>NW_026899532.1:0-600000 GCF_033153095.1 Gastrolobium bilobum
GAAATGAAAAGGCTGAAATTGGTCAAACCTTGTCCAAACTCATAAACATGAGGTATAAAGGAAAGGGAAACATAAGGGTGTACATTATGGAAATGTCTAATCTTGCTGGAAAACTAAAGGCATTAAAGTTAGAGCTGCCCTTGAGTTGCTCGATGTACTTAGTTATTATCTCTCTTCCTGCACAATACGGTCAATTTATGGTGAGTTATAACACTTAAAAGAAAAAATGGACTCTTAATGAGCTCATTTCTCACTGCGTGCAAGAGGAAGAGAGGTTACAGCGAGAGAAGACTGATAGTACTCACTTGGCATCAACCTCTCAAGACAAGAAAGAAAAGAGAGAAGTCACAATCATTGGATGTGTTCAAAGAATTTAAAGCTGAAGTTGAACTTCAGTTAGGCAAGAAAATTAAGGCCATTAGATCTTATCGTGGTGGTGAATACTATGGTAGATATGATGGATCAGGTGAACAACGTCCTAGGGCCCTTTGCGATCTTCCTAAAGGAGTGTGGAATCGTCCCGCAATACACAATGCCAGGTAAACCTAGCATGAATGGTGTTGCCCTCTTAAAGACATGGTGAGGAGATCTTAAAGACTGCAGTTTATATCCTTAATAGGGTTCCCAGCAAAGCAGTGACAAAAAATGAGCTATGGAATAGAAAGAAACCTAGCATAAGACATTTACACATTTGGGGTTGTCCAGCAGAAGCGAGGCCAAATGAAAGAAAGTTGGACTCAAGAACAATCAGCTGCTATTTTGTTGGATATGTTGAACGCTCTCGGGGCTTTAAGTTTTTTAATCCCACTACAAGATCCTTTTTGAAGACGGGAAATGCCAGATTCCTTGAGGATGTTGAGTTTGGGGGGAAGATAAAATAAGGAATGTTGTCTTTGATGAGGAAGAAAATTACATTTCTCTTCCTAATATTGTCATCATTCAAGATGCAATTACGGAACAAGCAATTAATGATCAGGTCCCTGTTCATGACATTGTTATGGAACAGGCTTTGGTCCCTGACATTACTTTGGGTCAAGACAATAATAAACCACCCCCTATGCCACCTATAGAACAAACTCAACAAACTCAAGAAGTGCCATTAAAGAGATCCACTAGAGAAAAGAGAAATGCAATTCCGGATGATTATATTGTGTTTCTTCAAGAGCATGAAAATATTTTAAGCATGAAGGAAGATGATCCAATCAACTTCCAACAAGTCTTAGAAAGCTCTAATGCTCATAAATGGATTGATGCCATAAAAGATGAGATGCAATCTATGAAAGACAACGACGTTTGGGATCTTATTGAGTTGCCTAAAGGTGCGAAACCCATTGGTTGTAAATGGATATTTAAAACCAAAAGGGATTCAAATGGCAACATCGAAAGATATAAGGCACGTCTAGTTGCTAGAGGTTTCACTCAGAAAGAAGGCATAGACTATAAAGAGACTTTCTCTCCAATTTCTACGAAGGACTCTTTTAGGACAATAATGGCGCTTGTGGCTCATTTGGATTTGGAGCTACATCAGATGGACATAAAGACAACGTTTCTCAATGGTAACATTGATGAGACAATTTATATGGTGCAATCAGAAAACTTTGTATTGGGAGATTCAAAGTCTATGGTTTGCAAATTGAAAAAGTCCATCTATGGCCTTAAGCAAGCTTTTCGTCAATGGTACCACAAATTCCATCAGGTTATTATCTCCTATGGCTTTGAGGTGAACTTAGTGGAAGATTGTGTGTATCACAAGTTCAGTGGGAGTAAATTCATATTCCTGATACTATATGTTGATGATATATTACTTGCCAGTAGCGATATGGGCTTATTGCATGAAACCAATAAACTTCTCATTAAATATTTTGAGATGAAGGACCTTGATGATGCATCTTTTGTCTTAGGAATACAGATACCTCGAGATCGCGCTCAAGGTATCCTACGGTTATCACAAAAGGCCTACATTGAAAAGATTTTGGATAGATTTGGTATGAAGGATTGTACGTTAGGAGATACGCCCATATATAGGGGAGACAAGTTTAGTCTTGCCCAATGCCCTAAAGGTAAGCTTGAGATGATAGAAATGACAAAGGTACCTTATGCTTCGGCAGTAGGAAGCCTTATGTATGCCCAAGTTTGTACTCACCTTGATATAGCATTTATAGTGGGAGTGTTAGGAAGATACTTGAGCAATCCAGGAATGGATCGTTGGAAAGCAGCCAAGAGGGTTATGCGATATTTAAAGAGAACAAAAGATTATATGCTTACATATCGGAGGTCAGATGAATTAGAGATCGTCGGATATAATGACTCTGATTTTGCTGGATGCCAAGATAGTAAAAGATCCACGTCAGGTTATGTCTACATGTTGGCTGGAGGAGCTATTTCTTGAAAGAGTGTTAAACAGACACTCGTAGCTTCCTCTACTATGGCCGCTGAATTTGTAGCTTGTTTTGAGGCATCCAACCATAGGGTATGGCTGCGAAACTTTGTCACAGGGCTGCATATAGTGAGTGGTGTTGAAAGGCCACTGAAGATTTATTGTGACAACAGGTCAGCAGTGTTGTACTCCAACAACAACAGAAGCTCTTCAAAATCGAAGCACATCGATATAAAGTTTCTGTTTGTTAAAGAAAGAGTTCAGAGTGGTCAGATTTCCATAGAACACATAGGGACGAACTCCATGCTTGCGGATCCGCTTACTAAAGGCTTAGTGCCTAAGGTATTTCACGAGCATACTGCTCATATGGGTGTTGTTTTGTTCGATGACACTACGGTTTAGTGGGAGTTCTTTATGTTGGTGTTCTATGTAAATAAATAAATGAAATAATCTTATGTTTGTTTTCTGCAGAATAAAGAATTCAATGTTATTTTTCCTCTGAATGTATTATATTTTGTGCTTGTGTTTCTGCTTTGTTTATGCAGAAAATTTAGGATTGATCTCATAAAGATTAAAGTAGGACCAGTTGGAAATAGGCATGGTAAGATCACATTGCATGTAATTTCCATGCCACTCATCCATACTTGATCTATGTCATTGAATATATTGGTGCGATGACCATGGAAGGTTTAGTTACGCTTGAAAGTGACAAAAGCCGCCATGATCTCATATTGATATAGGAGGTGGACCAGATTGTATCTAAGGAGGAATCTAAAAAAAAAAAATAGCATACAGTTGCACACTAAATTATATGATATAATTATCTCAAGTTAATATGTGGCCCAAGTGGGAGATTGTTAGGAAATTATATTTTCTAATAATCATTGTGGGTCACATATTATATTAATAATTATATTGTGCTATTTATATATATTGGGTAAATTAAAGTGATCAGTTAAATATTCTCAAATAGATTCCTAAGTGAGTATGGGCTGAATGAGTGGATACCGGTGTTGGGCCAACTAGGTATAATGGGAGCTTATTGGCCAAACAATAAAGATAAAATCACTATAAGGGTTATGATTCCCAAGACGTCAAATTACAACCCTAGTTTCTCTTCCCCATCAAGAGAGAGACGACACACTAAGGAATTCAGTTTTAGGGTAATTTGACTGAGGAAGACAACAAACCCCAAGAGACAAGATCAAAGTTATTCCGCTGCAATGGAGACAGGTATGCCTCCACCTTTATGTTCTTATTTCTTTATGATTTGGTATGATGGAGCTTGGCTTGTTGGTGATAGTTATCACCAAAAGGTTTAGAGGAATTAAAAATCCCAACATCATTCTCCAAGCAGATTTTGTGAAATTTTTTCTCCCAAGCCATTTCTGATATAATTTATAACGACACAATATTAAATAGCATATGAGATGATTTATTCGTGTACACATTTTGGCTTTTTTTTTTAAATGTATAAATTGATTTTTTTTTTTTTTGATAACAAAATTGATTTTTTTAAGAGCAGAGAATCATATTAAATTTTATTTTTGAGCAGAGAATTATGCCAAAGTCCTTGAGCCACCCATGTATCACTGAACCCCACATGCCGCTTTACGCATTTCCAATACTCTACGTTACTTAGGAATAAGAATGGTACAAACAACTTGCCTATTTTATATTTCATTAAAAAAATTATGCCACATTTGTCATCATCTCAAAAGAAGTAGTTCAAAATTTATTTTTTAAAACTTTGAATCGGCACACTCCACTCCAATAATAATATACAACATTGGCTAATTATAATATTGCAGGAAAAGGGCCCTTCAAATTATATGGGAGAATGGATATCTTAATCAAAAGAAAATGATACATGAAGAAGCCATTGATTTAAGCGTAGTTAGATCTCTCTTAATTAGACTCCCAAGTTGCAACAATTGTGGCCCCAACATCAAAATCCATGTGCACGGCGTTATCTGCAATTATTCACAGCAGTATATAATGTATATATATTTTAATGTATGGACCCACCGGATCTTCGCATACATTGAACCTGTTAAGGTTCTTTCCCTTGGCGTCTTATGCAACAACTATTAAACTAGATTACATCAAGCCCACTTTCGTATTTATTTTTCATTTTTTTAAATAAAATAACGGGCTGTTACATCACATAGAATTTTATAACAATGAAGTAAACTGCACGAATAACATGAATTATACGGTAAACAGAATATTAATTAATTATCGAATTTAAATCTTTTAACTTAAAAAATAACTCAAATTGAGGAATGTATTTTTGAAAAAAAAAATATATAATTTGAAAATACTATTTTCATTTTACATGAAATAATTATCTCACTTCAAAAATTTCACCTTTTTTTTTATCCTTTAATGGTGGGCCCAACGTGACTTCTTTATGTAATATGAGAGAACTACTCCCATGTAAAATATGAGAACAACATTCTCCTATATAATTATATATATGTTTAAAATTATTAAAATATGAAAAAAGTGTTTGTCATTTTAAGAGAGATAGACACAAAAAAATATTTTTTTAATTAAAATTTAAATTAAAAAAAATCATTCACTTTCTCTCCCATGATTTTCATTCCTTGTGTCTATCTCTTTCTTGAAATGACATAACTTATGTCATTTAAAATGACAAACACCAGATCCTTAAAATATATTTTATTATTTTTTAATTTAAATTATATTCCACACATTAGTGCAGCAAACTTCTTAATTATATTCCATACATGTTATTTCTTACTAATTTACAAGTTATTTAAATAAGTGTACAAAAAAAAATTTATTCGAGTATATCGATGCTCTTTTATTGAAGCTAGAGAGAGAGGGCACGCCTTTTTCTCAGGTTGTCTATGTTCTTCAATTGGTTTTCTTTTTCTCCTTTTTTGGTGGGGTTCTTTTCAGTTTTCAGAGCCTTTAACTCTTCCTCGGTGTGGTAGGAGATGTGTCTCGTGATCTTCAGCTCTGGATTCTCTAGTTTGGTTGCTAAAAGTTCCTTTTTTTGCATCGGAGTGTGCAATTCTCTGCAGGTTTCCAGCAGATGAGTAGCTTAGCTTTCTTGTTAATGAGCCCTGAAGGTGTTTGTTTTTTTATGTTTTTCTGGACTTTTTGAACATTTCCCTTTTATTTTGCTTCTGGGCATTATTGTTGTACTGTGTTCCTCTCTTCGGCATGTGAGATTTTTATCTGTGGGTTGGAGATGTTGGTCTCTCTGATATGATATTTGGGAGAAGGATTCCAGTTAGATTGAAGGCTATTTTTTACTTGAAGATCTAGAGGGATAATAGATGGGATTGAAAAAACTGTAGGATTATTGAATAGTCATGGGTTTGCATGATCTTAATCTGTAGATTAGTTGAAAAGCATTTAAAAAAAGTTGGGTTTGAACTAGGAGGTGAGGTGTAATGGGTTCATTGGTCTGATTTGTGAGAGGCAATGGAAGGAAATTTGTCACAGGGAGGTATA
This sequence comes from Gastrolobium bilobum, assembly GCF_033153095.1. NCBI lineage: Eukaryota > Viridiplantae > Streptophyta > Magnoliopsida > Fabales > Fabaceae > Gastrolobium > Gastrolobium bilobum. Next base: position 5,867 of record NW_026899532.1, read on the forward strand.
ATTCAAGGTGGATCTTCTTTTAGTGGCTTTGATTTGCCAGGATCAATTCGGGTTCATCATCAAGCACAGCATCCACATACCATGCACCAACATCAAACTCATCCACGTCAAGGGTCTTCTGTACATTCCTCAGTTCATGATGGTTTCCCACTTACGATGGGAACCTTGCCGAACTGTGACCAAACCATTTCATTGACAGACTTTAGTAAGGGAGACAGAAGCAAAAACTCCGCAAGTGAGGAAGATGAGCCAAGCTTTACTGACGATGGTGTTGATGGTCACCATGAAGCGGGTAGAGGGAAAAAAGGATCACCTTGGCAGCGGGTGAAGTGGACTGATAAGATGGTAAAGCTTCTGATAACAGCTGTTTCTTATATAGGAGAGGATGTAACTTCTGATGGTGGTGGCTGCGGAAGAAGGAAATTTGCAGTCCTACAGAAGAAGGGTAAGTGGAAATCTATTTCCAAGGTCATGGCTGAAAGGGGTTATCATGTTTCACCTCAGCAATGTGAGGATAAATTCAATGATCTTAATAAAAGGTATAAAAAGCTTAATGATATCATAGGGAGGGGCACTTCTTGTCAGGTTGTTGAAAATCCTGCGCTGTTGGATGTAATAGATTATCTTTCTGAGAAGGAAAAGGATGATGTTCGAAAAATATTAAGCTCAAAACACCTGTTTTATGAGGAGATGTGTTCTTACCATAATGGCAATAGATTGCATTTACCCCATGATCCTGCATTGCAACGTTCACTGCAGTTAGCTCTCCGAAATAGAGATGATCATGATAACGATGATATCAGAAGGTACCATCATGATGATCATGATGAAGACGATCAAGATGTGGAATTTGACGATCATGATGACTTTGAAGAGAATTGTGCTTCCCATGGTGATAGTAGAGGAATATATGGGCCATTAGGTGGATCTATGAAGAAATTGAAACAAGGCCAATGCCAAGAAGATGCTAGTACTTTTGGTAATTCTTTAAATTGTCAGGATTACAACAAAAGTTCATATCCCCACGGGCAGATGGTCCAATCTGATGCGAGTCAAGTTTTACCTGAAAGCACGAGAACAGCTTGGTTACAGAAGCAGTGGAATGAATCTCGCTCACTTCAATTAGAAGAACAAAAGCTGCAAATTCAGGTTGAGATGTTGGAACTAGAGAAACAGAGATTCAAGTGGCAGAGGTTTAGTAAGAGAAAGGACCGGGAGTTGGAGAAGCTGAGTCTAGAAAATGAAAGAATGAAGCTTGAAAATGAACGTATTGCTTTAGAACTGAAGCGAAAGGAAATGGGCACTGGCTTTAACTAGGTCAGCAGTCTTGCAAGCTTTGTGGCAATTGCATTACATGCATAATGCTTCATTTTTTAGTTGTCTTTGGTAAGATTTGGTTTGTTTAGTTGAAAATATAGATATTTGATTGGGGAACTCTGGAAATCATTAACGCTCTCTCCTGCTTGTACCGTTTAAGTTTGTTAATTTTACAACTCCAGTCAGTAGTGCACAGTGGTTAAGCTTTACTGAAGTTTTGTATCTTATGTTTAAAGACTTGGTGACTGAAATCCCTTTAATATTTTATTTTGTAATATTAAATTTCTAATATTATATATTTTCTGTCCTTATATTTGAGTAACAGCTGTAGATATTATTCTGGTCATTTATTGTTTTTTATTCTTGAAATCATTTATGTTCTTACCTAGTGGGAAAAGGATTTTATTGTGGCTGAAATCATTTATGTACCGTTCATACCTACCAGAACATTTTTGAAAGAAATCATAAATATTAATTGTAGCTTATAAATAGGTTAATGTAGTTTGATCTATCTATTTTCTGTAGCGTATGATAGCAAGGATGCATTTTGTCACTCGAGTGATTTCCTGTGCCATATTTTAAAATTATTTAGCGATAATTAAAAAGAATGAATATTATGCTCAGCAAATAAATAAATAAATAATGAATATATAGCTATGTGTGAAATATCTCTAGGTTGATTTAACTTTATCTTCAGTAGGCAGCCAGTTGAAGGTGGGAACCGGGGGGGCTTAAAATGGAATCTTGTCAATCTATAGTCGGGCTACTGCTGTTGAGTTTTCTTCTAAGTTCTTTTTACATATTGTTACTCTTTGCTTGAATACTTTGCAATTATTTATTGAAAAGTTGCTTTGAAAGTAGTCCAAAATTCCCTCTAAGGGCAAGTCTTACTCTTACATTTGGAAGGCTCAGTTCAATTTATACTAACGAAATATTGCAAATTAATATACCTAAATATGCTATATCTCCTGATGTGCGTGATGTATTTCTAATACAGAAAAGTTGTGAACTTCTTTTACATCTCCCAGAAGCCAGTTATATTTGGAATAGGAATCTTGGTGATTTTTTGTGAATCTTTGGTGTGTCTTATGGTTATGGGATTGTAGCAGTTTTTCCATTAAGTATAAAGGCTTGCGCAGCAGTAGGTGAAAAATGTTTTATGGCATCTTGCCATTGTATGCTTTTCTTTGGTATCTCTGGTTGGAGTGAGGGGCTTAGATTTTTTGGGAGCAATTTCCATCCTGTGCAGGGAACCATACCCTATTGACGGAAAGAAGTGTATAAGATGGTTTGAAGGGAAAAAAGTGGGAAAGAATTATTTCCCTTTTATAAAATATATGCCATCTTTGCTTGTGATGAAATTGTCCTTTCTACTAAGTTACTTAAGCTACACTTTTTTTATATGATGACATCATTTTTTCCCATTCAATTACACACATGTAAACTGTTAGGCACGAGTCAGAACATAATAAAAAGAATAAGATTTGGAGGATATCTTCCAGAAGGAATGTAAATGATTAGGGAGTTAGTTACAGGCAGTTACAATATAAGTTCGGAGATTAATTAAGTAGTTAAAAAGGAGAGGTTGTATTATTTAGGACACCTTTTTGGTGAATAACAGAAACTGAGCCGTCCTCAGTTGTGAAGGGGTCATCCCCTTGGAAAGGGGCTTCCTCCTCTTGTTCCCTACCTTCTGAATAACAAAATTCCATTCCCTATTTTTGTAATGAATATATTTTCAGAAAATAAATAAATTAATAAAGAATATATAGCTATATGTATGAAGTATTTCTTTTCTAGGCTGATTTAACTTTATCAACATTCAGTATACAGAGACTTGAAGGTGGGAAGGAGGGTTATTTTCATATACTTCACAAGCTCAAAATGGAGTCTTGTCAATCTATATTCAAACTACTGCTGTTGAATTTTCTTCTAATTTATTTTTCCATTTTGTTACTCTTTTCTATGTCGCTTGTCTATATTATAAAGCAGATGGTTTTTAATTGATAATAACTTGATTTTGCAAGTAAACTCTAGCTAATGGTTTCTTGTTTATTAGTCTGAATATATACTTGGCACCAATTTCTTTTCTTAATCTCTTGTCTTCTTCTTCTTATTCTCTATAACGCACTCAGAAATGCTTGGATCTATTGTCATGGTTGGCGTTGTTCATCATTTGAGTAGCCAATGAATATATTTTTTCTGAATGGATTTGCTTTCCTCTTTATGTTTGATAGGAACTGCAACGAGCCTATGAGCTTTCTATCTTCCATACAAACTAAAATCTACTACTACCCTATAAGGAATTTTCTCTTTTTTGTTGATCTTAGAGGATGCAACAAATGATGTTCTGAAACTGTTGTGGGAATATTATTTGTCCTTCAAAATTTTAATCATTGAAACACTTGGCTCTATAAGAGAGCAATTGTTTTTCTCGTTACTTATATGGACATTGAAGCTTCTGTTTAGTGTCTGATGCTCAAGAAATGCAGGACTTGGATTGATAGCCTCAATGATTAGCCTTGGAAAAAGAAAGAAGAAAGAAAGCCTCAATCAAGGATGCAGTATGATGAACTTGTTTGCTACTTGCTGAGTATAACAGACTTTCTAATACTTGAAGTTATAGGAATTTACCACCTGGGATTGACTTAGATTGTTTGGATAAGTAGGAATTTGGGCAGAGGTCCTTGGTTCAAGCCTTGTATTAACTTCTTTATCAAGGAAAGGAACTCTTGAAATTTTGAGGAGCCATTCAGTTGATTGTTTTGCAGGTCGATGGTCGATGGCCGATGGTATTATACTTCTATATTGAATGTGATACATTTGTTGCAAGTTGCAACAAGTGTATATCTATACTAACAACCCTTCCTCTATGGGTTTCAAAATGAATCTAACCCGACAGGTTGGCCCATAATCTGCTACGTATGACGACTTTGGGTTGGGAGTCCTAACCCACCAACCCATTTAACTCACCGCGGGGTAGGTTCAGGTTCAATTGTCGGGCTTTCTTTTTTCTTTTAATAAAACATTTGTCATTGACCCTTTCTGAACTCTTTGGTCTTCATTTGATATCTTTTATATCTCTTGGCAGTTGGCAACACAAGTTTTCTTTATTTTTTGCCAAATTCAATATACATGCTGGTAGGGCAAGACGGATCGAAGGCGAGTCAGGTTGAGTTGAGATTTTCAACCTATTTTCAAAAGCAGGACAAGGTGCATTGGCTCCTTTTAGGACGGATTGGGGGTGAGTTGCTCGCTTTATCACCTCTTGGCCTTCCTCCACCTCAACCCCTAAAAAACTGTAGTTTCGACTTTGAGTCTTTTAGGGGGTGTTTGGTACGGGAGAAATTTTTTTTTTACTAGAAAAATGTAATTACAAGGAAAGGTGAGAAAGTAAGTTTACTAGGGAAGTTTAAAAAAAGTTGTCTGGTACCGCGAAATATTACTGAAAAAATTGGGTTAAATATCTAAGTCTATGTTTGGTTAAATTTTGATGGGAAAATTGGTGGAAATTACCAAAGTAACCTTTCTTTAAAATTTTGAATGTTACAACACATAACCTTCCAATAGTCTTTGAACATATGTGATTAAGAAGAGGGGTAAAAACGTCTCCATTTTCATCCACTTTTTGCATTTATTCAGTTTCCTCCCAAATACCATGTTGGAAGTTGCATTCTTGCATAGTGAATTTGTAGCTTTTTTACATGCGTTTGTGAATAGCTGGGCAACTGTGTTTGATGGGTAAAATTGTTTATTCTTTCTACCAAACGGAGACAAGAGACAATGCCACACTCACTTTGCTGTAAACTGCACCTGGTTACAGCTATCCGACTTGACTGTTGGTTGTGCAGTGTCATTTGTATTTAATGCAACCAGATTCTGTATATTTTAGTACAGTTCTTGTGAACACAACTTTGATGAACTTAACAGAATCTTTACTTATTTCCAATATGCTGCACTAGTGAATTCCCTATAATTAGTCTTGACAATGCAGCAATTAGCAACGGGAAAAAGTATCATCAACACGAATATTTCTCTGGTGACTGCGCGTGCATCTTTGCCATAAATTTTAACTAGGATCAACCTTACTGTCTTTGACAATTATTGATATTTCTCCAACTTGTTCATATGCTGTGTTATTCCTTGTTACGTTTGTTCTGTTCAAAGCTATTACTGATTACAATTAATTGAAGGTTTTTATTCATGCTAATGTGCTATATTTAGCTTTTTTGTACTCTCTAATTTCAAGGCCTTAGGTGTGATTTCTCATAGTAGTAAGGATCGGCTCCTTCTGAGAATGCAAAATGTAACGAGTCAATGATGATTGTAAAGGGTACATTTGGACTAACAAAAATGACTTCTTGTCTTCCTTCTCTTAGAGGTGGTTTGGTATGAGAAAGTGATTTCTTCCAACTTGAAGAAATTCCATCCTTGTGAAATGTTTCGTTTCAATCATGAATGAGAAATGAACGATCACACTAGTCTATTCTCACGTTTCGTACTTCGAATGAATGCGTGTAATTAAATTGGGATTTCCAATCATGTGAAGAAAACATTGATTATAGTTTTTTCAATCTAAGGCCCAGAATGAAAGTGCAAAAAAATTCATAATGCTTTATGGTGGCAAATGAAAGACTTGTCGGTAGTTCCTGTATTTTTCTTAATTCCTTGCAGTTCTCGTGCTTTTAATTCACATAAATTTTGCGCTCTTTCCCTATATATTGTTGCACACATGACAGGATTACAGGGAATTTGATTTAATCTTAGCTTGAATAATTTAAGGTTTAGAGTTTGTCTTTATTAGTTTAGTCATTTTACCTCTAATAAGGGGGAATCGTGCACTTTTATTAAAGGTTTTGTAAGGACTAATCACAAATTTTGTATCCCAAAAAAAAAAAAAAAATCACAAATTTAAAAGGCGTTGGCAAAAAATTACGGAAGACCAAAAAATCACAAAATGAATTTTATTCTTCTTTGATGTTCTCTACACATGATAATAAGTTTCAAACATGAAAATTGATTTTAAAATTCAAAATTTAGTTAAAATCCAATAATTGCATTGTATTTTTTAATGATTCTAAACAATATGTTAGGTCGAATGATTCCAAGTACAATTTAAGCGTATCATCTCGCTATATATAAACAAATTCTTATACATTCATTTAAAGGCCTATATTTTAAATAAAATGTACAAATTGAAATTCTATTTCAATTATTATATCTTGATTGATTAAAATATCACTACAAGATTATTCAACAATTCTCCTATTACATAAGGGAGGTTGACTAAAAAGCTAACATATGGCATAAGTTATAAACACATAACATCAATTAAATTTAAAATATAGTTCAAATCTAAACTATTGATGACATTATTATAACACTGTGTATTTTTTTAATGAATTTAAACACTGTCTTTTAAAATATCTGATTTGATCTATAAATCATTTTTTCACACCTTTTTATACAAAAAGAAAAAGAAAATGTTATTTGAATAACTTACGAATCAGTCTGTTATCTGTACGTTTAGAAACATTAAAAATGAATTGAGCGTATATTGATAACTTATTTTATCATCCTTATTTATTATAGGTTAAATGACTTAATTAATAAAGTAAAATAAAAATAATCAATTTCGGTTTTATTAATTTTGAAATAAAAAATTTATTTATAAATTAAATCGATGATAAAAACAATTGATTCAAACATACTCTAACGGTTGTATGAGCAGAGCACCATGGCCGCGGAGGCGGAGCGTGCCATTATTATTGAAAAACACACTATGCTTCGGCAATTTTTCTTTTCCCTCTCGTTTTGGAGAGTGTGAACTCCTATTTCTTTTTGTTGACAAATTTGCTTAACATTTTGATCAAAATTTGTTATTTGTCGTTTCATCAATCATTGTTGTGTACGTTTGTCTTTATCAATTATTAGTTCCATTTTTAACGTGAGAGAATTGTCACTAGAAAAAATAATAATTATGTCTTGGGCTAATACATAATTATAATGATAAAATTATTTTCTTTTTTCTGTCATATCAGTCGATAACGTCTGAGAAGAGAGAGAAAAAAAACAGCTTTAATATTATAATTACATACTACTCGTAGTATATAGTTTTTTTTTGTGCAGAAAAATCTTTCTTTTCTAGCAACTTAAGAGAATGATTACTCATTATTAAAACTCATAAACTATTAAAATAACTAGCGATACTTTATAGAGAGAAAAAAAATACAATTATGAACTCCTTCTTTTTTTATACAAGTGAGAATTAAACACACAACCTAATACAACCTACACGAACTCCTCACCACTAAATGAATCATAGTGGCTTTGAACTCCCTCTTTCAAATTATATAAATTTACCTATCTACTTTCTTCACAAAAACAACATAGCTTGAATGATGACATTTCAAAGAAAAATATCAACATCAAATGGTAGTAGGTCAGTTGGTGCATGGGAGATGAGTTCGTGGTGGAATGATCTTGGTTTGATCCCCACCAATACTACCTTTGGAAGGGACATAAGATCTTAATTTTGGACTCGTCCCACAATCAGGATTAGTTCAATAACAAGTTCAAAGGACAAAAGCTTGTAGGAATACCCGAAAGAATCTACTCTACCAAAGAGATAATTATGATTGATATAAAAAAATGAACTTCAAGCTCTATAACTCATGTCTTAATCAACTTCTTGCTTGTATATAGTCAGTTATTCCAATTCATTCATAACAAATTTTTGTAGAAAAAGTCTTCTATTTATCATTTTCCATTAATGTTTGTTAATGTGCTAGAGCCATTTTTTTTTTTTTAATTTTAAAAAAAATATTTATATCCTTTATTATTAAATTATCTATAAATATCATTGTATGTTCTCGCTGTCCTTTAGAGCGTTAAACCATAACATTAAAAGTAAATTACTTCAATTATCATCAAAATTTTATGAAAAGACATATAATCCCTAATTTAAAATCAAAATACACTCAGACTCATTCATCTTTCTTGTCTAACAAAAAGTGTTAAGATCGGTGTAGAATAACAAGAGATGAAAAGAATATTAAACTAAACTTTTATATTGAATTGATTCAGGAGAGTACAATATATAAAGAAACAATAATGAGCTTAGCCCAGACCTAACTTAGATCCTAATGAAATAAGGAAATAGATCTTTACAAATAATAAAGATATCCTTTCCAACACTCCCCTTCAAGCTGGAGGGTATAAATCATAAGCAACAAGCTTAAACAAGAAAGACTAAGAAACACAACATCAAAATAAATCTCCTCTTGAATGAGGAACCAAAATTAAGCAGTGTGCAAAAATGAACATGGACGGTGCTCCCCCTCAAGATGGAGGGATTCATCTTGGGAAGAAAGAAGACAAAAACGAAGCTTCATGGAATATAAGCTCGAGAAATCAATAGCAAATCAACTAGAATGACCATCAGTTTGAAGAGCTGGTAAAGAGACGGTGTTGGAATGGACATCAACAAAGTAAGAAAAAGACATCAACCAAGGAAGGGCTGGGACAGACATCAGCCAAGGAAGGGCTACGAAAAAGATAATGTTGCAACTGGGATACATGTTGACGGAGCCACTGTAACTGGAATAATCCACGGATTAGGAAACAACTAAGATAAACGCTCCCCTAAATGGGAGGTCAAAATAAAGTTAAACAATGGCAAAAATAAATCAAATACAAGTCAAATCAGACTTGAATAACACCACAAACACATGTGGGAATAAAATGAAATTGGCCAAATACAAGCCACAAAAGAAAATCAAAATAAAAACAATAAATCATCGAAGAGGAAGAAAATACAGCCAGAAGAAATAAGATTCGGCCGGGGAAGAAAAGCTGATGCGGCTGGAGGAAAGAGACGCAGCAAGGGGAGACACGACCGGGAAAGAACGCGCGGCCGAAAAATGAAGAAATACAACTAGAATAGGGGGATCTGGACGTCACCAATAATGAGGTCAAAACCACAAAACAAGACTAGATCCAGAACTGTCTTGGAGAGAGAAGAACAACCGGACCGGTTACGGTCAGAGATGATGCTCTGCGGCCAAAAAGACAGCAAAAGCATGAACATTAGCAGATGAACAGACGCGAACACAAAACATTGCTTAAAGAAGCACACATGATCAATGGCACCTGTGAATAACTCTAAAACGGTAACACATACAATCAATGGCCCAGGTGAACAAACCTAGAACAATGATGGTAGAGGTGACTGTATTGGTTTGAAGTGTGGTACAAGAGGAACACAAACCGGGATCAGATATGGAAGAAAAAAGTTGCTTGGAACCATAACACGAGCAAAGATGACAGGGGCACAGGAGACGGTGGCTCTGGGCGGTGCTGACGGATGCTAGCCAAAGATGAACAGATCTGGTGGCGGCAGCTGTAGCCAACATAGATTTGAAAAGGAGACGCGGTCGGAACAGTGACTTGATTTGGTTGCTAGAGAGAGAGAGAGAGAGAGAGAGAGAGAATTTGAGCTTCCTCGAAAAATAAGAACAGATCCGACGAACACAGGTTGGTGAAGGCGAGTCAGGTCGTGGATAGCAGAGGGAATTCGACGGTGGCCCCCCACCGTGTGCAACTCGACGACGGCGGAGACACGATGGACATGGATGGCTTTATGAAGGCAAGCTAAAATATTTCTAAGTTCTAAGAAATCTGGGAAGGGAAAGAGACCGAAAAAGATAATCCTTCATGAAGGATGATATCTTTCTATAACCATATTAGAATTATGGAAAAGAGAAATAAGGGAATGCAGATTAGAATTTCTCTCATTAGGATCTGATACAATGTAGAATTACATGAGACAAAAGGAATATAAAATAACTATGTATATTGAATTGATTCAGGAGAGTACAATATATAAAGAAACACTAATAAGCTTAGCCCAGACCTAACCTAAATCTTAATGAAATAAGAAAATAGATATTTATAAATAATAAAGATATTCTAAAGATATTCTTTCCAACAATCGGGAAGAAATATTCTGATTAATAAAATTTTAATAATTAGAAGGGATTAGTGTTTATTATTTTAAATGATATAGAATTGTGTTATTTTAGTCAAAACTACAATACTTTAGGGTGAGAATAATATTTATATAATAGAAATCATGATAGGAGAAGGTGCGAATTTTTTTTAATTTAAATATGAAATGAAAATCAATCATTTTAACTAAAATGATTATTCTAAAGGATAAACATTTTTCTCTAATTAGAATACTCCAAAGTTTTAACCCAAGCAATGCAACTTAAACTTGATTTTAAGATTTTAAAAGAGATTTAAATCATATTATTAAGGAAAAATAATCATCTCGATCGGAATCTAAATTGCTAAGTGATGACATGATTTTTTTTATCTGTACACTTTAGAGAAATATACTTCATTGGACATAAAGGATAAATACACATATTAGATTTTTCATCAAAGCAGAAGCAGCAACGCTTTAATTAATACCAAAATGTCAAAAACTAATTATATATGTAAAAGAGCTTACTTGTTAGATACAGGTTCAAAAATAACTTTTCAAGTCTTACACGATTTTAAAAATCCGAACTTAAGTTATCATATATATGCTTATGTAGTATTAGGGGTTACAACTTCTCATTGCAGTTGGAGAAAGAAGATTCCGACAAAGACATGAAACGCTGCTGTGCCTATGATGCATTGACATTGATACGGGACACACGATAGACATGACACGTCAATACGTAAATTCTAAAAAATGTCATATTCTGACATGTTGAGACACTTTTTGATATTAAATAATATTTTTAATATGAAAAAAATTATATTTACAAACTCTTACAAACTACACTAAGGGGGGTGTATTGGATTAGGATTTTAAAAGACTTTTTTTGAGATAAAAAATCCTACAGATTTTAAAAGACATTTTAGAATTGGAGAGACTTTATAGACTTTTTTTACAATCAAGATTTCATAAGATTGAATTTTAATAGAATTCATAAGATTTGAAAGGACAATAAGGATTTATAGGATTTTAAAAAATTATATGAATTTTTAACGAATATTCAAAATTACAAGAGTCAATAAAAACAAATAACAAAGAAATGCAATGATATTAATAAAAAAAGGTAAACTTAACAACGGATTGAAAATTATCTCAAAAATTATTAAGCAACAACTCTCCACATATCAATAAAATCTAATATAATTTTCTCAATGAGTTTGAGTTTGATTTGCGAAAATAATAACCATATATCAACGGTTAACTTTCAAATTAAATATTAATTAATGAGTTTGATTTGTGAAAATAATAACCATTGATTGACGGAAATCAACGGTTGAAAAAGGTTGTAAACAAAAATAGGTTGTAAGTATAATATTCCCCATAAAAAAATAACAAAGAAATGCAATGAAATTAATAAAAAAAAGTAAAACCTAATATAATTTTCTCAATCAGTAAAATATAATATAAATTTTAACAAACACTCAAAATTATTAAACAACAGCTTTTCACATATTTAATGGGTTGAAAATTATCTTTTTCATTTGTTATCAAAGTTATGCATATATGATTATAAGACCCAATTTTTTTAATTATAAAAATAATTCTAAATTTGCATATAGAACCTAAAGTTCATGATAAAATTTCGTTTGGAATTTTTTGCAATTGATCTTGAAAACCTTGGGGTTTTTGTTTTACGTGATGAGAGTTTTCTAACCATATATCATATGCATATTTTCATTGAATATTCTAAGAAAATTTTGAATCTGAAATTTTGGGTTTAATTACATGAAAGTTTAGAAAATTTCTCAAAAAAATTTCAATAGATAAGAAACAAGTTTTCAGTTATGTATTGACACAAAAATTGTTTGAAATCGTTTCCTATAGTGAAGGAATTTCGTTCATGAATGTATTGTTACAAAATATAGGGTTCATATTATGAAAGTTTCAATCTTTCTTTAAATTGATATTGTTTCATTGATGTAAAACGAAAAATTGGTTTGAGGGTTTTAGTTCTCCTGTTATTTTTTCACTGTTTTATGTTGTTTTTAATACAAAAAACACACTTTTTTGTGCCAAGAAAAACTGCGACCCATAGCTTGAAAAATCATTTTTTAAACTTCCAAAATTTCTCAAAAATGGCTCAAATATATGTTATTTTTGAGATAGATTATATTAAAATCTCGTTGGTTTGTTGTTTCTGGGTTGTTTTGTGATGAAAATTGCTCAAAAATATGGTTTTTTTTAGTTTTGATGAAGCTCCCATGGCGGAACCCAATTTCGAGCAGTCAACCTGTCAAAGGAAAAAGAAAACACTGCAATAAAAGAATCTCAAGAAATCCTAGGGGTTATGGTGCGATTGTGAGAGACATCCTATTTATATTTTTCACTAAAAAGTCTCACGAAATCCACACCAATAGAAAATTCATTAAAATCGTCGGATTTTTGAATACCACGAGATTGTGATTCCAGTGTTTAAAATTCTGATTGAATACCAACGAATTTGGACGGATTCTAAAATAATCCTTTAAAATCCTAATCGAATACCACGTGACTTTTTTTCAATCCGTTAAAATCCTAATCGAATACCAGCGGATTTTTTTGTCCGAAAACAATCCATTAAAATCCTTTGAAATCCCAATCCAATACACCCCCCTAAGTATGACCGGTCATACTTCAATCAAGAGTGTATGACCGGTCATAGTTAGTGTAATTTGTAAAAGAATCCTTCCTCTTTTAATATATATTATATATAATTTAATTTATATTTAATACGTATAACAGCCCATAATAAGTCATATAATATATCAAATTTTCAAATTGTATAAAATAAATATAAACAAATATAATTTTTCGTACCTTGTTAATTTTTCATGTCAAATTTCATAACAAAAAAAAATTGATTTAGAAATAATTTTTTCATGTTTAGTTAATAAAATAAAATTTAGCTCTAAAAAAAAACGTGTCGGAAAAAGTTGACTGCGTGTCGAAAAAACGTATCGGAACATTGACCGCCTGTCCTAAAATATTAACCGCGTGTCGGAACGTGTCAGACACGTGTCCGACACGCCTTTTTTTCCAAACAATGCGTGTCCGTGCATAGCAGGCTGTGGCCCATATATTTTGAAGGGAAAAATAAATCTTATGTAGGAAAATTCTAATCTCATGTCATAGCTACATTAAGTGTGAGACCCATCTATTTAAATAATAAAAAACCAAAAAAAATAACACACCTTTTTATGGTATATATAAGAACGGTTTGTTTTCTCATAAAACATAGAAAAACAAACCCCTATTTTAAAACACAAAAAATAAAAAAAATGTCAAGTACGAGTCCAAAAAAAAAATGTCAGGTACGCAAATCGAACTCTCTATGACATGAGGAGACACTTCTCCTGTGTTAGGAGAAGTGTATTTCCAATAGTATTAACCTATATTTACTTCGGGTTTTGATTTTCTCATGCGGTAGGAGAAAATTTTCTCATGTTGTAGACACATCTTATGTGGGTCTCACATCTATTAAAAAAAAAACAAAAAAAAATGTTGCACGAAAATCGAAAGGTCACTAGTAGAAGAAAACAATACTCCTACGACATGAGAAAATGTTTTCCCATTTACTTCTCTACAATTACTATTCACTAAGTTTTCAAGTATTTTTTTTCTTTCTATTTTGAGTCCATCGTTTACAAGTCATTACTCACTGTCCCACATTCTCAGCAAAGCTATTTCAATCTAAACCAATGCAAAGTTAAAGCTAGTTTTAGCCAAATAAAAAAACGTACACATATATACTAATACTAATTAATCAATAATTTAAAACTCTCAAGTGGTCTCATTTATCCCTTTATTTGTTTTTTTTAGATATTTCAATCGGTTCATCACTTTGTGACTAATCTAATTTGGGATGGATCACTGGATTAAGGCTTTAAAACCCTCCCAAAAATAATACTAAAAAATATTGAATACATACTCTCATCCCCACCTACTCAATTTATTGACGTCAACTGAGCTACTATAATTTGTCCCTCTACTTTTTAACTACAACTTTTCTTATATCTAATAATTAATCTATATACGAGTCCAATGCGTATACCATTTGTTCTGGAATGAACATTAATGTCTAGCAGGATATCTAGTATTTGCATCTACGGAGCTTATGGTAAAGATGACAGGCAATGAGAAGTCCTGCACCTTAGGCCAAAGTCCGATGGAATGAATAAAGGGTGTGTGTAGTCACCTGCGGTGGATAAGATGTCCTCTGAGCACAAGTATGTAGGTGTTGATATATTAATTATCCACATGTATATACAAAACTAACTTAAAGTTAGTTAGTTAGTTTTAGTTTCTGTTACAGTAAACTTAGTTAGTTTTAGTTAGTTAGTTACAAAAAGCGTAGTTGTTAAGTTTTCTTTTCCGCTAAGTTCAGTTACTATAAATACTGATTAGCTCTGTATTTTTCATTCTTGAATCAATATATGAATTCTTTCCATTTCCTTTCTATTCTCAATATGGTATCAGAGCTCTCCTAGAGCTCTGGTATCTCGCCATTTTCTATATCGTCTTCGATTTCCTTCTTCATCTACTTTGAGTTTTTCATTTCCCTGAGTTTCTATGGCGGGCCAGAGCTCTCTCCCAGATTACTTGATCAATCCATCAAATCCACTTTACCTTCACCCAAACGAGACACCATCGTTAGTTTTGGTTTCTCCGGCTTTGAATGGACGAAATTACCATAGCTGGTTACGTGCAATGACGATGGCTTTGTTCTCCAAGAACAAGAAGTGCTTTGTTGATGGAAGCTTCACAGTTCCTGCTGCCGATGATCCACTGTTTCCAGCCTGGGAACGATGCAATACTATGGTGGTTTCATGGATTCATAGATCCATTGATGAATCTATTGCAAAATCTGTCCTATGGATAGAACGTGCTTCAGATGTTTGGAAAGATCTCAATGATCGTTTTTCCCAATCTGATGTGTTTAGGATTTCTGACCTTCAAGAAGATATATTTCGTCTTCAACAAGGTGAACGTTCGGTGTCAGATTTCTTCACTCAATTGAAGATTCTGTGGGATGAATTGGACAATCTTCAACCATTACCGAGTTGTGAATGTGTACCAGCATGTTCTTGTGGTGTCATTGACAAGATAAAGAAATGCAGAGATAGAGATCAGGTGATCAGATTCTTACGTGGATTAAATGATCAGTATTCACAGGTCAGATCTCAGATCATGTTGATTGAACCTCTGCCAAATGTGAGTAAAGCATTTTCTTTAGTGTCACAACAGGAACGACAGATGAATTCTGAGTTTCATGTTAATAGTTCATTGGAATCTAAAGCCTATGCTTTAGATCAACAAAGAAGTTATCAGAATTTTAGTAAAAATAAAGCTGTCAAAGGTCGTGGTAATAGACTATGCACTCACTGTGGTAAAACAAACCACACTATAGAGACATGCTATATGAAACATGGTTATCCTCCTGGATTCAAAGGAAGACCAAGACCTAATTCAGCCAATGCAGTTGTTGCTGATTTTGGTGGAGAAAACAATATTGAACAAGAAGAGAATCAAGTGGTATTCTCACAGAATCAATACAAGAATCTGATTGATATGATTCAGCAATCAAGAATTCAAGTTGATGATCGCAGAAATGATTATCATGCCACTAATATGGTGGAGACACAGCCTCTGATGGCACTCAATACAAATGTTCAATCATCTGGTAAGAACTTTGATAAATGGATTTTAGATACAGGTGCAACAGATCACATTACATCTGTTGTATCCTATTTTTGTTCCTTAACTAAAGTCAGACCTATAGCTATCACTCTTCCTGATGGATCGAAGGTCATTGCTTCATACTCAGGAACTGTCATATTATCTGATACACTAAAGCTAATGAATGTGTTGTATGTTCCTAGCTTTTGTGTTAATTTGATATCAGTCACTAGATTACTGCAAGATTTGCAATGTGAACTGATTTTTCGTGGTTCTATATTTTCCATCAAACAGATCAATACACACCAGATACTTGGTTCAGCTAACTTGCGCAACAGACTTTTTGTGCTGGCTGTTGATATGGTTGGAAGTAAGGCTTCAGAGATTACTCAAAATGTGAATAATTCTGTCAATAGTTCTCTTACCAATAATGACTCCCTGAATGCCTCCATGTTATGGCATTGCAGGCTAGGAAATCTTTCTGATTCAGTTTTGAAAACAATGTCTTGTAAATTTCCTTTCATTCCATGTAATAAGGATAATATACCTTGTGATATATGCCATATGGCCAAGCAAAGAAAACTGGCTTATCCATCCAGTATTACAGTAACATCTAAGGTGTTTGAATTGGTTCATGCAGATATATGGGGACCTTTCTCCATTCCCTCTATCAATGGGCATAGATATTTTTTAACTCTTGTAGATGACTTTTCCAAATACACTTGGGTGATTTTAATGCAGCATAAAAGTGAAACCCGTATGCATCTACAAAGTTTCTTTGCTCTAGTTGAAAATCAGTTTAATGCAACTGTAAAGGTGTTAAGAAGTGATAATGGACCAGAATTTATGATGAAGGAGTTTTTCTCAAAGAAGGGGGTCATCCATCAGACTTCTTGCGTAGAAAATCCCCAACAAAATGGTGTGGTGGAGAGAAAACACCAACACATTTTGAATGTAGCTAGGGGTCTTTTCTTCCAGGCTCATTTACCTCTGAAATTGTGGTCATTTGCTGTTCTTCATGCTGTGCATTTGATAAACAGATTAAATACTCCTCTTCTTCAAAATAAAACACCACATGAGATGTTGTTTGGCTGTGCTCCAATCTTAATTCATCTTAAAGTGTTTGGCTGTCTATGTTATGCAAACACTCTTACCTCCAATCGCAACAAATTTATGCCTAGAGCCTTCAAAGGAGTATTCTTGGGTTATAAAGATGGAACAAAGGGCTATATTGTCTACGATGTTGAGTCTCATCAATTGGTAGTGTCACGCAATGTGATATTCTATGAGCAGTGTTTCCCATTCTCCAATACAAAGCAAACCGAAGATATTTCCTCCTTAGTCCAACCTATTACCCAACAACAACCCGTAGATGATCCCTTCATTATCCAACAGTCTCAAACCAATCCCACAATTATCCAGCAACCACAACACAGTATCCAACCATCCCTTAATGATACCAATACCAATCCTTTATTACATACAGCACCTAGACGTTCCAATAGACCACACAAAAGTCCTAGTTATCTTCAAGATTTTCACTGTAACATAGCCTTTAATAAGGACACCTCTCAATATCCTTTATCATATGTCCTGTCCTATGACAATTGTCCAACTTCCCATAAACATCTATGTCTTACCCTTAGTACAAACCATGAACCAAGCAACTATAATGAGGCTGTCAAACATGCCTGTTGGAGAGATGCTATGCAGACTGAGCTTATGGCTTTGGAACAAAATAAAACTTGGATCCTCACTGACCTTCCACCAGGAAAACATCCCATAGGATGCAAATGGGTGTTTAAAGTCAAGTATCATGCAAATGGAACCATTGAACGACACAAGGCTCGTTTGGTTGCGAAAGGGTACACACAGCTCGAAGGAGTGGACTTCCTAGACACCTTCTCACCAGTTGCAAAGATTACAACCATACGGTTATTACTTGGCATTGCTGCAGCTCGAAGATGGCACTTGGAGCAGCTAGATGTAAACAATGCCTTCCTTCATGGCGAATTACATGAGGAAGTCTATATATCCTTGCCTCCTGGAATCCAAGATCCTGCAGGTAACAAAGTTTGCAAACTCCAACGTTCTCTGTATGGCCTAAAACAGGCAAGTCGTCAATGGTATTCTCGATTATCTACTGCTCTTGTTTCTATTGGTTACTGTCAATCTGAAGCTGATCATTCCCTTTTTATCAAGTCCACTGCTTCATCTTTTACTGCTCTAGTTGTCTATGTGGATGATATTGTGTTGACTGGAAATTCAATGGATGAAATTACTCATGTCAAACGATATCTGGATGATCAGTTTAAGATAAAAGATCTTGGCTCTCTTCACTATTTCTTGGGACTGGAAATTGTTCACACAGCTACTGGTTTAGTGGTTAATCAAAGAAAATATACCACTGAATTGATAGCAGATGGTGGTCTCTTAGGTGGTAAACCTTCTTCCACTCCAATTGATTCCAGCATTAAATTGGAACGCAACAAAGGACAGCCATTATCTGATCCTCACAGCTATCGACGGATGATAGGAAGGTTGTTATACCTCACTACTACTCGTCCGGATATATGTTATGCTGTTCAACAGTTGAGTCAGTATGTGTCAGAGCCCACGGACCTTCATATGCAAGCTTCTCTACGTGTTCTAAAGTATCTAAAGGGTGCACCTGGGAAAGGTCTATTCTTCCCATTTGATAATTCCTTAAAAATAAGTGGTTTTTCAGATGCTGATTGGGCAAGTTGTCTGGATACTAGGCGATCAGTCACAGGTTATTGCATCTTTCTTGGTTCTGCATTGGTTGGTTGGCGTGCAAAGAAACAAACTACAGTATCGCGTTCATCATCAGAAGCTGAATATAGGGCTCTTGCAAGCTTAAGTTGTGAACTTCAATGGATAGAATACTTGCTTAAGGATCTTGGTGTGCATTTGTCTGAACCGATTCCTGTGTTTTGTGACAATAAATCGGCAATCTATTTGGCCCATAATCCAAGTTTCCATGAGAGATCTAAACACATAGAAATTGATTGCCACTTGATACGTGAGAAAATCAATACTGGTTTGATTCATTTGTTACCTATTGCATCAGCAGATCAATTGGCAGACCCTTTTACAAAGGCTCTATCTCCTGGAGCTTTCAAGCACTTAATAGCCAAGTTGGGGTTGATAGATATCTACCTTCCAACTTGAGGGGGGATGTTGATATATTAATTATCCACGTGTATATACAAAACTAACTTAAAGTTAGTTAGTTAGTTTTAGTTTCTGTTACAGTAAACTTAGTTAGTTTTAGTTAGTTAGTTACAGAAAGCGTAGTTGTTAAGTTTTCTTTTCCGCTAAGTTCAGTTACTATAAATATTGATTAGCTCTGTATTTTTCATTCTTGAATCAATATATGAATTCTTTCCATTTCCTTTCTATTCTCAATATTGTAGCCATAGTGGCTAGTCTAGTGATCACTGAGATAGGTTATCAGATGAGCCCTTAGATGATTTCTTAGATGCTAGCTATAAGGGGTTATATATAGATGAAATGCACTAGAAGGTTGTGCTCCTAGTGGATAGTTTTTGGAGGTGACTTAATAGTATGATGTAATGCTTAATGGGTGGTTATTAGTAGTGGATGAAAGTTAAGGGAGAGTGGTGGAATGGGATGCTCCATGTAGCGAAGAGTAGAAACCACCTAAGTGGTTCATAACACCATTTTTTTTTCAGAATTGTAATATTTCATCCAAAACAGAATTTTAACTTTCTCTTGCTGATACAAATTTTATGCCAGAGGCCAGATAATTGGAATGAATTTAGCCCCGTAAGAAGACAATTCCACACGTTTAAAAAGCACCCTCTTCTAGTTATCAAAATGTGTGAAACATTGACGAAGAAAAAAAAAAGGACATTAGCAATGGCGGCACTAAAGTTAGACGTGGCTTTAAAACAGTGACACCTTTTGCTGATTCTATCTTTTGTTTCAACTTTATTTTTATGCTATTTTATTTCCATCCACTATGACCTCAAGACTTTAAACTCAGTTCATCTCTATCCTAGTTTGGCTCTGAGATTGATGGTTGATGGTTGTTGTTATTTTTATTTTATTTTTATTTTTTGTTAATCTTTGCCGCTAAACATATTATGTTTTGATCTGCATACGTATTATTGAAGTTCGTGGAGTTATTTTCCTTTGTGGTCCTTAGTATGATAACGAAGAGAGAAAGCGTTATGAATCACGCTTATATAATGTCCATTGGCACATGCTTATCCAATTATCTATTTGAAACTTACATCACAGAATTAAGTGAACGAGTGAAAAATAAAAGAGGGTGTGGTGGGGGGTGAAGAAAAGTTAATACAAAAAATTCAAGCCATTAAATTAGATAAACAGAAAAAGAAAAGCCAAGAAATGGACGTGAGAGGATGTGTTTATGTGTTACGTAGTACTCTCCCTTTCTTCCCCCTCTGTAAATTGTTGTTTGTGGGAAAATGGGCCCTCCACCCTTCCTTGCTCAACATGGGCCTTTTGAGTGTTTCTTTCTTAGGGCCCACATTCGGGCCCATTTACAGCGACCTTCTTCGTATAAATGTGGTTCTTAACAAGGGTTTGCATTGTACAACAGAAAAAAGGATTTAACAAAGGCAGAGATTGGGTAATTGTTGCTATTATAATACGGTTTTATTAATTACACATGAGTGATAATAGTAATAATAATAAGTAGCATTGGGATACCTGAGGATTTTTATTTATGACCCTACGTGCAATGTGCACATGGTTCCATGTTCTAATGAATCTACGGTACAAGACTTGAGGGAATTATTTTACTGTAGCTTATTAACGACATGTCCAGGATGTGAATTGGTCTTCTTGATTTTGCTCCAGTGGTTCTGTTATACTTTGGGTGCAATGGAAGTGTGGTGCCTACAAGACACTAATCGTTCAAATTTATATTTAAAGTAGAGAGAATATAGTATTTCATACCTGAAGGTGAGCATCACCTTCTTAATATGATCTAGATTTATTTGGTCTGGCCCGCATTATAGCGCTATAATAAACACATAATATTAGACCAAATCTTTTGCACATGGTTATGATTGCTTGCAATTTACTCTTCACCGCCATCTTTTTTTTTTTTTACATGTAGTTGTTTATTACAAGCTTCAAACTAGATCATATGCCAAATGAAGCGAGCTCAAAGGAAAAAAAATAAAAAAATAAAAAGAAATAAGAGAGAGAGAGAGATAGGGAGAAAGGATATTATTATACCACTAAGGAAGCTTCTATACAATACAATTGCATTCTTATGAAGGAAATTTCATGGAAAAAAGATAAATTAATTATTATTTTTTATTTTTATTTTTTTGCTTCATATAGCGGCTCAAAATTCTTGTATGATGCATAATTTTAAAGCTTAATGTAAGGAAAAGAGAAAGAGGCATGTGTCAAAATTTTCTCAAAAGTTAAGAAAAATGGTAGCATTATTGTTTGAACTCATCATATGCTTCTTCCAAAATGCAACAATAATTTCATCGTAAAGGAAATGGAAGTAAGATCAATGATCACCCTATTTTGTGTTAAGCCCTAAATTCCCTTTTATCCTTTACTCCTCAGTTATTGGGATATTAATTGGTGCTTGTATGTCATTTTTGAGATTGGAAATAAACTTGACAACACTATGAGGAAAGGAAGGGGAGAGAGAAGAGAAGATAATGGAAGGAGGAAGGGAAGGGGGGGCAAAAAAAGAGAAAGAATCAGATTGGTGGATTGCTTAGCTGGTGACAGATAAATCTAAAGGTTAATCCACATGGTAGACAGAAGATGTAAGTGTACATTCACATCACATGCACACCCCATGAGAAGTAAACCTTTTGTCTACATGTTTAACTTTTTCTAATATGGGTCCTGTAAATATAAAGTCAGCTAGATCCACAAATTACTACGTATTTAATGTGTACATATGCACATGTATACGATTTCTTTCTTTCTCCCAACCCTACAATCTCAGCAACTGCTAAAGTGACAACCGCTCCCTATATTCAGTTATTTCCTTGTCTGCGGTTTCAATTTTTTTTATTGTACTTTTATATGAATTTATTCATTGCAGTAATTACTTTGATGGATGTACATGTGTATATCCCCTTACCATAAAGTTGAAATCATGACCCAAACTAAAATTTCTGTTTACTTATTGTGTGGTTTTATCATTAAATTAAATGTTTAAAATAGGGGCAATAATAAGGTTATATACATATATATATTATGAGGATTAATCAACTACCTAGGTCGGTCCACCCCATTGGCGTTAATGAAGGTACACTTATACATCAGTTTCTGAAAGATAATATGTTTTCAATATTCTCTATAGGTAATTAATTAGGAAGGAAGTTTTCTAAAAAGAAAAATTAAAACCACCAGAAAATAAAGAAAAAATCTCAATTTTTTTCTTACTAAACTTGAAATTTTGTTAGTTCCAATCATTCGAATTGAAATTTATAGCATAATTGACAAATCAAAAAAAATACTATCATTAGTGGTTGAAAGATGTGATCGTCTTGTTTCCTCCATCTACTTTCAATCATTATAACTTCATTATTTTTGAAAGACATATATACCACTAGCGTCTGCATTAGTTAAATTTAGATTGTGGCCTTTGTGAGTGCTTCTACAAGGAAGCTTTTTCCATTGATTGAATGTTGTTAGTCTTTTCTTTTCACTATCTGTCTCTTTTTTCTGGTATGCATATATTGTTAAGTACTGGTATGCTTTTCAATATAATGGGTTATATGAATATGCTTCAATTCACACATAGTAGTCAACATGTTCCATCACAACTTTTGTGAAAATAAATTTCTAGCAGAAGCTGTCAATAGCATTGCATTTTTGTGATTGAATCCAATTACATATTATTGCGCACAGGATGCTGCTGCCAATGATGCTACACGTACAATACATAGTGTATGCACAGATAGAGAAAAAAATGTTACAGTTATGGTATCTGTTAGGCTATAAAATACCATATATATATATAGAGAATAGATGGTAGGGTATCTTGTCTCTCTAGCTAGGTTGTGAAGTTCTACAAGGTATATGTCCTATCCAGCTAGAGGGAAGCTCTGCCAGCGAAGCAAAGTAGACATAGAACTAATCCAGTAAAATCTAATTTGATGTTTTGCAAGACAAGCAATGTGGTTAAGCAAGCTATTATTGAAATGTTAAAGAGAGAAAATTAAGAAAAATTGATATTTAAAAAAAAAAAAAAAATTAGATGTAGACAACATATTTTTTATAACATATTCTTTATTATTAGATAAATTTATGTAAGTCTCATCAAACAAATTAGGTCACTCTGTATAGTGGGATTCACATGAAATTTTTTTAATATTAAAAATATATTAAAAATGTGTAAAAAAATTTATATATTTATTGAAGAAAAAGGTTTGGCAAATGCTATTATGAGATGCCCACGTTTTGTACATGAGCCCAAATTCTTTATTCACAGATAATATTAACCAATTGGATACCCTGGATCCAAAAAAAAGAAAGAAAAAAAACAATCAGATACCCCGTCTAGCATGTTCAACGAACGAAGGAGAAGAGAGACATATGCATGTGTGATTGTATCTTCTTCTTTTTCTTTTTCTTTTCTTTAAGGAATACTAAAATGGTTTGTGGGATTTGCTTTTCTGAATTTAAAACTGCTAAGAAAAAAAACATTTTGATTAAAGTCTGGAAAGTACGCAAATTTATTTGAGAATTTGGATTTCCATTTCAAATTATACGTCCAAATTCTTGCAATGTTGCAAATAATAACTTATTTAAATAAGCGTTATTTGCAACATTACAAGAATTTTAATAGAATTCATTGCAGTCTTCATTTGAGCAATGATTATAACCAACAAATTTTATTAGATTTCAACTCAAATTTATCGAGATTTTGTACTCATTCGAAAGTTAAAGTGGAACATATTACACATACATTTAGTAATTAATATTAATATATGTTAAGTTATCTTAAGAAAGAAACTTTGGCTGTATATTGTTTTTATTTTTTATTTAGACCTTTTAATTCTAATTTAGTTAGGATTCAACTTACAAGAATGGTCTGAAAATACCACCGAATGAAAATAGGGAAAAATTTGCATCCATAATATTTTATATTGCCAAATATAGAAATATTTTTGACCAGACTCTTTTGTGGTCCTTAGCCCTTGCATTTTGATTTATAAATATCTGGTAATAAGTTATTTCCATATGGTCGTTTTCTGTATTTTCCACAAATAATGAAAATTATAATTTAAAACAATAAATACAAATATCCAAAACAATTATTCAAGGGTTATAGAAAATCTGCAGATTATTAAACATTTGATAAAAATAATATGCATCCTAATCTATTTTTTTATCTGTTTTGAAATGCACATTTACGAAAAAGTGTTTGTCCTTTTAAATTTTTTTACTCTTACAAAGAAGTAGTACCCATACTTTTATTTATATTTTGTTCACTCTTTTTTCTCCATGATCTATCTCTTTCTCTCATTTAAATAACATAACTTTACATCCTTTAAAAAGACACACATTTTTATACCAAAAAAAAAAAAGACACACATTTTTTCCTTACATTATTAGTTTCTCATTCTTTAAATAAATATAGAGAAAAATATTTGTTCTTTTAACGGATATAACTTTTTATTATTTTAGATCATAACTGTTAATTTCCGTCAATCAACGGTTAGAATTTACTGGATCAAACTTATTAATTAATTAATAATTTACAATAAAATCTAGTAAATCCTAACTGTTGATTGACGAAAATCAACGGTTAAGATCTAAAATGACACAAAATTATATTCTTTAAACGACAAACGTTTTTTTTCATAAATATATTATTTTTTTAACAAATATTAGTCTTCCGATTATAATTATCTATGATTTATCTTCTCGACTTTTTTATTGAGAGAGAGAGAGAGAGCATGCCCATTACTATTGATGTCAACCCAACTTAACACCACCTGTCATCAGCAATTTACCAAGATGCCCCACCATTACCTATTGCCTTGCCTAGTGTAATTTTGTCTGCTTTGACTAAACTACCCTTATACACATGATTCACTGGTGTATTGTAAATTATATTTGTTCAACTAATGATACAGTATAGATCTCAAAATAAAAGCTAATACTTGACGATTATACGCATTAAATGTATATTGGTTGAGTGGGTCCCACGTTCTCGCATTGTATGCGTGCTTGCATTTCCCTCCGGTTTTGTTTTACACTCAATTATTGACTTACGCAGAAAAAAATGGAAGATAAAGTAAATAAGTTTAATTTCCCCATTATTCTTCTCCCTCAAAACCCTTTACTATTTTTTTTGTTTCTATTATTATGCATTTTATATTAAAAGCTATTTCCAATACCTTAAGCCATGGGATATCATTTGACCAAATTATTTTTTACAAACATTTATTGACATTAAAGGTTAAGAATGCATTTCTCCCAAAACAAAACACACAAAATGATTTTGTTAACATTTATAATGGTACTAATTTTAAGCAATACTGTCTTTCACAAGAAATAAAAATTTGTCTCATGTAATACATTGGTTAGTAAAAAGGATTCCGCAGACAAATAATACACATATCCATTATAGAAGAATACAAAAATGAAAGATATAATAAGTAGAAAAAATTAAAAATAGTCCTTCAAGATTCAACAACCTTATCACAATATCAAGTCATTTTCAAGTGCAAGTGCAACGATCAAATAGGTTTAGAATTTAAAATTCGAAAAAGAAACGCAACGTTCACATAACGTAGCATAGCGCTGGTGCCATAATTGTACATGGGTAGGACGTAGGAGCCATTGTCTTTGATATAAAATATATGTAAATGTGAAACCATCCAATAAATCACACCGTCGCCAATAGCTCCGTGCTCTCTAATTTTCTTTTTCATGGTTTATGAATTATTATATCATTCATATTTGTTTACTAATGTTTTTCATAATAATTCTGTTTAATTACTTCTAATACATAATTCAATAATCTCTTTTATTTATAGAAGAAATATAAAATGTATTAAAATTTGAAAAAATTTATTTCATGCTTCTAATTTTATCACTTAATACTTTTTATTTTTTAAAATTAGGAGGATGTTATAAGGAAATAACATCACTATAGTGTGTTTATCAAAAAAAAAATTACTATACTGAATACTTTTTTTTTTTTTTTAATCTTCCTAATGAATAAGCTTGGTAATCGGCAAATTATAAAGAAATTTTTTTTAAAAGATGTCTTGGTTTTTAAGTTTAAGCCTTTGTGTTAATATAGCGTATATCTTCATCAACCCTGAAAATCATTATATTGAAAATTAATTACGTCTATAATCAATTTTTAAGAAAATTAATTTGTATTTAGATATGTTGATTCATAAAAAAATTAAGATAAAATACCTTTTTTAAAATTGTATATATATAAAAATTATTTTTACACATTAAATTGATAAATGTGATATAAAATGATTAAAAAGTTAATTTTTGACCTAAAAAGGTATTTATCTTTCTCAAATTTTTTAAGATACTCATTACACTTATAATCAAAAAATTAAATATTAATAAAAAAAATTAAATTAAATATTTTTATTTTTTACTTAATACTTATTATTTTAATTATTTGAAGAGATATGCTAAATTTCTTAAAAAAGGTATAACATTATTCCAATAAAAAGTTCAATTAACAAGTGTTTTAGACATAAACAAGAAACCTTTTATATCTTTCGTTAGCAATATATTAAATCCTCTTTAGTTTTCAAAAAAATAAAATAAAATAAAAATATATTAACGACTCTTTAGAATCTCAAAATATTAAATACTTTTATTTTTCATTTCATACTTAATGTATAGATTGTTTAGCCAAAGCCTTAAGATCAATGTTATTAAAACTAATCCAGTCAATGACCCGATCGAGATATTGGGTCACTGGTTTAACCAGCGGGTCACTGGTTCAATCGCATGACCCAGTGATTATACATAAATCTGTAATTTATATAAAAAATTATAAATATATTCAAATAGTTGAAAAAAATAATATAAATTCTAAATATTTTAATACACAAAAATAATAAATTATACATTATTGTCCAATAAAGGATCAAACAAACACATAATGCTTATTATATTGGTGTTTCAGGTTCAGTAAACGACATCTCTAACTATCAAATCAAAATTCTCTGCATAATGCATAACTGAGATAATATTAGTATTGTAGGTACATAACTTATGTAAGTCAATAAGTAACACATCACTCAAATATGTCAATTATGATATATTTTTTTAATATTTTTTTTTTTAAACTCGGGTCGAGTCATCGATTTTTCACCAAAACCGGTCGGGTCGCACCGGGTCTGATACTTAACCGATCCAATGTGATAACTGGACCGGTCAGATGACTGGTTCTCTGAGTTCCAGGTCAACCCGACCGGTCCGGTCCGGTCCGGTGCGATTTTCACAACATTGATTAAGATACTACATAACAAATGTCATAGATAAAAGAAAAAAAAATCTAGTGTAGTGAACCAAAGTAATTACTTTGTTCAAATTTAACAAACCAATAATTATGCTTGGAATCACCCATTGTGCACAATATCACGGCCATCAAAACTTTGACGTCATTTATTGTGGTGGGTCACAAACCCAACAGAACTGGCCACCATTTACTTCTGTTCATAAATGGCATGGCCTAATAACATGACCTTCTTAAAACTAGTTCTATTCAACTGTGGTTCCCACTTAATTACAATAACTATTTTCTTCATTACAAGATTTTGAATTACACTATTCACCCCCTTTTTTTCTTAATCACGAAACCAAGTTTGAATGCGAAACCCTGGGCAGAAGCCCAAAAGATATTTTAAACCTCCCCTTTTTTTGTTGTTAATTTTCTTTTATCAGTTATGTGAAGGAAAATTTGTCCAAATTGAATTGTCACAGTCAGGGTAGGGACCCAAAGGCCACATGTAGAGTACCACAGTTCTAGGCAACAAGTTGAAAATTAAATCAGCGCTCCCAAGTGTTTTTTTTATTTTTTATTTTTTTCCAGCTAACAAACTTTATAAAAGGGGCATTTTGGGCAAGTTACAGCTATGCATTGTAAAAAAAATATATATATAGAAGCTGTGAAACGGAGGGACAAACCCAGATCACAAAGAAGCTGATGTAAATAAAATATGGGATAGATTAGCTTCAATGATTAAAGGTCAATGCAGGAACCATGTTAGGGCCTGTTCGGTCATTTCCCCATGATTGTGCCAACCGCTACTGAAATCCAAAAAACACACCCCCAAAGAAAAAGCAACCAAAGCTCATCTTCATCTTCATCTCAAGAAAAGGAAAATGATAATAATAATAATAATAATAATAATTTTTAAAAAAAAATAGGTAAAAACACTATTTAAAAAAAGAGAGTAAATAATAATTTAAAAAAAAGGTGACCTACAGGAGCCGGCCTTTAACTAAATATAGCTGGACAGACAAAAATCAACATAAAATCTGCATCGTCTCCGTGCGCAGGTGTTCAAAAATCTCTGCATCTATTTAATATTTTATTTGCATAAATAATTATATACAAATAAATAAATAAATACCTGCATATATTTTTCCGTGCCACTTTTGTTATTATATCGAAAGAGCAAAGTCCGGTGAATTTGCCGAAAACAATACAAAAAAACATTAAATATATAAAATAAAAAACTGAAGATTCCGCAGCTTAAAAAGAGAAGAAAAGGAAGCGCGTAAAAGTTAAATATTGAAAAGCAAAAAAAAAGAAAGAAAAAAAAGCACATATTTATTCTTATTACTATTAATTATTATAATAGATAAAAATAATAATAATAAATTCACCTCACACACACAAACACAAGAGAGAGATAGAGAGAGACACAGCGCTTTCATCCATATACACATACACACACATATACTTATACAAAATAAAAACCCATCAAATTCAAAGAATTCACCACCCTTTTTTTTTCATTTTTAATTTTTCTCCTAGTCTCTGTTGTTGTAATTGCTGCGGTGCTGTTCTGGAAGAAAGCTGAGAGAGAGAGAGTGACTATGCTGGGGGACTCAGCTGTGTTAGGAGGAGGAGGAGGTGGTGGTGGTGGTGAGGGAGGTGGCTCCGGAGAAGCAGTGGCGGCGGTGGCATCAGCAGCAGCTGGAACCCACGACGGAGCGGCGGCGGCGGCGGCAGGTGGTGGTGGAGTTGGATCAAATTCAGGGGATGATGAAAGAGGTAGAATCGATGAAGGTGAACGTAGCTTCGGTGGCAATCGGTGGCCACGACAAGAGACTTTGGCGCTGTTAAGGATACGGTCGGATATGGACGTGGCGTTTCGAGATGCAAGTGTTAAGGGTCCTTTGTGGGAAGAAGTCTCCAGGTGAGTAAATAATTAAATTATATTTTGCTTCTTCTAATTCATTTCACAGTATCTGAATTTTGAGGTTCTGGGATTTTTTTTATTTTTTTTTTAATTCATGGGATGTGGAGATCTGGGAGTTCATTTATGCTTCAATTTTATTCTTGGAAATGTATTCCATTCCATTAACTTCAATTCTATCTTTCCTCTCTCTCTCTCTCTCTCTATCATTCAGATTTTGCTTCCTTTTCCAGTTCCTTTTGTATTTTTCTTTCCCTTAAAATCCTCCTTTTTTTAATTTCTCTTTTGGAGTTTGAACATAAAATTATTATTTAAAAATTTTAGTTGTGCAGCATCTATGATTTGGGTGTGATTTGCTTTTCTGACATTCACTTTGATTCATGTCCTATTTTCCAAATAAGTTACCAACTTGAATTGAGTTATCAAAAGCAACACTTTCTTCCCCCTTTATTTCAGTTACCAACTCCTACGGGAAACCAAGTTAGATTATCAAATCTTCTAACTTGGGTTCATGTGTTTTTCATGGGTGACATTTCTGTTCATCAATTTAAGGGATTTTTTATTTATTTATTAAAACTTCAGTTACATCCAAAGTCTCATATTTTCTGCTATCTCTCTTTCAGTTACTTAATTTCATCTCCTTGCATTTCCATTCTGGTATACTTTTAATTCATCTCATATTTTTTTATTTTATGTTTATCTCATGCGCCCATTGTTTTTTTATCATTTGTCTTCTAGCTGAATTTGATGAGATAAGATAAACCCAGAAACCTTTTTATCTTTTTATCTTTCTTTCTTTCTTTCTTTTTTCATTTGTCTTCTTTTGGGCACTTTGGTTCTCAGGAAACTGGCAGAGCTTGGGTACCACAGAAGTGCCAAGAAATGCAAAGAGAAATTCGAGAACGTCTACAAGTACCACAAGAGAACCAAAGAAGGTCGAAGTGGAAAACCAGATGGCAAAACTTATCGTTTTTTTGATCAATTAGAAGCCCTTGAGAACCACCCTTCAATTCAATCACCCAACTCATCAAAACCACCACAACCGGCACTACTACCTGCACCACCACCACCACCACCAGTATCATCACTAGTAGTAACAACAACAACAACAACAACAACTGCATCATCAGTGTCATTACCAACTACTACTACAACATCAACAACAACAGTGCCAATGCCACTCCCTCATGCCACTGTTCCATCAACAAGCACACTTCCTATACCATTACCTCAACCCATTCTCACTCCCCCATCAATAAACCTCACAATCCCTTCATTCCCACCAACAAACCCTACAAATTTCCCACCATCAACAACAATCCCAATCTCTTTCGCCAACATCCCAACCGATCTTCTCTCCAATTCTAGCTCTTCCTCAACCTCTTCGGATCAAACATTGGAAGGGAGGCGCAAAAGGAAACGCAAGTGGAAGGACTTCTTCGAGAGACTAATGAAGGAAGTTATCGATAAGCAAGAGGAGTTGCAAAGGAGATTCTTGGAAGCCATAGAGAAACGAGAACATGAACGAATGGTTAGAGAAGAAGCATGGAGAGTACAAGAGATGCAAAGGATCAATAGAGAGAGAGAGATTCTCGCACAAGAAAGATCCATAGCTGCTGCCAAAGACGCTGCAGTTATGTCATTCTTGCAAAAGATAGCTGAACAGCAAAATCTCGGTCAAGCATTCAGCAACATCAACATTTTACAACAACAACAACAACAACAACAACAACAACCGGTGGTGCCGCCGCCGCCGCCGCCGCCGCCACCACAACAAGCAGCACCAGCTCCGCCGCCGGTGCAACAACCAGCACCAGTTGCTCAGGCTGGGCCACCACCATCATCGTCGCAGGCTTTGATGCTGCCATTGGTCCCACAACAACAAGTGACGAATATGGAAATCGTTAAAGCTAATAATAACGGTGAGAATTTCATGGGAGCGAGTTCTTCGAGGTGGCCAAAAGTGGAGGTTCAAGCATTGATAAAGCTGAGAACGAACCTTGATTTTAAGTACCAAGAAAATGGACCAAAAGGACCTCTTTGGGAAGAGATCTCATCCTCAATGAGGAAGCTCGGTTACAACCGAAGTTCTAAAAGGTGCAAAGAGAAATGGGAGAACATCAACAAGTACTTCAAGAAAGTGAAGGAAAGCAACAAGAAGAGACCAGAAGATTCCAAGACATGCCCGTATTTTCACCAGCTGGATGCTTTGTATAGAGAGAAGAACAAGTTCGACAACACGGTGGTGAAGCCGGAAAGCATGGTGGCGCCGCTGATGGTGCGGCCGGAGCAGCAATGGCCACCTCAGCAGATTGATTCAAGAGCAGGAGCAGATCGAGATGTGACCATGGAAGACGTGGAGAATGATCCCATGGAGCGGCATCATCAGGAGGAGGAAGATGATGAAGATGAAGAAGAGAAGGATATTGGAGAAGATGATGATGATGATGAAGAGGATGATGGTAACTATGAGATAGTGGCAAGCAAGCCTGCAACATCAGCAGCAGCAGGAACAGCAGCAACAACTTCAGTGGGTGCATCAGCTGAGTAGTGAGAGGTGCAAAAGTGCTCAAAAGAATATGCAGCACCGAACAAAGCGTGGGGGTGGGTCAGAGATAGTGCAGGGGTTGTCGGAACGGTGGAGGGTGGGGGGCAGAAACCGGTGGCAATTGGGGATGGTGATGGTGGTGGTGGTGGTGATGGGAAGTGTGTGTGTGTGGAAGAATTTGAATATGCACGTACGGCAGAATGTCACATGTGTATCGAGGTGGGAGATCGATGGGGTTTGGTACTTTGTTGTTGCATATAGTCAGTAAGATTATATGTTTTTCTATTTTATAAAATTTGTTTATTTTTTTTGGGTTAATAAATAAGTTGAATCAGAGAGGAATTTAAGATATATATATAGAGAGAGGGGTTCAGGTTCCAAAATAACGAATAAAGAAAAGAGAGAGAGAGAGACCTAAATTAAGTTTTTTAATATATTTTTTCATCTTGTTTTATGTTCACGTTGCTGTAATGGGAGGAGATTAGTTGGGGTATTTGTCTTCTTCTTTTTTATTTTTCAATTTTGACATTTTGTTACTCTTCAAACGCTGTCATTGAAAAAAAAAATCCCTTTTTTTCCTTGTTTTAAATTATATTTCGGTGAGTTAATTGTCTCGTTTCTCCTTTCGCACTAACTCATAGCCATTTTTTCAGAAATAATAAAGAACTATTTCAATCTAAAATTTTAAGATGTTTGATGAGAGTCTTTTTAACAGTTTATATTTTTCTTTAACACACATTCATATTTTAAGATGTTTGATGAGAGTCTTTACACCACATTTTAACCCAAAACCTTAAAGCTGTAGGTTTATATAGGTCTTTTGCACTTATATAGACATCACTTGGTCTATGTCTAGTCGATGTGGTACTTCTTTATAACTCATACTTGAATACTTCCAACATCTTCCCCTCAAGTATATATGAGACTCAACATCATACTCCCCCTTAAGGACAACTTCTGCGGAAGTCTTTTTTTTTTCTTTTAACTATTGGAGTCACACTAGCCTTCTGCGGAGGCCTTGAAACATCACTATCTCTAAATACCCGGCCCGGCCAAACCTTTGGCTCTGATACCACTGTTAAGAATGGTACGGGAGGAGCCCAAAACCCATTGCAAGGGATACATCCATGGATCAAGCGATAAACCACAATAAGTGAGCCGACACCACATTTTAACCCAAAACCTTAAGGTTGTAGGTTTATGGGTCTTTTGCACTTATATAGTCATCACTCGGTCTATGTCTAGTCAATGTGGTACTTCTTTATAACTCATACTTGAACACTTCCAACATCTTCCCCTCAAGTATGAGACTCAACATCATGCTCCCCCTTAAGGACAACTTCTGCGAA
The DNA here is from genome assembly GCF_033153095.1 of Gastrolobium bilobum. Taxonomy (NCBI): domain Eukaryota; kingdom Viridiplantae; phylum Streptophyta; class Magnoliopsida; order Fabales; family Fabaceae; genus Gastrolobium; species Gastrolobium bilobum. Next base: position 39,206 of record NW_026899532.1, read on the forward strand.
AGTCTTTTTTTTTTCTTTTAACTATTGGAGTCACACTAGCCTTCTGCGGAGACCTTGAAATATCACCATCTCTAAATACCCGGCCCAGCCAAACCTTTGGCTCTGATAGCACTGTTAAGAATGGTATGGGGAAGCCCAAAACTCATTGCAAGGGATACATCCATGGACCAAGCGATAAACCACAATAAGTGAGCTGACACCACATTTTAACCCAAAATCTTAAGGCTGTAGGTTTATGGGTCTTTTGCACTTATATAGTCATCACTCGGTCTATGTCTAGTCAATGTGGTACTTCTTTATAACTCATACTTGAACACTTCCAATAGATATTACACAAGCGTGCTTATTTTATTCCACTAAAAAATGATGGGTGGTGAGGATCAAACTCCTGACCTTATGATCACTGAAACTTTGATACCATGTAAAAAAAACTTTTTGAATCCAAAATTTTAATGTATTAGATGAGTATCTCTTTAATAATTTATATTATTCATGTTATAATGCATTAGAAAATGATGGAGTTTAACTGCAATGCTGAAAAAAGTGGGTGGCAAAAACAAGGTTTAATTTGAAAAAAGGGGGTTAAAAAAAACAAATTGAAGAAAATAATATAAAAAGGGCCTTAAATTGTTGGGACAGTGACCCAACCTTTTGCATTGCAACAGTGCCCTTCTCAAAGCAGAAAATGCCAGCATCACACATGGAGTCATAAACCCTCGAAGAAGGGTCCCCAGGGAGGAATCTTGTGAGTTGTGAGTAACCTAATTATGAAAAGAACCTAAAACACTAGCATGCAATTGTTGTCTATGTGGCACTGTGCACGCAAGGTGATGTGTTTCTCTTCGTGGGTGTCAGTACTAAGTAAGAGATGAAGGTTCATCATCATCATCATTTAATGGGTCAACTTTTTCTGCTGTTAATGTGCTTTTGTCAGGCTTTCATCAGCATCTAATACTAATCGTGCTTTGAAAACAAAATGTACATTTTAAAAAACTAAAGAAATTATTTTGCGATTTTAGACTAATTGTTTTTCCATAAAGACGTATATATTGATTGGTTTATAAGTAACGGAATGAGAGAGGTTATGTTGTGCTTTTGGTATATTATATATGCACATGAGAGAGATTGCTATGATGGAGGAATTTTCGTATGGAATAACACAGATCATTATTTTTCTTTGAACTTATAAGCATAATGATTTGGTGGGTATCCAATTCTCCTCTTTATACACTTTATTTTTATTTTTCTAATTATAATTTTTAATTGCTAAGTTTTACTGTTACCAATATAAATCATGGACTTTATATTTCTCATGTGATAGGAATCAAAAACTTTTTTTATGCACACTCAACCAAAGTGGGACCAATTATAAGAGAGAAAAAAAACAAATCAAAAAAGTAGAAGCACGTGGATCGATGGGTGAGTAGGAATTTATCCTCCTCTTATTCAACATGAGAACTTCATTACCCATAAATCATAGTACTCTTCATTTTCACGTGTTAATTTAGGGTTTTATTAATCTTATGTTAAAGGAGATAAGTTATCTCTTGTCATAGAGATAAACTTGTGGGCTCCATCACCTGAAAAAAAAAAAGATGACACAGTTATTGAAAAGTGTGTAGGAGAAAAATTATCACATGTAGCATAAGAGTAATTTTTCCCGTTAATTTATCACTTACAAATTCATTTGATTAACGGAATCATATAGCTCATAATTTTCCTTTGAACTTTTGACAAACATTGAATGATTGGGGGCATCCAATCCTCCTTTCTTATATTCTTTAGTTTTATCTTTCTTTTCAAGAATAGGTCATAGTTATTACTATTTTTTCTTAGCATCTCTTATTACCAATTTGTTATCATTGAATCAAAATCAAGTTAACGGTTACAAAATAATATCAAATGAGAATGGTTTATTTAATTTTGATCCAATAATAATAAAATTGGTAATAAGAAGTGATAAGAAAAAAAAAACAATGTCCCCCTTCATTTTATATTTTTTCTTGTATTTTTTAATTATTAAATTTGTACTAAGTCATGTATGCCCACTGGACTTGAAAGGTAGACTGTAACGCCCGACCGCTTCAAGAATCAATGACTATCTCCACATACTAACACGAGACTTTTCAGTATGTTTTTTTCTCACTCGCACACTTTCTGGGAAAACTTCTCAGGAGGTCACCCATCCCAGAATTGCTCCAAGTCAAGCACGTTTAACTGTGGAGTTCTTCTGATCCGGGCTACCGAAAAGCATATGCATCTTGTTAGCATAGGTAGTACCAATTAATTCTTATAAGCTATTCCAAACTGTGCAGCCTTATACCTGCACAGCCTTTGGAATCCCTCTGTTTCGGGTGTCGATTCGATTCATTCATGCATGTAACCCCCGCTGGAAGCCTGTCAGGAGCCGCTCCTTGTCCGTGCCTCTTTGCACCGGCGATCACTCCCCACCCTCGTCAGCGCTCGGGATGTTACATAGACGATGCATAAGCTCACCTACCTGTGCTAAGAAAATTTCACAAGAAAAAATGGGGGGCGATGAGGATCGAACTCGAGACACGAGGCTCTGATACCATGTAAAAAATTAATTCAACGCAAAATCTTAAGATATTGAGTGAAAACTTTTTTAATGATTTATATTATTTTTCGACAATGCGCAACCCTACATCTTAGTTCCTAGTGTTAATTATTTACTATTTTCTTTTTCTTTAATAGAATAACATTTTGTGTTTTCTTAAATTTGTAAACATGTGCTTGTTGCCTCCAAAACTCCCGATTTATACATTTTCTCGATAGTCTTTGTACTTTATTGCTATATGATTTTAATCATTCTTTATTATCAAGTTCATCAACGCAGAGGTGAATCACACCCTGTAAACCCATAAGTTAATTGCTTAGGAATTCTGACAAAGATGGGCCACGATGAATAGCACTACTAACAAAAATCCCACTTCATGACTTAAAAAAAAAAAAATCATCTGCTATGGTTAAGGTTATAATTAATTAGTTCAACAACTACTAAAATTACTAAAAGCATGAATGTATAATTACTTTTTACAAACAAAAAATCATAAAAAAAATCATAAAACTCGTATAATTTCTCTTAATACAAGTTAAAAGTAAACTATCTTAAAATAATAAATAGTAAACAAAATTGATGAAAAAAAATGGGATAAAATTTTCAAAGAGGAAGGTTAATTTACAGGTGCCGTTATACTAAAAAATGTGCATTTGGCAGATGCCAGTGTTGGTCATGACTCATGATGGTGCATCTACTTTGACTTGTGTATGCCCTACAATTTTGTCCATTTTGATGAAAATGCTGCCTATTTGCGCGTTAAAGATGTGCCCACAATATTGATTGGCCTGCATTTACCTCATACGGATAAGAATAATTATTCTGTTACACAGCAACAGTTTGAGACATAAACGCTCCAGTTGCAGTACCCTCAATATTCACTTACGTGCATGCAGAAAAGTCTACGGACCCTATTCCTTTGTCGGAGGCAAAACAATTGATGGTTACTGACCATATATAAGCTTATTAAATTGCCATCAATCAATGCCTAGCTTAAGAGAGCCAGAGACTTGCGAAACTCTACACAAGCAACTCATTCTTCTTCCTTTTGTTGCATTTCCATTCAAACTTTATGTGTGTTTTCCCAGTATGCGAAAAGTTATGATTGTTTGTTAATTAAGGGACAAATTTTTATTTTATTTTTTTTAAATTGTGACAACATAGATTGTCGGGTTTCATAGGTTTCATACTTGTAATGAATAGGCTTAAGAGATTTTGGGGAGCACTTGTGACACACTAACAAAATGGGTTGTCAAGCACCCATACATGCCTATACGCTCGGTAAGCATTATCGATCAACGGCATCTCATTAGTTCAACAATGTTCCCCTTAAAATATTCGTAAAACTCAAACTTGAAATATATTTTTAATTTAACTTATTAAATTGAGCATTTATTATGATGAAAAAAAATAAAAAATACTGGGTGATGGGTCCATAAACTGCAAACCACACAAATATTCTAAAAATTCAGAATTTATATTTTTTGTTTTTTTGACAAAAAAATAAAAAATTATGGGCATAAAATAGACTTACACGTGCCGCACAGGTTTTTTTCTTCCTTTAGCTAGATCGGTTGTTAATAACGAGAGGGGATCCTTTCATATTAAATAAAATATAACATGGTGATTTGGGAATACAAAAGTGAATCAATAATGAAAAAAGAAGAGAAAAATTATTAAAATAAGTAGTTATAAAATCATCACTGTTGATTTACCTTTAAATAAATGTGATTTCTTCATATGACCATATCATGTTTTATGTTTTATTTAAAATCAGAAATTTACATTAATAATTATTTCGAAGCTTTTTTAGATGAAGCTCGAGGCATTATTGGGTACAATTCTTGTTCATGAATCCTGTCAATTCAAGTGATAATTAGTTTTTTACAAAAAAAAAAATGATGCGGTTTTAAAAACCCTTAATTTTATTCGAAATTATTGAGGAAATTTGGGTTTTAATTTCTATGCAAAATTGCTTAATGAATTTCCCCAAAAACGAAAGAACATCAACGTTTAAACAAAACCCAATACATAATTTTATGTCTACATCCGTTAATCGAAGTCAATTTGAAAAAAAAAAATTAAAGCTTTTAAAGTAATGAACTTTAGAATTTCAAAACTAAAATATTTCTCTCCCTCTTTCTTAGTGGTGTTTTCTCTAAAAAAATTTAAGACCCTTCATTTCTTGATTTCTCTAAATTTTCAAGCAATGACTAATGGTTCATCAAGTCTCTATTTATAGTAAAAATATTACCATGCCAATGGTAAAATTAATGTGGTAATAGTAAAATATTATTTACCTAATAATCATTAAAGAAAAGTCTAAGTTTATCAATTTAATCAAATGAAAAAGGTTCGTGAAATAACATAAACATTATTTGACCTTATGAGAAAAAATCTCAATTTCTTAATTTCAACCAACAACATGGATTCCATAATCATATACACAAGTTTCTTTTTTGGAAATACAATGAAAACTAAAACAACATCATAAAAAGCCCTATACTGAGCACAATCTTGAGAGACTAACTCCCCTCAAGTCATTATGAAGCAATTTCAAACAAGCCGTTGGAGGGACATCCAGCACAATCAGCTGTCCATCCTGATGAGGTGCATGAGTAGCAAGCGAATCAGCAACAAAATTGCCTTCTCTATAAGTATGTCTAAGCTGAATAATCCAGTCTCTTTGAAGCATGCTACGAGCTCAGATGATTAAAGCAGAAAGAGGATGACTTACGTCACACCCTTTTCTTATAAATTCCAAAGCCATCTTGGAGTCACTCTCCACAAAGACTCTCCTAAATCCCTTATGCCAAGCCAGATCCATACCTGTCAAGAACCCCCAAATTTCCGTTGAAGTAGAAGTACCACTCCCAAGGAATTTTGTAAAACCAGTTAACCAGTTCCCAGCAGCATCCCTTATGACTCCACCACATGCAGTCCTTTGCCCACTGTCTATGCTGGAATCATATACACAAGTTTTTAATACCAAATTATAAATACAAAAAATCGTAAAACGTGTATATGATTATAAAATACTCCAAGTAATAATAAGATCAAAGGTGCATATGTGCGTACCTTGTTTAATAAAAAACGTAAAAGTGTGTACCTTGTTAAGCCATCACTAAACTGGAAGGAATAAGAAAACCTTTGCGACGGTAGCGTAGACGACACACTAAGTCAAACCCAATGCTAAATAGGCTCGAGAAAGGACCTTGCTAGAAACACTTAATCAGAAGAGTTAGTATCCGCTGGTGTTAGGCGGTCCAGGGAGAGTCTGTGGCCGAAGACTATCACTAATAGGCTAAGCTAGACTAACCATACCAAGTAGGTCCGACACTATGTCACAACCCAAAATCTTAACGCTTTGGGTTGTAACGTGGTATCGGACCCAATTGGTGTAGTTGGTGTAGCCTTAGCCCATTGGAGGTAGTTCCCCCGCCACAGGCTTCCCCTAAACCTGTCTAACAGTGGTATTAGAGCAGTGTTAAGTTCAAGCTAGTCTGGTATTTACCCATTGGTGGTGGTTCCCCTGCCACGGACTTCCCTTGACCCGCCTGTCAATGATATCAGAGCCGGTTGGGTTCGACCTAGCCAGATGTTTAGCTAGGAGGCAAGTTGAGTACTTTGGGCCTAAGGTACGGAGAGAGCATACCAATGTTGGGTTTCACATTTAAGGAAGAGATTGTTGGAGTATTGAAGTGTGATGAGTCTCTTATTGATTGGTAATGGGCTAAGTAAAGTCTATATATAAGTGGATGGGTACATGAACCCAATGCCTTAAGATTTTGGGTTAAAACATAATGTCAGACTCACTTGATGTGGACAGTCTAGCTTAGTTCATTGGTGGTAGTCTCCCATCACAGGCTTCCCTTGGACTCGTAAAGCAATGTTGGGTTTCACACTTGAGGGAGAGATTGTTGGAGTATTCAAGTATGATGAGTCTCACATTGATTGGTAAGGGGTTAAGTGAAGTCCATATAAATAAATGGACCAATGAACCCAATACCTTAAGATTTGGGGTTGAAACATGGTGTCAATCCCACTTGATATGGACGGTTTAGCTTAGCCCATTGGTGGTTGTCTCCCGCTACGGCCTTCCTATTATATGTCAGGTGGGTTCAGAGAAGCCGGTGGCAGGGAGGCCACCACCAATGAGTAAGGCTACACCAATTACACAAAGTGGGTTTGACACCACATTACAACCCAAAACCTTAATGCTTCGGGTTTATGGGTCCTCCCACTTATATGGTCTTTACTTAATTTATTATCAATCAATGGGAGACTCATCACACTTGAATATTCCAACAACTGGGTCTAACCATCATGAAAACCAGAGTTATACTAAAGTTTACACTGCTGCGCAACTAAACCTAATTAATTAATCAAATGTCATTACCCAAAAACACAACATGATCACAACAAGTTTAATTAAATAATTAAGCAATTTAAAACATTATTAACTCAAATATTTTAAATATTAAAAGAATTAATTAATAAAACACGCATAATAAAAAATATTCTGACATTCAACACTTCTACAGAATTTATAGTCAATGTATTCGATGAATTAATTTAGAATTGTGTTTAATTAATGTATTTTGATGAAATTAAGTTTTTTTATTTTAATCGATTTATATACTAATTTTTTAACAAAAATAAAAAACCTGATCAAATCAAATTGACTTTGATCAGATTAGATGGATCTGATCGAACTCAAAATTTTCAATCTAATTGGTCAGACGATAATATAATAAATTAGTTTTCCTTTTCTCAAAACTTTTCCAATGAAATATGAAGCATTTATACATATGTGTGGGCCATCGGTAAGATGGTATGTCAAATAGTGATCTACCTCTTTATGCTCGACTCAGAAACCCATAAAGAGGATTGTTGATAAGGGGGTAAATAAGAACCTATGATCTATTCTATTATATATAATAAAATAGAATAAACACAAACTTAAAAAAAAAAAAATTTTAAAAGTAGGTCATAGACTTTGTTTTTCAAGGTTTGCCTATTATTTATTTTAAATAAAATAAAAAGTAATACAATTAATTTTAACCTATGATCAGATTTTTTTTTTTTTTTTGTGAAATTAGGCTTGCCTAGGTAAGGGGTGTTATGATTATCTTAACCTATACGTTATTTATGACTCAAAAACTGCCCCGTGACATATATCTATTTTGGAATTAATTTATATTTTTATATTATAAGGTTAATTATGCGATGAAAATCAACTGTACGTATTACTGTTTTATATTCCACCTTTCATAAATAAGAACTAATATAGAGTTTTTTAAACTTAACACAATATCAGATATTTGACAGTTAATTATTTTAATAAAATTGTTTTTTTGTAAAATATATTATAATCTGATTAACCAAAAAAATAAGTTTACCAAAATAAATAATTTTTCAAATATCTTATATTGTTTTAAAGTTACAAAGACTCTATATTATAGCCAATGATATTTTTTTACGTTTCTCGTTATGATATTAAATCTTATTCTATAGATGAATTAATATATAATATAAACTTCTTAATTAACTGTTACTTATCAACGTTTGAATATAAAAAGTAATACAATTAATTTTTATTGTATAATTATACTTCTAATATAAAAAATGTATATATCATAATCCTCCTATAATTCTAGCACGTGCTTTTGTCGAATACGTGGTCAACAACAGTTTCTCTGAATTATATAAAAATCAATGTTTGTAAATACTAAATTAAGGACAATTGGAAGTTATATAATTGTGGGGAAATAAAATATTTTTTTTATTTTTTATTTTTTTTATCAGCCCGTCGATCACTAAAACAAACAAAATCCTCTACATTTGAAACCAAACATAATTTATTAGGATTTTATAAGAGTTATGTTGAAAAAAAAAATGATTATGTAATGTTATGGAGATTCGTTTTGCGTGCCGTAATTTTTTTTTTTTTAAAAAAAAAAATATAGGCCTCACAAAATATTATGTGTGTAAAAAATTTTATTGTGTCATGTTAAATGACAAATACAAACCCTTATTGCTATAACCTGAAACAGAAGCGCAATACTACAATGTGGATGGATATCCAAAACCAAATTAAAACCAGAAAGTTACGAAACCGTCTCTGTAGCTAGCTTTCGTGAGCAATCCATGTTGAGATATATAGTCTCATATTGATTGGATGAACAACTAATATAGCCTTTATAAGGCCTTGACACTCTCACCTCTTGAGCTAGTTTTTGGGGTGGTGTATCTCATGGTTCTTTATATAGTATCAGAGCCTTACCGTCTTCCGCTTTAAAAAGTGGAATTAAAATTAAAAAAAAAAAGCACAAAAAGGTAAACCAAAAATGGGCCTGTGCAATTTCCACGCTTCTAGCCTAAAGGGCTCTTGCGTGAGGGGGCGTGTTGAGATATATAGTCTCACATTGATTGGATGGGCAACTAATATAGCCTTTATAAGGCCTTGACACTCTCACCTCTTGAGCTAGCTTTTGGGGTGGTGTATCTCATGGTTCTTTACAATCCAGAGTGAATCGGGAGTGGATTTTTTTATCTGAAAAAGTGATCATGTGTAATTATGTTATTTGATTATAATTACTTATTTAAAATTATACATTTTTTTTTTCTTTTATCTTATCATTAATAAATTATTATGCTTCGATAACATGACCACATTATTACTTTTATTTCCAAGTGAATCTATTCTTTCTTTTGTTGTTTAATTTAAATTTGTGCAGTGTAATCATTGCTTGTGAGATGCTGCAGTTGCATATGCTGTATGGATTGGACCAAATGAATGTGCTGCCATCCGAAAAAGGTTGGTGCGAAACTAGCAGAACAGAATATTAATACTGTCGATGGATGGTCCATGGGGATGCTAAAAAATGAGCTTTGATTTCAGAGGCTAGTTCTTAGCCTTATTACTTTTTCCATTAATAGTGTAGATGTAAAAATCTCATAACCACATAAAACAAGGAGTAGGAAACATCACAGTGTTATGACAATGCTGGCCACTCCAATAAATTTTTGCCGCATGTGGAATCCAAATTCCCACCTACTTTTTGTTTTAATTTCCTATGTTGATTTTTTTTGTTGCTCCTTGTTTTATTTTATTTTTTAAATATTCCCATTCAATAAGGAGGATATTAATTTCTTAAGTCAAGCTAAACAGAGAACCCCAAAATAATATTTTTCCACACAACAAACATAATATAATAATGCATAATGATTTTCAAAGTGACAAATTTAAGACAAAATAACAAAAAGATGTTTAGCCTAGCACAAATCTTGTCGAGAAAAAATTCATTTACGTTACTCAAATATGATTATATAGTGCCACGTTTTACTTTCTTATTGGATTGGAGTAATGTGTTCGACCGGTATAGGGAGCTTATATAACAAGGACAGACCGTCATCAAAGTGGACTTAAATACCATAATCAAAATCAAACCATTAAGGCATTAGATGTATGATTTTTTTTTTTGATATATTTCAGTCAGTTCATTATTTCGCGACTAGTTCGATTCGGGGCGGATCTTGAGATTAAGGTTCTAAATCCTTTCCAAAAACAGTACTAGAAAGGATAGAACATATACTTTCATCCTTAGTTCCCTAATGTCAACTGAACAACCATCATTTGATAAGATGCATGAGTCTTTGCACTTATATAATACTTACCCATTTTATTATTAATTAATGTGAAACTTTACTCATCCACCCTTAAATTTCCCAACATAATGCTCCCATAGTGCATAATTATCTCCGCTGATTATTGAAACCTTAAGTGCATGTGAACCAACATGGGCATAATGCCCACATGGTAACTCTTTCACTGAGGAGCCATGCAAACTCTAATTGTCTTAATAAAAGTTAAAGAACCGTAAATATCTTTCTGTCATTTGAATTTCGGTTTCAAACGTGCAAGTTGAACTGGGAGAAGATTAATTTCCATGTTCTGGCTTAATTTGTGGTCATGACAAAACCTGAACAGAGAGGTCATGCTCAAAGGAATATTTGAAGGCAGAGTGGAGCCATTGGATGGAGTTGACTCTCTTTTTGTGAATGTGAATAGAAATAGATATTATGGGCAGTGGTTACTGGTTACCGACAAAAGAAGCCCAAACCCACGCCCACAACTTGAATTGGAAACAACTACATATGTGGTAGATAATGTATTCTAGGATCAAATCATAAATGTTGTAGTTGGAAATGAAAAAGGGTGTTGCGAATTTCCAGTATATGTGCCTCCTGTGCCCATCTTATTCACAAACGACTTATATTTCCTTTCTTTTAGTTTATAGGTGAAAATTTTAGAAACAAATTGTATTTATCCTATGAGCATTTATTTGGTACTTACTTTTCACTACAACCCCACCCCCTTTTCAATAAATGAATAAATAAATAAATAAAGAAGATAAATTACAAAAATGAAGGTGGGTAGACCAAAGGATAGGAAAAAAATAAATTACAAGTATCGAAAGTACTAAATTTCCAACTGTTTCTGTTAACAAAAAATTTCCAAATGATAAACACAGATGCTTTCACGTTGTCAAGAATGAAGTCATGAACTAGTTTAAAATTTTAAATATATATAAATGAGTTTTACATTTCTTCAGCTGTTGTACGTGCAGCAGTAAAATACTTGTCATATATATACGTGAAAGTATTAAATGTGAAGAATCATAACTATACAAAGGACGAAAGCATTAAATGTGGAGAATAATTATCATACATCTGTCCTTGTTGTACATAAAATTACTATAGAAATGATTTTACCTCTTTCTCTCTCTCTCTATACTCTCTCTCTCTCTCTCTCTCTCTATATATATATATATATATATAGGGAAAAACATCTATCCTTTTAAAGGATATAACCTTATATCATTTTAGATCCTAACCGTTGATTTTCGTCCATCAACGGTTATAATCTATTGGGTCAAACTTAATGGGCCAAATTTATTATTAATTAATTAATAATTTTGATCCAAAAAATTATAACCGTTGATGGACAGAAATCAACGGTTAGGATCTAAAAGGATATAAGCTTATATCCTTTAAAATGACATATATTATTCTCATATATATATATATATATATATATATTTTTTGAATACTTATTCTCATATATATATATATATATATATATATATATATATATATATATATATATATATATATTTTTTGAATACTTATTCTCATATATATATATATATATATATATATATATATATATATATATATGGGGAAATGTACTTCTCCTTTAATGGGAGATGAGATTATTACAACAACCAATTACAATTTATAACTATGTCTTTAAAATTTTAAAAGCTATTTTTTTTCTCTTCTCGGAAGGCTATCGACTGACATGGAGGACAAAGAAAAAACAACTTTAAAATAAGACATAATTGTAATTGGTTGCTGCAAGAAATTTCTTCAGCAGTGAAACGAGAATTGGAGCATATATATATATATATATATATATATATATATGAGCTTTATTAATCTCATGCAATAGAAGAGAAGATCTCTTATGTTATAGAGGCAATTATGTGTGGGATCCACCCACTTATAGAAAAAGGAAAAAAAGATAAAAAAGTAACACGAAAATCGATGTATGTGTAGGAGAAAAAAATACTCTCCTACAATATAAGAGTATATTTTTTCTATATATATACATATATATATATATATATATATATATATATATGGGGCATGATATTCTTACACCAGTGTAAGAGTTAGAAATCTTACACCAAATCTTGACCATTGATCCACTTGTATCCAATGGCTCACGTTACTAAAAAATTAGAGCCCTTAGATATAAGTGGAATTAACGGACAAGATTGAGAGGGTAACTTACACTGGTGTAAAATGATCCTAACCCTATATATATATATATATATATATATATATATATATATATAGGGAAAAACATTTCTCAAGCTGCTTGAGATAAGTTTATCTCCGGCCACCCTAAAACTACTTCATTTTGTTTATTTATTTCCTTATATTAATTGATTCACCTTTGAATGGTTATGATTCTCTTTTTTCTCTCTCTTCCTTTATAACCATTGATCCATCTTTGTACGGTTATGATTTAGTAGCCGGAGATAACATTGTCTCAAACAGCTTGAGAAACGATAAGCCTATATATATATATATATATATATATATATATATATATAGGTGAAATACTGTATTACATGTAAAACTAATAGCAAAAAGAGATACCATTAAACTAATGTTTGACGCATTCACTCTGTCCAAATTAAAATTAAAGCCAAAATTACCTTTTTCTTTTTTTTTATATAAGTGAGAGTTAAACACATATCCCAAATCATTCACCACTAAATCAATTCTAGTGGCTTCCAAAATTACCTGGTTCACATCATGTAATGCGTGATAGGATTTTGAGGAGCCCAAAAAAAAGTGGCATTATTCTTTTCAGGAAAAAGTGTTTATGACGAAATAAAGATTTTATTTTCAGATTTTTGAAAAAAAATATAGGATATTTTAATAAATTTATTATTTTTTGTATCATATATTTTAATTTAAATGCGTTATATTATTTTTACTTTAGATTTCAAAATAATATCATTTTAAAATTGTAAGAAAATAATTTTATCTTGTGTTACAAGATAAAGTTAATCCCAAATTGCTTTATTAAACATATCAATAGGGTATGTTAGCAAAACTTTTAAAATAAAAAGTCAATATTCCTCTTACTTGGTCCAGAATCTAATGAAATTATGTGATGATTCCCTTTCTATTTTTTCTTGTCTTTCGACAACCTATCTGCCACCATCATATTGACTTCGATTGTGTGCCTAGTTGTATCCGTGTTTTTGTAGTGATTGGTTATATATAGGGGTATATATGAGCTATGAAGCACCGACACTTCAAAAGTCCTGACGTGTCGTGTCTGACACTCTTCGACACTCTGACACTCCCCGACACTTCAACACGCGTTGTAGAAACTTAAAAAAAAAGTTCAAAGGTTGTGTTGCGTTGTGTTTTTAGTTTCAATTATTAGATTTGTTGGATTATGATTACCATTTTATTGAGTTTAATATAAATATTTGGGATATTTTATGTTTTTATGTTTTTTTGCAAAATTGTGGGTATTATAAGTTTAACTTCAATTTTTTGTTAAATTATTGAGTATTAAATATAATATATATTACATAAATTAAAAATAATATTTAATATTAAAACGTGTCCTAACGTGTCAAAATCTAACATTTTTTAGAATTAACGTGTTAAAGTGTCGTGTCATATCGTGTCCCGTGTCGGTATCGGTGCTAAATAGTATACGAGGGTGAAATGATATATTTTAAGAATGTGTTATCGACTTCAACAGGTAAAAAATTTCAATGACATCTTTTAGAACAATATTAGATCGAATTTCTCCTTCATGTACGAAAATAGAATAAAATCATAAAAGGACGGCAATATCTCTCGTTGTTAAACGCCTAGTAAACTAAAGTAAATAACACATTATGCATAGGTAAAAACTTAATTAGAAATTAATCTCACATTTAAGAAATATGAGAATATCTCGTGATTTAATTTAAAATTTAAAAAGCATTCTATTTTTTTTTAAGAAAAAATGATTTCCGCCTTTAAGATAAAAAATATTTATGAGAGAAAATAAAAGAGGGAGAAACCTGTAAAATGATAGACTCCACTTCTTTTTTCTCTCAACGGCACAAAAATATTTTCTTCTTCAAAGGCAGAAATCATTTTCCTTTTTTTTTTTAATGTATTAGCATTTTTTTTAATTTTTTTTATTGGACATAAACAAGCTGAAGCTTTGAAAAAAGGTCACATGTTATGATGCACTGACACCGATACGGGACACGACACGATATTTTAATACGTTGAGACATATTTTGATATTAAATAAATTTTTTAATATATATAATATAATTTATATTTAATACATATAAGAGTCCATAATAAGTCATATAACCAATCAAATATTTAAATTTCATAACATAAATATAAATAAAAAATTTTGTTAATTTTTCATGTCAAATTTCATAACAGAAAAAAATTAATTTATAAATTAATTTTTTTATATTTAGTTAATAAAATAAAATTAAGTTTAAAAAAAACGTGTCAAAACGTGTCGGAGCGTTGATCGCGTGTCAAAAAAAATTGACTACGTGTCAGAAAAACGTGTCAGAACATTGACTGCGTGTCCCCAAATGTTAGTCGTTTGTCAGACACGATGTCCGACACGCAAATTTTTAAAAAAAATCTATGTCCGTGCTTGTTAGGTCACATGTTCCAGACTAAAAAATGATCTCTTAAAAAAATAATAAGAATAAAGCTGCACCCTTAAAACTTTGAAACTTGAGTCAGTGCTGATAAAGCTAGCTATAAGATGGTTTGTTACATATGCTATTCTTCTTTGTCTAGAAGAGGAACACAGACCAATTTATTTTTCTGATCACTTTCAAAGCAAATCCACGTACTTTTTATAATTTTAGTATGTTACATCAATAGGTAACATATATTGCTCCCCCTTGCCCTGAATTGATACATATTGACCACGCTGGCATGTGATCAACATATAAAAACATCTTGGATAAAGAATGCATATTATCTTTAGAAGCTATATATTTGCTTGATTAAGACTATGACTCTGATAGCTACATACAGTGGATTGATTCCAACTTAACATGTACTGTTTGAAAAAGACCTTAAAACAGATTTATAAATAAATGTTGTGGAATTTGTTACCAAGGTGAAGCCAAAGGTTTCATTGCAACCAGCAAGGTAGCAGGACACCCTCAGAGGTGCCTATGGTCTTTGGATGCAGTGGTCAGGACCACTAGAATGATAGCTTGAATCATTTGTCATCTCTCTCTCCATGCCTAATATAAATTAATTCAAATGCGTGCATGATCGAGGTGGGAGAAATTTTTTTAAAATAATAATAATGTTTTTTACACAAGGTAAGTCATATCACTTCGTTTTTGTTTGCAGCCCCACCTTTAAAATTTTACTAAAACAACAGTGTTCTCTTCATGAATTCTTAATTTCTAGAATATTAGCAAATATGTATACATATAATTCAATCTATCTCAAAGAACCTTCAAGGGACAATGCTTGAAACAAACTTCTTTTAAATAATCTAATTAAACGTTTATTAATAGGGGAATAATATTCTCAATCCTAAAGATTTTGGATTAATTTCAGTGGACGAATCCCAAGTTATATGTAGATAGTCTCTTCAAAGAGAAAAATAGAAAAGCGTAAGAGGTCAAATATATAGGTTCCATGTAAGACCAATATACATTTAGATAAGAGCTTTGTCAAATTGGAGTGGCTCCAGGAATTATGGGTTCACTAACGGTTGACATGATGCCACTTAGGATGCATTAGAGGTATATATAGTCGTTGTGAAAATGATGCATGTCATTAAAATTTGATTTTAAAATAAATGAATTAGCTTTAAGTTGTTATTAAACTATCCAATTTTTCAAAGATGATCCAATTTTAATACAATAGTGTAATAAACAATTGGCTAAAAATATATTGATAAGCACGCGCATGACTTGGAGTTTGACATAAATAATTATATATTTCAAGAATTGGACAAGATTGAAAATAGAAGCATCAAGCTCAAAATCAGATGCTCTTCCAGAGCAACAGAGGTATAATTAAAACGGATATTGCGGTCCAACTGTACCATAATCAGCTTCAAGAGACCAAATTGAGGTCTGTGTCTAGGTTTATTTTTGGCAGAATGCGACTATCGTTTTACAAAACTAGAGAAAAGACACCGTGTCCCTGTCGTTAACTTTAGCTATCATCATTAGTAACTAATTAATCTTTTTCAAGGTCACAAGATAGTAGTTTGGTCAGATATTGGGTGAATTTCAAAGCTTAATAAAAAAGATTATGAAGACTTTGGGATCTATCAGTATACGTAAGCAAGGATTATGTTTAATAAAGTATGTCTTAATTAGCTATCTGAAAATGACACCTATTATTATATTATTTTTATAATGATGAGATACACATGGGTTTTTTTTTTTTTTTTTTTTCCTTCTCAGTTGTTACTAGTTCATTTTAATATTACTAATTTGATGTAACTCATTGAAATATATTTCCTAAAGTGTTGTAAAAAAAGGGGAACCATAAATTTAACAACATTTTGTAGAGAATTTTATTATATTTTTTACCAACGCTAACGAGCACCTTGATACTTGTTAAAGATTCAAAAATAAAAAGTATTATATGAATTTTATTATATTTTTTACCAACGCTAACGAGCACCTTGATACTTGTTAAAGATTCAAAAATAAAAAGTATTATATGAAAAGTAAAACTTTTAAGTTCTCAATATATTAAATATTGTATTTTGCTGTTGATTACTTTTTGTTATTCTATTTATTAACTTGTGTCTTTAAGGCATTGTAAGTAGGACTCATTTTTTAATTTTGTATGTGTTTAGTTTGATTAACTTCTTGACACACGACTTAGGATTAATTTATATAATTATTTAATTATTAAGATTAGTTAATATCCGCAATAAATGATATAGGGTCGAATTAAATAAAATAATATAAAAATTCTAATATAAGTTATAGTAATGAGTTATGACTTTAAAGTAATTAATTTTTTTTCAATACATCAAGTAAAATCAATATAAAGCTTAAATTTATAATGTTTTGAATGCAGAATGAAGGCTTAAAACTCCTAATTTAAGGACCAAAATATGAAATAAATGTCTTAAATTGTTAATATTGAAATCATGAGCTGAATTGTTATTAAATTATTTTTTATGTTTAATGGGGAATGATCCGTTTACAAAATTTTTTTACAAATTATATGAAGTATGAACGGTCATACTTAGTGTAGTTTGTAAAAAAAAAATTGGTAAATATAACATTTTCCATGTTTAATTAAGTTAATTTTTATTTTTTTAATGTTTTAGATAATTGGGAAGATATAGAGTTACAAATATCACGATTGTTGCAAAAATATAAATAAAATCTCACTCAGTAGTTTTGGCACCTAAGCGCCCAAAAAGAGAAAAACTCAACTACAATTCCTAGGCGTTTGCATCTTTATAAAAATTACTTTCATGACTTTCTAAAGTAGCTTTTTACTATCGAAGATCAAGCTGAGATTTGTAGAGATTCACCATGCACTTATTGTAATGAAGTTTAAGGAAGCCTTTGTAATTACTAGGCATCAGCATCTTTATAAATATTACCTTCATGATTTTCTAAAATAGCTTTTTACAATTGGAGATCAAGCTTGGATTTGTAGAGATTCACCATGCCCTTATTGCGATGGAGTTTAGGGAAGCCTTTGTGATTTTTTTATTTTATTTTTTTACAATTTGTGATTTCTTTTGTCTTTAGGGAAGCCTTTGTAATTACTAGGCATCGGCATCTTTATAAATATTACCTTCATGATTTTCTAAAATAGCTTTTTACTATTGGAGATCAAGCTTGGATTTGTAGAGATTCACCATGCCCTTATTGCGATGGAGTTTAATGTTGAGTTATATAGTCCCACATTGATTGGATAGGCAACTAATATGGCCTTTATAAGGTCTTGAGCACTCCCACCTCTTGAGCTAGCTTTTGGGGTGGTGACCTCAAGGTTCTTTACATGGTATCAAAGCCTCACCGTCTCCCGCTTTAAAAAGTGGAATTAAAATAAAAAAAAAAGCATAAAAAGGTAAACCAAAAATGGGCCTGTGCAATTCCACGCTTCTAGCCTAAAGGGCTCTTGCGTGAGGGGGCGTGTTGAGTTATATAGTCCCACATTGATTGGATAGGCAACTAATATAGCCTTTATAAGGTCTTGAGCACTCCCACCTCTTGAGCTAGCTTTTGGGGTGGTGACCTCAAGGTTCTTTACATTTAAGGAAGCCTATGTGATTTATTTATTTTGTACAATTTGTGATTTCTTTTGTCTTTGTTTTTGCCACGAGTAGCTAATTTTCTTTGTAGTGAGGATTAATGCAACTCAATTGAATCTTTACGTTTCTGAATTAATATTTAATGCAATTTTTCATTTTATATTGAATGAATTTGTCTGTTCTTCATGCTTCTATGAGTCAATCTTCTTGTAAACTGATATAACATTCATGTATGACAATAGAGAGATTGATATATAAATCGAGGTTGATAAATTCATCGTTAATTTGTATGAATCTAGAGATAGACACATGAATCGTGCAATCCTTATGTTACTTTTATGATTCTTGATTTTAATGCTTAAGCCCTTTTGGGAAACACCAAGGAATTATGATTCTCTAACTAGAGTAAAGAGTTAGAATAACGAAAAATTAAGTTTTAACTAAATTAGATGAATTGATTGGTAACATAAAAAGGGTGATTAATTAAGCTTTTAATTTAGAACATAAAGGGGAGATTATGGGAAATTAAATCTCTAATTACGCTTTTCTTAATTGCATAAATCCTTGTTATTGGGTTCTTGTTTTTATTTTAATTATAACTTAGTTTATAATTAAGTCTCTCATTCAAGTTATCTAGCTTAAGTAAAAATAGTGAACTAGCGCTTAAAACATTAATCCTCATAGGAACGATATAATAACTTCTTTATTACTTATACAATCATTACACTTGCCGAATGTGCAACAATCAACATCTCACCATTATCTTGATTTAATATTAATTGAGTTCAATAGTCAATAAACTCGAATAAAAGCAAGCAATGATCAAAGAAAAAATGGATAATAATAATAATAATAAATAAATCATAAAAAATTCTATCATATATCAATGCTAATAACTTGCTTCATTGCAATCAAAGAAAAACCATTTCACTTAATCTACTTCACAACCTCGTCTTCTAGTGAAAGGAGTAACTTTTTTTTTATATACATGAAGAGTAACTTTTTTGTTGACAATAAATTAGGAGATAGACACACACAAAAAAGTAAAATCAAACAAGAGTGATATAAATAATACAATCGAATTCTTGAAATTCATGAGGTCGAGGAAAATGAAATATCAATATATTAAAAATATTTAAGTGATAAAAGCTTATTTCCCTTAATCAATGTTTAGAAATGGAAAAAATGATTCTGAAATGATCGTCTCTTTATAAATTCGATAGTGCTCAAATCAGAATAATTGGATTCAATGAACATGTTGGAAAAAAAATCGCTTGAGTTTCTTTTTATCCATTATTTATATAATAGAATACTTAAACAAAACTCACAATTTTTTTGTATTGGGTTGTCCTTCATTTTGAAAAAAAATTAAGCACACCCTTAACATAATTAGAGAAGATGGAGAACCAATACCAGATCCAAAGTCGAGTGGACGCCCATAGAATCAGGAAACTGGAAAATCGTCTACACCAACATAGCAATCCAGATCAAAGAGGAGACCAAGTTCGAGGTGAAGGACACAAGAGAAGGGAAAGAGGCTGGGATCACGATCACGATAGAAAGGAAATTGCAGGTAACATAAATGAAAATGAAGCAAGTAACCGAGGCTGAGGCGACAACCACGACCGAAATAGAGATGATGGTGGAGCGCGAGATGCTGATCGCGACTGAAATGATTAAGATCGGGGATAAATGTAGCATAGAGGCCAAGGCGAGGTGGGCGTCTGCCGGCAGAGGACAACACAATAATAGTTTATTCACAGACATTATTGTGAATGCACCATACCCAGAAGGCTTGAACTCATCACATCTATTGAAGTATGATGGAAGCCAAGATCCCAAGGTTCACCTTAATGCCTTTAACACAGACATGTATGTCAAGGGGATTGATGAACCAATCATATCCTGACCCTCAGCATCAACACTGGAATGAGTGGCAATGACATAGTTCTCGAGGCTGCTGTCAAACTCAATAGGATCTTTTGAAAGTTCGCAAACAAGTTTCTCCTCAATTTTTCCACAAGCAAGAAAAATCTAATGTTCTAGTTCACCTAAGGGATAGTTAGACAGCAGATAAGGGAGCCACTTCGGAAATACTTAAATCCCTTCAAGGACGCGGCATTATAGGTCCCAAGATTGAAGGAAAGTGTACACTTTCATTTAGTCTTGGCTAGGCTAGATGGGACATCTCAGTTAGCGAGGTTCATTTATTAAAGATCCAGTGAAGACATTGAAGGAGTTGACTGCTTGATCGAAGAAGTACTTGGTGTTGGAGCAAATCGAGGCGGCAAACCCCATATTGAGTGTAGCGCTAAGAGGCTGCAACCCATAAAGGTGGAGCCCGACCAAAAGAGAAAGTGATCGAACATGAAATATGAAGCAATCCAAATTTCGAGGAAAGAGCACAGACAACCGCCTTTTCAGGGGAAGATATGATAAATACACTGCCTTAAAAGTTGCTTGATCGCAAATATGGAGGGAAGTAGCTCAGACCGCATTGAAGAAGGTGCATACAGAAAGACCCAAGCCAGTTCGTGGCAAAGGCGGCCTAGACCGCTTTAGGTACTGTGCATTTCAGATTGGCCACAGGCATACCACTAACGAATGTTGAGACCTCCAGGATGCTATGGAGGAGTACATCTAGGAAGGAAAATTATGCCAATACCTGATCAGAACACAAAGAAAGAATAATGGCAAGCGAAGACAAAGGAGTAATAGTAAAAGCAAAAGTTAAAGCCTATCAAAGGACAAAAAGAAGGAAGACTCAAAGGCAAAAAGCTGGAGACAAACAGCGACGAGTTTAAGGAACCTGAGTTTAACTGTGATGTGATTAGCGGAGCCTTGAAAGGCAGCTGGGAACCTAGCAGGGAGAAGTCCCTCCAATCCAAATAGGAACCTCGGTCAGAAAAATTTAAGGGAATAATGCCCGAGAAAAAACCCCACTTATGGAAACCAAAAAGCCGAAGTCAGGCTCATTCGGCAGTTCGAAATCCAAAGCATTTAAGCTCAGACCACGGGCATGGGCAAGTCCCAACTACGAAGAGCGACAGTTCTAGCCGTAAACATGTCCTAATAATGATTACCACGTCGGCCGACTCGATCACTTCGTCGCAAAAGAGCTTCAACACGGCGGATGAGACTCAACGAAAAAAAAAGCCTGTCACCACAGACATAATGTCACTTGCATCGCAGCTAGGGGTGTAAATGGGCTGGGCTGGGCTTTGGCCATCCTGGCCCAAGCCTACGTAAAAAAAAATCTAGCCTATCTGGCCTACTGGCCTATTAAAGGCTTTATTTGTAGGCCAAGCCCGACCCATTTTCAAAAATAAGAAAGCCTGACATGGCCTACAGGCCTTGTAGGCTTCCCACTATATATACTAAGCAAAAAAAATAAATTGTATAGAGCAAAGAAAGTTTCATTCATCCATGCACTAGTACTTCTCATAAGAAAAAGATGACAAACAAGAAAGAGTCAACATAATACCTCAGCTCTAGAATGTATATCATAGAGGAATAAAGTCAAAGAAATGAGAAAAATAAGAAAAATACAATCACTGGATGCTGAAATAAAGTCTACAAGAGAATGTCATTCATTTAAAAATCTTTAAACCACCATCAAGACAAGGGAAAGAAGAGTACTATTGAAAGATCTTCATCAGTAACATCATAATCCAGCAAGGTACCCATTGCTCCATGGTATTAAGCTGCAACAACATGTAAAATTTGGAGACATTAGACAAGTTTTTCTTTTATAAAATAAAATAGCACAAAAAGTAAGAGATATTGGTATTTAGTACTTTGTGTCTTTGCCACATAAAATAAATATTATTTTATTATTTTATTTTCATAAATTAAATAGGCCAGCCTACAAGGCTGTAGGCCGGGCTTGACAAAATTGGCCTATGGCCTATTTATTAAAAAAGCTTTTTTATAAGCCTAAGCCTACTCTACTTTTCTGAAAGGCCGAGCCTGAGCTGGGCTTAATGTAGGCCGGGCCGTAGGCTGGGCTGGGCCAGCCTGGCCCATTTACACCCCTAATCGCAGCTACTCGAAAACCCAGACTACCGGGCTAGTGGGAAACTGTTATGGACCTGACATAAAAGCCTATAGTCTAAAAGGACCAAGAAAGGCAACAACTAAGAGGAAATTCAGGAAAATTAAGGAAAGATTCCTTATTTGATACTTATCCTAGTGCGACAGCAATAGATTAGACATTGGACCCCCCAACAATCCACCAACGGTCCAAAATTTCATTACTTACAGGTAAATTATATAAAAAGGAGGTAAAACCTTCGTACATGACACTTCTCTCTGTCCACACACACTATCTATTTGGCTATGCCGTTATTCTCTAGTGTACAGTGATCAGCTACCTCAAAGATATCTCTTCCATAGATATCCTGACAAAACCCTTAGATCTAGGATAAATTCGCTAGTCTTTGACTAGACATCTCTATCCTCAGGATAAAACACAATTTAATCATGAAAATGACAATTTTAATCACGAATCACCAATTTAACTAGTTTAGTTTAGTTTTTTAAGTTTATTGTATCAACCTGACCTAAGAAACTCCCCGACTCGATGTCCATATATACATTTTCTATTTTGCAGGTACCAAAACTTTAGTCACTGACCCATTCTTTTTAATTTTGCAATTGTTAATCAACACTAGCTCCACTGACAGAAGTCCTTTAAAGCATTTTGGAAGTACAACAATGAAGAAGTACGTCAACAAGCTTTGGGTTTAAATCCTTCTGCAGAAAAGCAACCCTTAACTTACAGCTTGTTTATTTGTTTTTTGTTGTTCTCGAAGTATGGCCCACAAAAGTTGTTCTTTGAAATGAAGATGTATGCATTGGTAGTGAACTCGGACGATTTTTTTCTTCCCAGTTTTTTCATCAAGAATGAAGTATGTAACATCCTTACTTTATCTGTCTATTTTTTATGCCAAATCAAATGTCATTTACTTATTCTTTGTTCGTTCCTTATGTGTTATGGTGATAAACATTTTCTACCTCCCCACCCCACTAGTACAATATTGAACCTATTAATCTAGAGAAGAGAATCCCAACATATATAATTGATGTACAAAAGTCAAGAAGGGCTAACATAGAAACAGAATATAGTAATTGAATGGCTTATTTTGAGAACATATGGAGTCATAAGATTCCTCTCTGTGGAACCTGAACGGGATGGCTCTTGCAAAGCTGTCATGTTGTAGCAAGTAGCTATGTTGACACTATTTTTGTAATATAAAATAGGGATTAATTAATTTATTAATTTTTTACAGGAATTGTTCCTTTATACAAACCCTCACACGCAGTATTTTTTTAATGAAGAACTGAACCATTCAATTTTTATATACATAAACAATAAAATAATGTAACTTGTACAAATAGCCTTGAAATGACACCTGACTAGACTAATCCCAAAATCAATATGCATTATTTTGCTGTCACAGCCGCTTTCCTTTCAACAAACTCAACATTTTCTATTTTAAAGCATTCCATGAGTGGGGACATCCATCTTCTCGAAAAATTTCAGGTTAATAAAAAAGTCAATGGTGAAAATTTAACAAATTCCTCCAACTTATTAATTTAACCGTTTCACACACAACTAAAACTGGGAATAGATCCTTCGAGAAAAGGAAATTCAAAGTACTAGTACAAAGAGTGGTTTGTGTGATATATAGATCAAACACCATTAAAAAAAAAATTACAAGACTTGCATGTGACTTTTTTTATTTTATGTTATTTATCCTATGGGATCTATTTCCTCTCTCTCTCTCTATCTCTCTGTCATATTCAATTTACACTTTACACATAAATTTATGAGGCTAAAAGATGTACTCCCACTATAGTTGCTTTGCTGGCCCATGTGAAGTGTTGTTTTGTGTTTAATCTGAGATTCCAGTTCATGGCGGCCGGAATCTGACCCACCCCACAACTGCAATGATAGCTGGCCCATGATCAGAAAGTGTGTCAGATAGGTACCTTGTGCAGTCCCAGATGAGTCTTAATAATTATAAAAAGGAAAGAAAAAAAAAAGAATTGAATTTTATAGTGCAGGGTGTTTGTGGCATGCCTTTGAATGAATGACTATCTGCTATGACAAAGTTCAGTTACATCTCTTAATCCCAACTGAAAAAAAAAAAATTAAAATTAAAATTGAAAATTGAAAATACTCTTCATCCAATCAGAAACCTCCTTATCTTGTCTCATTCAACCGTGTCCACTGAAGAAAGTTTGTTTGTCGCCATCTCATAACGGTTACCTCCTTCATCTTCTTCCATGTTATCATCTCCCTCTTCATCATCATCATCATCTTCTTCTTCTTCTGTGTCTTGCTCCTCTCTTTCTTTTGTTTCATACTCACCTCCATTATTATTCTCCTTCATCAAACCATCTTCCGATTGTTCATATTGAGGAGGAGGTCTCCATTGTTGCTCCGGTTGCACCATCAATGGCTCCATCATCTCATTTGGCTTCATATTATGGAATGAAGCACCAAAAGGGTTCTGGTTTTTGCTCTTTTCTTTATATAAAGCTTCAAGCTCATGAAAATAAGGACATGTCTTACTATCCTCACGCCTTTGCTTGTTACATTCCTTGACTTTCTTGAAATACTTGTTAATGTTCTCCCATTTCTCTTTGCATCTCTTTGCACTCCTATTGTACCCGAGCCTCTGCATCCCAGTTGATATATCTTCCCAAAGAGGAGCTTTTGGTCCATTTTCCTGATAATTGGGTTCAAGACTTGTTCTCAACCTTATCAGAGCATGAACTTCTGTTTTTGGCCACCTAGAAGAGCTCAATGGAGAAGAATTGTGACCATTGTTCATTTTATGGATTTCAATTTGGTTGTTAAGTGGAGGATGCTGCTGAACTTGCTGTTGTGGTTGTAGTTGTTGTGATAACTGTGGTTGTTGTGGCGGTGGTTGTTGGAGGAAACTGCCACTTGTTGCTACAGCTTGTGTTGTGGGATTTTGCTGACCTGATGACAACTTCTGCAAAAAAGCAATAACTGCTGCATTTTTTGCTGCTGCTGTTGATCGTTCTTGAACAAGGAGCTCATGTTCTCTGTTGATTCTTGCCATTTCTTGAATCCTCCAAGCGTCTTGTTGTGCAACTTGTTCTCTCTCTCGTTTGTCTATGGCTTCCAAGAACCTCTTCTGCATTTCCTCTTGTTTGGCCAAGACTTGTCTTGTGAGCCTCCTGAAGTAGTCCTTCCATTTTCTCTTCTTCCTGTACTTCTCTTCCAAGTCTTCATCGGAAGCAGTGGAAGAAGAGGTGGAGGTGGTTGAGAAAAGGTTCATGTTGGGCAAAGAATATGGTACATTGTTGTTGTTATTGCCTTGTGATGATGGGTTTCTAGGGTTGGTTGTTACTGTTGTTGTGGAAGTTGGGGTGGTAGGATTGGTTGGTGGTGCTGCTGGTGGTGGTGGTGAAGGAGAAATGACTGTAGGGTTTGTGGATGGAACAGTGGTGACATAAGAGATTGTTGTTGGCAATGCCACAGTGTTTGTTGCCAAAGTAGGTTGTGGTTTTGACGGGTAAGACACTGTGAATCGGTTCTCAAGGGCTTGTAATTGATCAAAAAACCTATAGGTTCTTCCTTCTGATTTTCCACTCCTGCTCTCTTTGGTTCTTTTGTGGTACTTGTACACATTCTCAAATTTCTCCTTGCACTTCTTTGCGCTTCTGTGATAACCCAACTCTGCTAGTTTCCTACATAGATATATATAGAGGGGGAGAGAGAGATTATGATCAAATTTTGTTATCGTCATCCATTGAAAATTGGAAATTTCTAAAAATAAATAAAAAACTACTGCTTCACACGTAAAGAAGTCTTGGACGAGGAAAAAATACTACCCTCACCGTACTTAATTAAAAACATGAAGGTAGTTCATACCTAAAAGAGTGAACAATAATTAAGATACAAACTAGTTAGTAAGAAGAAGATAAACTCAACGAAATTTGAGCAAATTCCGCAGAAACATATTAAACTCACACAGAAGTACGATTCATTTCAACTATGGATCCGTTATGCATATATATATATATTATATATTTCTTCGTGACCATAGGATATGCTTTATAATTAATTACATTAGACTCAGATAGAAGAATTCCAGTAATCTGATTGGATTGACATGAGTAATCTTATTACTACAAAATGTAAGAAGACTCTGAATTACTGTCTGATACTTGAATAAGACACCCCAATTGATTCCTTGAAAAATGATGAAAAACTGCATAGACAAAGATGAAGAAACCAATACACAAAAAAGTAAACTTAAAACATAAGATATATATATATATATAAGAATGGAATTAAGTTAAATCATAATTATATCAAATACTTGTATATATATATATATATATATTACCTTGAAACTTCTTCCCAGAGTGGACCCTTGAGACTTGAATCTCGAAACACAGCTTCCATATCCGACCTTATCTTCAAGAGAGCCAAGGTTTCTTGGCGTGGCCACCGGTTTCCTCCGCAGCTGATCTTATCACCTTCATCTCCACCACCTTCCCTTCCTTTCTCTTCACCAGAATTTGCATCCAAAGCAATCACCTCGCCACCGTTAGAACCCTCAAGGGCTGTCGTCGCCGCCGCCACGGCTTCCCCGGAGGTGTTCTCCAACACTGTTACGTCTCCGAGCTGCATATTATTAGGCTGAGATATTTGTCCCTACCTAAGCAATTACAGCTTGAGAATAAGGGAATATATCAGAAAACAAGGGGAATAGTATACTCAAAGGGTTTTTATTATGCGCATGGAGATGCTTTGTGGTGAGTGAATATATTTGTTTATTTTTAGGTGGGATCTGTCAATTTCATCATAGAAAATTAGATAAATTATGCTTTAATTAAGCTGGCTTAGCTTTTTCTTTCTCTGTGTCTATAATTATTATTAATTGTTGATGTTATTATTTTAATTTTTACGATTAGGGGGTATGGAATCTTTCGGTTTTTTTTTTTTTTTTTTTATGGGGTTGGGTTGAAAAAAGAAAGACAAGGAAGAGTCGCTTTGGGTTCTCTTATGTGTGTCATACGTAAGTGCTGGAAAAAGGAAAAGAAAAGCTAAGGGATAAACTATAAAATAGATCATTTAAAGGCAAAATAATGATAGGGTAATAAAATTAAAATTGAAAAAATAATAATAAATTTTTTTTTTCTTTACGTATATGATATATTTTTGAAAAAATTTAACAGATGAAGTAGTGGGAACAGCCTGCAGATAGCGACGATGGAGATAATAAGTTGGCCCATTTGTAGGTCAGCTTTGCTTGTTGGGGACTTTTGGATTTCAGTGGCAAAAGGGCATTTTGAGATTACTAAATTGCCCTTGAGATGGTTATCTTTGACCTTCAAGTAATCATGGATCCCAAGTTTTCTTTGATAATGGTATGGTGAGCTTAATTATCCTTCATGGGATGCTTTCAATAGTTCTTGTACTTATCATTAGGGTGATTTTCCCATAATGCCTGTGAAATTGAATTAAATATTGCTCAACATAGAATTTATACTAACAAAAACAAATATCTTATAATTTATATCTAAAATAGTATCTCTAATAATTCGAAAAAAATAATAATGTTAAATGCATAATATCATTTACTTTTTTCACATATTAACAAGTTAAATCCATAATAATAAGAATAGGAAAAAGTATGTATCATTTTAAAGGATATAAAGTTGTCATTTTAAGAGAGAGAGAGTTGACAAAAAAAAAGTGTGGGTCCCACCTCTTTGTGAGAGTGAAATGACACAAGTTGTATCATTTAAAAGGATAAACACTTTTCGCATAAGAATAAGAACAATAATACAAGCAAATTTTAATTGATCATGAAGGCACGTGGCCAAGCTTCCGTGTAGAGCACCCTAGTTTGACAAACTTAAAGATTGAAGTTGGTTTAGAAAAGATACTAATTTTAATCTAGTTAGATGATAATGATGAATACATTATCTATTTTACGAGATGAAATAATGATTTTTGGGTAGATAGATCATAGATGTAGGACACTTTGTAAAGGCAAGAAGACCATTTATGAATGAAGTAATTAACCGGTGACAAATTCAGTTAGCTTCG
This sequence comes from Gastrolobium bilobum, assembly GCF_033153095.1. Classification (NCBI taxonomy): domain Eukaryota; kingdom Viridiplantae; phylum Streptophyta; class Magnoliopsida; order Fabales; family Fabaceae; genus Gastrolobium; species Gastrolobium bilobum. The sequence goes on from NW_026899532.1 coordinate 67,778, forward strand.
ACCTAACATAATAAATAGAATGAATTTTTTGATAGCTAAAAATCTCCTAACTCCACATGTTTCTCAAATTATTTAAATTTTTATCAGGGACCATTGTATATAATGAGATTACTGGACAATGGATATCACTCGTTATATATTGAGTCAATTCTTCCCTTTTCATTCACAATGTAAATAAATGTTCAATTAGATGTAAAAAAGTGGAGAAGGTGATAAAGTGGACATTATTTTCCTTATTTTGTAATTTTTTGGATCTAAGAGTTCCATTAACTTTTAATGACCCCACAACGTGCTTCAACGTGGTGGACTTTATGAGCCAATACTATTTTATTGGCTTTTACCAGAAAAGAAAATTGTATGGCTCTGAGAATTTCGAACCAGAACCAACATGACCGTTTTGAATAGATTGAGCATTTCAGGGGGAAAAGAAAGGAGGTTAATTTTATTTTATTTTTAAATAAAGTAGTTGTGTAATGTTTATAAAAATAAATAGAGAATGATTGGAAAGTTGTATGATGATTTATCATTTTATTTCTTTCATTTTAAAAAAATTAAATAAGAGAATATTTATTAAAATAAAAAAATTTACTCTCTCTTCCCTTAATTTTCATCCAATTATCTGTCTCCCACACATACCTAGAGTCTTCTCTTTCTTTTTCTTTTTTTTTGGTAAAATAGAGTCCTCTCTTTCAATCATTTAAGTAACTAACCAGTATGTAAGTCATGTATTGAATAAATATTTTTAAATTCAGATAAAATTTTAAAATTATAAATTAAAAGAAAAATATGCAATAATTTTACAAAAAATGGAAAATTATTTAAATTATAATCTATAAAGTATATATTAAAATAAAAATATTTAAAATTATTAAATACATATATATATATATGAATACTTATTTTAAAAGAAATTAAATTTAAAATTTTAAAAAAGTAAATTAAAAGTAATATGTGACACTCTATAAGAGAGATTAAATCACTTTAAAAAAAGAGACTATATTCTAATTTAATATATAAGATTGAATATTATATTAAATTTTCAATTATTAAAATGTCTAATTTTTATTTTAATTATAATAAATTATTGTCAATTCATCCTTCTTATAAACAGAGATACAACCAAATTATACATAACTCCTTAAAGGATCATGAGCATTTGCTTTTGTTAATTAATATCTATTGAGATCAAAATATGTGAGGAACAAAAATATGTAAAAAAAATTTCATATAATGATGGCATTAAAATTTAAATTTATAATCTTATACAAATTAACTATCAAAATTCCTCTCCAGCAACCCACTAACTCCTCATGGCTTAAAGATATTTTTTTGATACACATAGATTAAATCAAGTAACAAAAATTACACACACATATATATTTCAGAAAAATATTTCTGCAGTTACTGCAGATAAGTTATTTGCATTTATTCTCAAAATGATGTCGTTTTGAGATTGAAAAATTAAAAAAATATAAATATAAAGACTATAATAACCCTAAAATAAATTAAAATTACAAAAATACTATGATTTTTGTCTCAAAACGACGTTGTATTGGGCTTACTGCAGATAACTTATAACTGCAGAAAAAGCGAACCTTATATATATATATATATATATATATATATATATATATATATATATATATAGGGGCAAGATATTCTTACACCGGTGTAAGAGTTAGAAGTCTTACACTCAATCTTGACCATTATTTATTTGTATCCAATGGCTCACATTACTAAAAAATTTGAGCGGTTAGATATAAATGGAATTAACGGATAAGATTGAGAGTGTAACTTACACTGGTGTAAAATGATCCTGACTCATATATATATATATATATATATATATATATATATATATATATATATATATATATATATATCAATTCCTGGGTTTAGAGACTAATCATTTTGTTAATTCAGTTAACATCGATTTCTACCGGTAACTTCTAAGTAATCACTATTTTGGCTTAAATATCACAATTGCATGGCCACGATAAAATGATTTTTCAGTCAAAATTGATTTTATTGAAATTATGTATATATGTATGAACACATAAACAACCAAAACAATAAATCATTGGAACTCAATTATTGAACTGGATGACAAATGGATCAAGTAAGATATAACGCAAAAGAGTGGGACCCAAATAATTGATCGCTCATAGTGCATTTATCAGTTATCACCATTACTATATTTTCTTTGTTTGTTTTTTAATTTTTAACTAGTAGTCTTCTTCAAGTTTATTGATATCGCCAGCAGAATATGTTTATGGGACATAAATTTTTAAAAGGGAAAGAAAAAGTAAAGGGATAAGCTAGAAGGGTATATTAGTACTTCATGTTGAAGGGTGGGAGGTGTAGGGGGAGAAGTAAGGTAGGTAAACATCTTTCAAATGATGCAAGGTGACACCGTGCTAAAATTATTGCTGTGTATAATGAATAATATGGGTATATATATAACCGAATAAGTTATTTTACCTATTTATTTTCATGTTTATTTTATTTATTATTTTTCAATTTTGTTATATCATAATCTTGAAAGGAGAGAAAAATGATAAATGTTAGTTGAGATTTTAATCTAACAGTGTTGAAGAATGATAAGTAAGGTAAACATGAAAAAGGTAAGTAAAATAACTTATCTCATATATATATATATATATATATATATATGGAACAGGATCTTTTAACATCAGTGTCAAACTTTGAAATTTCATATCAAATCCTAACCATTGATTTCTGCAATCAAAGATTATCATTTATTGAGAATTAATAATTATTTAATAAGTTTGATTAGCGGAAATCATAATCGTTGATTGACAGAAATCAACGGTTAAGATTTGGTGTCAAATTTTAAAGTTTGACACCGGAGTCAAAAATCCTCCTTTTCTCTCTCTCTATATATATATATATATATATATATATAAGGATAGATTATTCTACTTACCTCTTTTTCATGCCTACCAATATCCAATATCGTTAGATCAAAATCTCAACTAATATTTATTATTTCTTTCTCTTCTGATCTAACGGTGTTAGAAATTCATAGACAAGGTAAGCATAAAAAAAGTACATAGAATAATCTATCCCTATATACATATGTGTAAAATCATTTTTACAACCGTTTTACGTACAACAATGACAGGTGTATGGTTATGATTTCTCACATTTAATGCTTTCATCTTTTGTATGGTTATGATTCTCCATATTTAATGCTTTCACGTATATATATGACAAATATTTGACTGCTATATGTTCAGCAGCTGCAGAAATGTAAATCTCATATATATATATATATATGTGTGTGTGTGTGTCTTATGTTGTAGGAATAAACAGTAACTTTCATACAGACACAATAAAAAGAAAGAGAAAGTAAGATGAGGAAAAAAATAAAATTATGGTCCCCACATTCTTACTGTGACTACAGGAACAAACAGTAACTTTCCTGTAGCATGATACATATATAACCCTATATATATGGGAAAATGATGTATAATGTCACTATATATAAGGTTTGGTGCAGTTAAATAATTATAACTATGTACTACGAGTAGTAGATAGTGTATTTCAGAAATTAACTATTTACTACGTCCCGGAGTACATGATTTTTTGACCAATCCTTATGTGCAGTCACTGTTCATCCGCTTACCCATATATATGGGAAGGATATTTTGACACCTCATTTAAGAGCCGTTAGATCATAAAAGATCCATGATGTCACATGCTTACAAATCAGGGTCATTGAACTTTTTTGATCCAATGGCTCAGATATGTTGTCAAATTTGAAATCTGACACCGGTGAAAAAAGATCATATCCCACATATATATAAAAAGGTAGGATCCTTTGACACCGGTGTCATATTTAAATTTTGACACCTCATCTGAGAGCCATTAGATCAAAAAAGATCATCGACTCTGATTTGTAAGCATGTGACATCATTGATCTTTTTTGATCTAATGGCTCCTAGATGAGGTGTCAAAATTTAAATTGGACACTGGTGTCAAAGGATCCTACCTCATATATATATATATATATATATATATATATATATATATATATATATATATGGGGAATGTTATATTTACAACCTATTTTCGTTTACAACCTTTTACAACCATATTTTAACCGTTGATTTCTGTCAATCAACGATTGTCATTTATTGCGAATTAATAATTAATTAATAAATTTGATTTGCGAACATCTTAACTGTTGATTGACGGAAATCAACGGTTAAGATATGGTTGTAAGAAGTTGTAAACGAGAATAGGTTCTAAGTATAATCTTCTCATTCATATATATATATATATATATATATATATAGAGAGAGAGAGAGAGAGAGAGAGAGAAAAGTTTTTTCATGAAGGAAGATAAAGTTATCTCCTGCAACCCCAAAATGGCATCGTTTTGATATTTAGGATTAAAAATAAGGGCACAGGATTTCTCCAGTCAATGGAGATGAGTTATCTCCGGTGAGCCTACAACGACGTCGTTTTGGGGCGAAAATCAAGGTGTTTTTATAATTCTAATATATTGCAGGATTATATTAGTCTTAATGATTATAATTTTTTAATCTTATAACCCAAAACGACGTCGTTTGGAGCTTACTGAATTTAGCTTTTGAGCTTACTGGAGATGAAGTTTTCTCCAGTGAGCTCAAAACGACGCTGTTTTGGGTTATAAGATTAAAAAATTATAAAGATAAAGACTAATATAACCCTGCAATATGTTAGAATTACAAAAATAATTTGATTTTTGCCCCAAAACGATGTCCTTTACCCATATATACACACACACACACACATATATATATATATATATATGAGAAAAACGTTTGTCTTTTTAAAGGATATAATTGTTGGGATATTTAAGTGTGATGAGTCTCACATTGGTTGGTAATGGGCTAAGTGGATGGACCCGTGAACCCAATACCTTAAGATTTTGGATTGAGACATGATGTTGGATCTACTTGCTACAGTTGGTGTAGATTTAGCTCATTGGTGGTGGTCCCCTGCCACGAGCTCCTCTTGAACCCGTCTAACAATAAATTCGTGTCATTTTAAATGAAATGACATATTTTGATGCATAATTGGTAATTTTTTATATTCTCTTTCCTCCGTATAATTAGGAAGAGATAGAAAATATCAAAAATCACTAATTATGGACCAAAACAATATCATTTTATCAAAAACAACACAAAATCATATCCTTTAAAACCACAATTCCTTAACCCCAAGGGTAGCTCAGTTGGCAGCTGGGGCTCCCAATGGATTGCTTGGTGCATGGATCAAACCCTGCCTTAAGCAGTTTCTTGGAAAATCTTTGGGGGCCAGAGGATAAGCCAAAAAATCTTCGATTGGGGGATTAGTCTCGTCCTTTCTCCGGTTGTGAAGCTTAGTGCACCCATTGTTACAATGAGCGGCTAGCCCAAACGGACCGTACCCCGAGGGCATGGTGTCCGGAGAAGGTTGAATGGGGATACCTCCTGGCAAATGTACCAAAAAAAAAAAAAAACACAATTCCTTTCTTTATTTATGTGTGCATTTGTTTTATGCGTATATTTTTGCTGGTTTGTTTGTTTCATATTGTTGATCGTCTTGTGTGCTGTAAATACTGAAACAGCAAAGTTACCTTCTCATTCCCCACTGCTTTTGTGTTCTTTTTCTAAGACCAAAGTTCTCATCTTTATTGTTTTATTTTTAAACCAAAGCATACTTGTTATATATCATGCTTGAATAATGTGCATGCGTATGCACAGAAGGGAAAGTAGAGAGCATTAATTGATGGCAAGGAATCTACTAAAGTTTGGTGGCAGCCAAAAAGAATAAACGAAATCATAAGAATATGAATGAACCCATAAAAAAAAAGTAGGAGTTTGAGTAGAGAATTTAATTTTAGTCGATGAGTGATAATAAAATCGTAACCCAACAAAAATTGCAAGAGTGGAATATAAACGGAAATTTTAATAAAGAAAAATAATAAGTAACAAAAGATATCTTGATTTACTTTGTATTTAATAATAAATATCAACCATAATATTTAAGATATAGTAAGTGAAAAATCGAGAATTACTTTCACAAGCTCTTTGGAATGAAACTCAAGTGGAAATTTCAATAATATGATAAAGATTAATTTACATCATTTATTAATTATTGATTTCACTTGCATCTAATGGATTAATTATTTATTAGTCATTTGAATTGTTAGATATAAGTAAAGTCAATGATTAAAATTGAATGTAAAATTTCTTATTTTATTAATGTAAGCAATTGTACTCTCACTTGATACAATGGCGGACCTGTATGTGTACAAGTGCTCACATAAATTTTTTGGAGAAAAAAAGAATAAAATATCTTTTGGGTCATCAACAAAAATTACCGGACCCAATTTAATCCCTTAAAAAAAGTCATATCGTGATCCTTTAAATTCAAAAATAGACCTATGTTAGTATTTTTGAGAAACTAATGTGGGTCTTTCTCAATTTCAGAAAGACCACGAGTCGATTTTTTTCTAAGGGATTATATTTGGGCCCATAATTTTTGTCGAGGACTTAAAATATTCTATTGTAACGGTATAGTTGACTCTTGATTACATTTTTTTTATGTTAAGTTAAAGTTTTCTTTTCTTTCCCTGTTTATATTATTTTGTATTTTAATATATTTAATTTTTTTCCTTTATTTTTTTATTCTAAGTGTGCATACATAAATAAAATTTTGTAAGTCCGTCGTTGACTTGATACATATTGTACACGACAACTCAGCTACTATACGTAAGTTTTTTTTTTTGAGCTAATTAAGTAAATTTTAATTATTACTTAAATAATATTGTTATTGATTTTATTAGATTAGATCGAAGAAACTATTACAAAATACACATTTTGCTTTATACAACTCATACATGATTTCCAATAATGTCGACCCGTGTTGGTGTCCATACATCTGCCAAAGAGGTTGTCATAAAATCTTTATTATTATTTATTGTTTATCTTTATAATAAAAGAACACAAGATATTTCTTTTATTATCTCTAGTTCTTTGATGACAAGTCTGGAAAAATGATAAAACACGAATTTAAATTCGATAAATAGTTTCTTTGAAAATATAAAAATTAAGACTGCAAATAATCATCAGATTTTTTTTAATACAATATGCAATCTATAACACTTATATTCAGTGTAGGTATTATTAGCTGCACTTATTGTTATATACACCTGAAAACATTTTTTTTATTTTATTTTTTATAATTTCTAACTTGAAGTCTTGAACCATCTCCTTATCCAGTTGCATCGCATGGCACAAGTGCACAACTAGATATATACCGTGAGATTTGCGTTGCTGGCTAATTACAGTTACAGATGTATTACATATAGAGACACAAAGAACAAAGAAGGGAAGGAAGGTGGGGGGGCTTAACATGGAGGGCATGTGAATGCAACCTGCAAATTATGTCTTCCATGTGGTTTAACCCTAACATTTATAGGCTCTTACTCAGAAACCCCACCACCCAACCCAAACCCATATTATTCTCTTTTTGTTAACTTCTCAATTATTCTTGTCAATTTTCTAAAATGATTGATTGGCATAATATTATGATAAACACGTATAACTAAGAAGTAATTAATATATTCTGAAAGGAGCCCACGCGTTTGATAATTTGTTGATCATCCAATCGCATTCATATGTGAGTATTATTTTATAAGTCTAATGGTCAGGATCGGTTATCTTTCCGTGAAGGAAATCCTTTGATTGTGACCCATTAAAGAAGGATTACATAAACAAATGCATTAATATCATTAAATTTATCTCTTATCAAAATGGTCATTATTTGGGATTGGGAGAGTTCCTTAATATGTAGAATAACTATACAAAATATCAATATTTTTTAACTATTACTAACTGGTCTCCTGTGACTTCAAGCTACTTATTAAACCGTGGAATCAATGCCATGCCATGTAATTTTTCCATTTGGCGTGTTCATACACGGAAGGCGAGCACACGTATAGATCTAAGCAAAAAAATAAAAAATAAAAGTTGTTAGAAATTATTGTATAAGATAAAGTGGTGGGGACTATTAACCCATTCCGTAGATAATGATGTTCAAAAGTTCTTTTATATATATATAATGGTTCATCTCATAAAAACAGTTAATTTTTTTATAGCCGGCTTTCTAATCCTGGCGTCAATAATTTTCCTTTATTCTAACTTGGAATATAATAATATAATAAGTTATTTCTCTCTTATTTATTTATTTATTTTTCTCTGAATTTTTTTATTTTTTATTTGAGTTAATTGATGGTCGACCTAATTAATTTCAAATAAAGGTGGTATTAATGATTTGGAATAATTTTACACATATATATATATATAGATATTTATTTAATGCATAAAAAGTATAAACCTTTATTGACCAATAATTAATACATAAATGATTAAGAGATTAAAAGTTATTTAAATATCGTATAATAACTCTAATATGTTACATGATTTACATTTTAATCTTAATCATTCATAATGTAACAATCAAAATTTGTTGAGCTTATTCTCATAATAAACTATTGCTCTCACTTAATGACGAAATTTGACCTAAAATTTTGGGGCGAAAATATCGAATAAATAATTTTTAACTTATACACTAAGTAAATATGTCATATATTTATCTTCCAAGGATAACTCAGTTGACAATTGAGCTACTGGCAATTGAACTCTCAAGGGTTTGCTTGAGTCACGGTTTAACTTTGTCTCAAGCAAATTCTTAGAAAATCTTTGGGATCAAAGGTACGATCTTTGGAGATCAAAGGGCGTGCCTCTCTCCTCGAATATGGGATTAGACTAATCATTCATTCAATGGCGAAGCTCACTACACCCGTTGTTCTAATGAGAGGTAACCTTCAGAGCCGTACTCTGAGGACAGGTGACCGGAGAAGGTTGAATGGGGATACCTACAAGTTATATCCAAAAAAATATGTCATCTATTTTATGTTTTGAGCAAACTAAATAGTTAGCCCAATAAAAAATTATATAAACATACATAATTATATTTCTCTTTATATGCATATATATACATATATAAGGTTGTACTTACCATCAACTAATTTATCACTTCTTACCACCATTTTATAACCGTTAGTTAGTTATCAGTAAAACATGATGGAAAGAGGAATGTGAGAGAGAGTGGAAGAAATGATTAAAGAAAAAGAGAAAATTTATAATTGTTGATTTAATTTCATCCGACATTATAAGAGGGGTATTAAGAGTTGATAAACTTACTCGGTGCAAGTATAACATGTGTGTGTGTGTGTCAGGATGATTTTACACCAGTTTAAGTTACATTCTTAATCTTAATCGTTGATCCTATTTATATCTAATAGTTCTGATTTATTAGATATTTGAGCCGCTAGATGCAAACAAATTAATGATCAAGATTTGGTGTACGAATATGCTGCCCTATATATATATATATATATATATATATATATATATATATGAAGGATATTCATACTACCATTTATTCACTACCTTTGTAATTATCATTGGATCAACATTTTTTCTCTGAAAACTTTCTGAAGAGAGAAAAAAGAACAACTTTAATATTATAACTATGTACTCTCTCCTGGGTACATAGTTATAGTAGAGGTAGTAGAAAAAAGTGGTAGTATGAATATCCTACCTTTTATATATATATGTGTGTGTGGGGGGGGCAGGATATTCTTACACCAGTGTAAAAGTTAGAAGTCTTACACTCAATCTTGATCATTGATCCACTTCTATCCAATGGCTCACATTACTAAAAAATTAGAGCCCTTAGATATAAGTGGGATCAATGGTCTAAAGATTCGTAATGAACTTCAATAGGAGCTTCTCTTGAGGAAAGAATCAATGCATAGGAAATAAATGCATTTCCATACTATATGAGTTAAGTGAAATAGCTAAAGACTTCATTTTGATCATACCACATCACTTATTTTACTGGATCTTACGAAGCCAGGATAGGATCGAGTCTGATCATAGAAAAGATTCTCTTCCCTTCAATCGAATTGGTGTAACTTACACTGGTGTAAAATGATCTTGACCCTATATATATATATATATATATATATATATATATATATATATATATATATCAATGTAAATTTATTTAATATTTATTGTCAAATTATTAAAGATGTCTAACTTTTACGATCACTCCTTAGGAGACGTTTAGTTGAGGAGAAATTTTTTGAATACTAGGGAAATGTAATTAATAGGAAAATGGTTGGAAAGTGAGTTTGGTAGGAAAATGTAAAAAAAGTTGTTTGGTTGGAAAAAAATTTACCGGGAAAATTAGGTAAGATTTATAAAGTCTATGTTTGATTTGAGGTAAAATATACATGGGGAAATAAGTAGCAATTACGAAAATATCCCTGTTTTTAAAATTTTTTGAATCACCTACCTTTTACCTTTTTTTTTAGCACAGGTTCGTACCAATTCAAGAGCAACATTTTTTGCCCCAATACAGCCTCAACAAAAGCAATCAAATGGGCAAAAACTGGGACCAATTCAAGAGCAACCACAAATGCATCCAAATGGGAATCATAGGTTTGTACCAATTCAGGAGCAGCAACAAGAACAACTAAGGAACTCAAATGGGAAATAAAAGGGGTTTGCTGTATTTACCAACCCCTCTAATATGTCATTTACTTCAAAAATAAAAAGGGTTTGCTATAATAGTGATTATCATAAATAAAGCCTCCACTGATGTCAACTGAGTTTGAGTTTCATTACCTCTACCTCACAACTGAAATCAAGTGTTCACTGATGCTTTGATTTGGGTTACAAAGCAGATAGATGAAGAGTGTGTTATTTGCCACATGCAAAACCAAGATCTCAAGATCTCATTCGCCGTTTCAAGATCTATTCTGCTACCCACAAATTACAAATGACCTTTTCCACATACGTACTCGGGTCTCACTTTCACGCCATAGCAGAGGGTATTTTTGGCAGTGAAACGCTTCTCTTTCTCCCATTTGCATAGGGAACTTGAAATACCACACTGCATAAGGTCTTTCTCAACAGTGTTTTCCCCCCAGTTTTACACACAAATGCAAACGGCTGGGCAACACAGATGCATGGGGAAAATTTTCAAAAACTTCAACCAAACAAGGAAGTCCAAAAAAGCCACACTCAGATGCATAGGTAAATTCTACAAAAACCTGAACCAAACGCCCCAAAAGTTTAACATTCACACATTTCTTAAAATAAATTAAATAACAGTTTATATTAGAAGAAGACATATTTACCAAACTTAATGAGGGTTTACGGTGGGATTATATATTGCTTATCAAAGAGAAAATCTGAAAATCAAACCTAAATTACAACTAGCATGGGAGGAAGTTGTTTCAACCCTCATTTGCTACATATTGAAATTTTATAAATAGTATCAATATACAGACAAAATAATTGGAAATTTATTGTTTGATTTTTAAGTGATCATTAAGGACCAATAAATTTCAATCAACATAAATTAAAAAAAACATGAATTTCTGAAAATTTGAATATTGTGAGTGAATAGTCCATCGTCTGCTAATTAAGACTACTATAAGGAAAAATAAATAGTCTCTCTAATAAGAAATCACTTACATATATTTTTTCTTAATGGATTTAGTGTTTATCTTTTTACAAGACACGGAGTTATATCATTTTAAGTGAAAGAAATAAACAAGCAATGAAAATCATGAGAAATAAAGTGAATGTTTTTTTTTTTGATTTTTAAATTTTAAATAAAAAAATATTAAGTTATATCTTTCTCTCTTTTAAAATGAAAAAAATCATAATTATATGTCATTCAAAAGGACAAATATTCTTAAAAAAAAAAAAAGGACAAATATTTTTTCCTTAATCGTTTACTGTTATTTATTATGTTTATTCCAAAAAAAAAAATGAACTCGTGGATATTAAATATTATTTGATGAGATATAGTTCCCTCCCTTTTGAAGTAATTCGAAACGTCACCGGTAAGTTAAATCATTACGACATTATACAGGGCACCACTCAGCAGCAATATCCAATAATTCCCATAGCTTAATCTTTCTATAGCTCACCTTCACATTCAAGAGAGGTGGTCTTGGCTAGCTAGTAGGAATGTTTATGTGTTTAGGGACGGTTTTGCGTCAACTCAAATTAAGTCCAATCCCAAGCTATCTTAAAGACCATATCCTTTGTATCGAGCATATCCACTTAAAAAAATTAAATTAGTTTTCTTATATGCTGATCTAAACTTAGTATTATAAATAAATGCGCAAAAATATTTAGATTTAGACTCCTCCTCATATGTTACCTTAATTAGAAGGCTGATGAACCAAAATTACAATTACGTAATTATTCATTTACGTGTATTAAAATAATATAAGCACTCATTCTCTCATGGAGATTAATTGAACAACACATCAAACTCTACTATGAGATATTTGCGTGATTTATGCAGAGACTTTCTCTCATGGTTTCAGGTGTTGTGACTTGTGAGCGGTCCCTACTCTTCCGGTACTTATTCTCTCTCAGTATCCATTTTTATGAGTGATGATTACATGCAGATACATAAGTGATTATCAATTCATATATATGAAGGAAAGAAGGTTTTCATTAATGAAATTCCTTATTTCTTTGGGGGTCTATGGTTTATATTTGGAAGAAATCAAGTACGTTGAAAGAAAAGATATATTGCATTAGTGAAGTTTTTCCCAGAAGTTATTACGAATATCTAATAACTAATCATTGTTCAGAGAGAAAAATAAAATTGAAAAAAAATAAACAGGGAACTCACAAACTCAACAAACTTTTTATACCTTTTTTGTATATGTGAATCCTTTGAGAGAAAAAATGCATTCATAATGCCTAACATTTTTCTTTTATCCAAATTTTTTTTTTTGATAATTTGAAAAAAAAACTGATTAATTAGCCATTATGAAGTTGAAAAATTCCCGAAAGGGAGGGATATAGTCCCAGTCTGTAATGGTTCAAATATCAAATCATGTGAACGGCGCAGGCAAGATTTAAAATGTTATATTGACAAAAACTAAATAAAGAGATGAAATAAATTCCCTTAAATTGTTTTGCAATTTACGAGATATATTAGCCGATTAATTTCAAATATTTAATAAAGAACATTCAATTACGTTTTAACTTTTATTTAATAAGAATAAACGATGAGTTAAGTAGATCAAAGTGTAGTTATGAAACATGGTTTAATTAAGACTTTAGACAATATCGGAGTAACTATTCGCTTTCATACTTTTCCTCGTCTTCAAAAGCAAAATTTAATTTCGAGCTCATTAATCATTGACAGATATTTGTTAGCGGTGGATTAGCTAATTAATTCCTTCAGTTATACAAACACTGTCACTTAGCTATTATTAAAGTTATTAATAACTGCAAATTAGATGTAAATAGAAAACTGAAAAAGTTCATTTTCCTCGTCCAGGTTTCAAAAAATGGTGAGTATACTGTAAACTTCAATAGAGAAAGGAGGGAATAACCCAAGAGAGTAGATTTATTGATTCAGAATATGTGATTAATTTACATCTCAATTGTTCTGGTTCGAGTCTTGAATAAGCACGCAAAGGAATTAATTTATTTATTTTTTTTAGGATAAATCACAGGTATGCTCTAGGAGAAGCAATCATGTTCTGGGTGTGTCTAGGACTAAGGCTTTAAACTCCTTCCAAATATAATACTGGAGAGGATCGAACACATGCTATTACTCCAACCTTCACAAAGGAATGAATTCTACAACTACATAAAGCTGATTTATGAGGTGAATTTTAAAATTGTCCAAAAATTAACTTAATCTTGAATTCACTTGAAAATATTCTTATTATTTAAAAAATAAAAATAGGGGGAACGAAGTAATTAATAAAAAAAGGTTAATTAATTAGTGCCACAACTTTTTGGTAAACAAAAAGCAGAATTTTCGTATTGTGTTATTGAATCAATAGGTTATTTTTTTATATAGTTGAAAAATTAAACTATTCTTTCAAAGAATAAAGTTGTTCATATGGTGCACATGCGTCTCCCTTGCACCCACCAACTGTCATAAACAAGTGAATACACGCATGTAGATATCTATCTACCTTGTAATTTTCAACAACACAAGCCCTGCATCATTTATTTGTACTTTCAATAGCACGCTTATGCAGATGAAAATTAATTATACACACAAATGGTTACGGCATTTTGATTATGCTATTAAGATAGCATTACTTTTCTAGCTAGTGTTTACATAATTTAAGGACCTCTAATGCATGTTACTATTTTCCTCCATTCACATAAATCACAGGGGGTCGCATTCTCAGCTAATGGAATTGGATGCTTGTGGTAGATCAAGGGCAGCGTGGAGAAATTAAAAGCTTGAAGGGGACCATGTTACTGTATCGTTACCATTTGAAGCCAAACCAGGGGTAGGTCAAGGCTAGGACCCATCCACATGATGAAACTCTGGTACATATATATTGTGGTGATGATGTGCCTCTACAGCCACAAATATATATAGTGGAATTTCATGCCAACTTGAACAAGTAGTTTTCAGCTACCTTAGATAGCAGGCCTCTGCAAGCACACCCCACACATGCATTCACTCACAAAGATACGGAATTTAATGCTTTAATTTACATGTAGCTTGATAACTTGTAAGAGAAAATGACGCTTTCTAGCTTGGCTTTCGTTTGGATATATAATCACTCGCATGAACTAAATGCATGTACGGTAAATTTTATTCACATATATAGGTATTTGTATAAAGGGTTTAATAAGAGTTATGTTGTAGGAAAAGTGATTGTGTTATGTTATAGAGATTCGTTTTGCGTGCCAGAGTTTTTTTTTTTTTTTTTTGGTTTCAAAAATTGTGGGTCCCACAAAATGTTGTGTGTGTAGGAAAATTGTTGTGGTCATGTTAAATTATAGATACAAAACCCTTGTATAAATTTCAATTACTTTAAAGTTTCAAATGAAAAACTAGGAATGAATTAAACTTTCATCATACAAGGTTTTATTTAATGTGGCTTCTAAATTAAATTTTTATTTTATTTATATCGACCGATGTCTGAATCTACCAGACTCAATTAATTCAGTTTCGGATTTAAGTTTTTCCACCTTTCCATGAGAATCTTTTTTTGAAGAAATTAATTTCTTTTGAAAGTCCTAACAAGCTCAACAAATCCAGTTATGAGTTTGAGTCTCTCCAACCTTAGAGGAGTTACGACTTTCAAGAATCAACGTCACTTATCTTTATGAAGGTTAAATCTTATGGGGCGTTTGGTTGAGGAGAAATTTTTTGAATACTAGAAAAATATAATTGATAGGGAAATGGTTGGAAAGTGAGTTTGGTAAGAAAATGTAAAAAAAGTTGTTTGGTTGGAAAAAAAATTACCGGACAAATTAGATAAGATTTATAAAGTCTATGTTTGGTTTAAGGTAAAATATAGATGGAGAAATAAGTGACAATTACGAAAATATCCTTGTTTTCCATTGATTTGGTTATTCCTTTTTTGTGCCTTTCTAATCATAAGCGTTGGTCTTAATTGTATAGCTTGGTTTAGGATTTGCAATTGTTGAACCTGTGCTGTCTAGAAACAGTGACTTCTCAAAGTTGTTCAGTGACCGCAAGGACTACATAGTTTCCACGTGTCAAGGCAACAACTTGAGTGAGAAAATTGATGACCTTCTCCAGGATGGTGGCATCAGCTATGAGGAGTTTATGGTCGCATCAGTTGGCTTCTTTTCTGGTTGAGAACCCATATATATTTGGTTGCTTTCAGAGGGTATAATGGTCTAGAATATTTTGTCAAAAAGTGGTTTACCCGGCTATCCACAAAAAACCACCTCCAACATCTCTTTCTAAATAGTGAAAAAAGCTAGCATTCGAGGACAATATTGAAAATGCTATGCAAATAGCATGGCTGGGGAATCTGAGTGAATCTGTTGAACCAAATAAGTGCAAAGTGGATTGCTTGCTTCATTTGCATAGGAAAATCTTAAAAAATCATCAACCAAACACCACCTTAAGGTTTAATTGGAATATCACTGGACCAATAACTCTTAAACTTAATTTTTGCATATATATATATATGTTGGAAAAAATGTGTGTCATTTTAAAGGATGTAAATTTATGTCATTTTAAGATAGAGAAAGAGATAGATAAAGGGGGGGGAGAGAGAGAGAGAGAGTGGACAAAAAAAATAAAGGTGTAGGTCCTACCTCTTTATGAGAATGAAATGACATAAATTGTGTCATTTAAAAAGATAAACATTTTTTCTTTAAATAAATTATTGCAAAATATGAACCACAAACAAATCCATTACAAACTAAACCACGAATGAATTATATGCATAGGCCTAAGGAGATAAAGGCTAAACTCTACAAGAATGGGTCATAATGTGAGCCGTGGTTGTGGATGTTTCAGAGATTGATTCGTGTTTCAAAATTGAAGCCCAATAAATACAAATATGCTAATTGAGCCTTCCAATGGTCTTTTCTCCAACTTTTGGGCCAGAGAATAAAAAGTGGGACAATCCAAAACAAAGCTTGTATTAAAAAAATTGAATTTGTAGTGTTGGACTCAGAAGTTCAGATTCGTCACAGGATCCGTTAGGTGCATCAAGATGCCCATTTCAGATTATATTTGTCCCCCACTTTTGGAGTAAGCTCTTAAACTCAAAAGGAAGATCTTGATTTTTTTTTTCTTTCGGACAATTTACAAGAGACATAACTCGTACGCAAAGCTGTGTACATGTAATGGTTTAAATCTCCCCAGAAGATGTCATAGTTTCGGAAGACATAATTATTATTAGCTAGTACTCTTGCATAATAACATATAAACTTCACACTGTAATATAAAATCTGAAATTATATTACCTAGTCTTTGTAATATAACAATTTTGTATTCGTTGACGAAATATATAGTTTAGTGGCATATATTTGGGTGTGATTTTTAACCGGTGATCCTGTTAATCATGTTTAGATAATTTTATTTCTATAAAAATAATAATAATAATAACAACGTACAGAACTGTTATTGTTAAATATTATAGATACAAGAGGAAATGATAGTAATCCTTGTTATATTAAACTACACAACATTGGTGCTATTATATAGCAAACCAATTGAAGAATACAAAGAGACACACTCGATGTGGGACTTCTACACTATTAACACTAACACTCTTAACACTCCCCCTCAAGCTGTAGCATATAGATCATATGCTACAAGCTTGATACATAAATAATACTCCCATTAGGAACCAAAAACAACAATGCTACATCAACGAAATGAAATGACCAAGTACAACAAATCAACTGGAATGATCATCAGTCTGAAGAGCTGATAAAGAGACAGTGCTGGAATGGACATCAGAGCATGGATGGTGCCGGAATTATCATCGGCAAAGACAACTGAGCTGACCAGGACATCAGCATCAAGATCCCTCTCAGACATTTCATTTAACAGTTGGTGAGAAGCCGTGGTTTACCCTTGACTATGCTACAAGCTTATTACAAGAAAGACCAAGTAACATAACATCAAAATAAATCTCCTAAATGAGAAACCAAAAATCAACAATGTGCTAAAAATGGCGTCGAAATGAACATCAACATGGAAGATGCCGGAATGATCATCGGCAAAGACAATTGTGCTGGAATGACCATCAGCAACATGGACGGTGCTCCCCCTCAAGAGGAACTTCTAAACAGTGCCAGAATTATCATCGACAAAGACAATTGTGCTGGAATGACCATCAGCAACATGAACAGTGCTCCCCCTCAAGAGGAACTTCTAAACAGTGCCGGAATTAAGACAATTGTGCTGGAATGACCATCAGCAACATGGACGGTGCTCCCCCTCAAGAGGAACTTCTAAACTGTGCCGGAATTATCATCGGCAAAGACAATTGAAGAATACAAAGAGACACACTCGATGTGGGACTTCTACACTATTAACACTAACACTCTTAACAGTTATCTCGGACAAAGGGACTATTCAAACCCACAAAATATCAAACCAACGATGACTTATAATCACCTCAGCATTCACGCGCATTCATAGTTAGGTGCACTGTCCATTTTACAAATGTGGGAACTTAGCCCTTTGGGTATGATTAGAAAAATTAGGTCTGCTTGATTGTGTTGATATTTAAGAACTACTTCATTGATGAAATAGCTTATCTACAATGTTGTTATAATAAAAATGACAAAAAAAATTGAAAATCTAAGTGTGAGCGGTACAATTTTATATTGATTAGAAATAGACTGAATGACAATCTTATTAGTGTAATCACTCATGAATTCAACCTCTTAAAAATTTGTTTTTAGGGTGTGTTGTTGAGCTCATTTATTATGATTGAAGTGTCGCTTAATCAATTTATCATTGTTTATTCTCAATGGACTTACTTGCCAATGGTTTGGCTAGACAAAGTACTTGGATATTGTGGTGGGTACAGTTCGAGTTTGTTATCTCATCATGTGGTGAAGCTAAGAAATTAACCATTGTATCCTAGACTTAAAAATGTGGAATGACCTATAAAATTAATGTCTTACGATTTTGAATTTAGATGTCGCAT
This sequence comes from Gastrolobium bilobum, assembly GCF_033153095.1. NCBI lineage: Eukaryota > Viridiplantae > Streptophyta > Magnoliopsida > Fabales > Fabaceae > Gastrolobium > Gastrolobium bilobum. Next base: position 86,355 of record NW_026899532.1, read on the forward strand.
TAAGCCTACCATGAATTTGTTAATACCTAATCTATTAATATTAATATGATAGATAATTAGTATCCGTTAGTAATTTAATTTATATTTTTTTCTTATTACTCATCTTTTTAAGTTTGGATTTAAGGAAAAAAATATTTATTATTTTAATGACATAATTTTGTGTCATTTACATGAAATGACGTCTTTTTGGTGTGTATTTAGTGATTTTTGTATATATATTTTTCTCCGCAAAATTATGAAGAGAGAGAATATAAAAAATATTCAATTATACATCAAAGTGATGTTGTTTTATCTAAAATAACACAAAGTAATATCATCTAAAATCACAAACACTTTTTTACCAAAATAAAAATAAAAATAACAAACATTTTTCCCTAGATTTAAAAGTGTAAAGAGTGTCGTGTTATTTTTTGGTAGAAAATATAATAACTTTGTGATGAGTACATTATCTTAGTAAGTTAATGAATAAGGTATAGCCACTAAAATTGGTTAAATGGTAAGGGATTTGGATAATTTGCATGAGATATAAGTTCAAATCCCAGTGCTCCCATTATATTAAAATAAATAAATAAGATAGAATCAATCTTCGTCCACCATAATTATATTAAATTATTTATTTTATCAAAGATAGAGATGACTATTATTGTCAAAAACTAGTGTAAAAATGTAAAAACTTACGTTTTTACGTTTTTACTATAGTGGTACGTGTTAAAACGCAAGTAAAAACGGTCCTTGGTAAAAACTAGTAAAAGCGCCGCTTAAAAACGTAAAAGCGATAAAAACTTACGTTTTTACCGTTTTTACTTAAAACGAAATTAAAAAAAAAAAATTACAAAAAAATAAATTAAAATAGGGAAAGGTTATGGCTACACCCTTTTTTTCTTACTACTTTTTACTACCAAATCTTAATCGTTGATTTTCGTCAATGTAACGGTTATAATTTATTAGGTCACACTTATTAATTAATTATTAATTCTAATAAATTATAACCGTTAGATTGACGGAAATCAACGGTTAAGATTTGGTAGTAACAAATAATAAGAAAAAAAGGTAGTAACTATAACCTCTCCCTTAAAAAAAACCCAATTTTTGTTTTCCTCAAATCATATGCACATTATCTTAATATCTTTTTGTTTGGATATATGTATTTTATAATTATGTCTTATGAAGCTGCAATTCTATTATAAGTTATGCTATGAGAATCGTTTTGTGTTTTTGGATCATTGTGTACATTGAAAAAAGTGAAATTATATCATGATGAGCGGTGATCCAAAATCTGCAGAGTGTATGAAGCAGTTAGAGCAGATTTGTTATCCAAATTGTTAGTTATCACTGTTTATAATTTTGATACTTAGTTATCAAAAATAATTTCCCTTTTTAGATAGATAAGTGGCCCAACACATATATTCATTATGTGATATTTTTTTTACATGCATATATATAATTTTGTATCTTGACCTTAAGTATTAGAAAGTATAAACTTTACGTTTCGTGTCGTTTCTACGTTTTACGTTTCTACTACCCCTTTCCGTTTCTACGTAGAAACTCGAGTTTGACAACATTGGAGATAACAATTTGGGTGTTTTTTTTTTTCGAATAAAAATTATTTAAATAACCTCAAATTAATGAATATATAATTATGTAATTTAAACGGATCGATACAATGAGTAGCCATATTAGAGATGGCAAAACGGGCTCAGCCCGTCGGGCCGGCCCGCCCCGCCCGTCAAGCTCTCCAGCCTGCCCGGGCTGGATTTTTTAATTTTTTCTTTTCTTTTTTTAGTGTAAAATCTTACAGGCTTGGCGGGCAGCCCGTCCCGCCCGTCCAAACGCGGCGGGACGGGCTGAGTTTTCTTGTCCACTTTCATAGGCGGGGTGGGGTGGGCCAGCCCTCTTTTTGGCATACTTATGACGGGCACGGGCGGGGCGGGGCGGATCACCCACTTTGCCATCTTGGCATATAATGAACAAAACACGATTTATTTTGGATCGCTTTTTTTGGTCGACAAAAATATAAATATTAATTGACACGAATACGAAAAATTTGTATCATATTAAAAGTCATCATCCCTAATCATAAGAGTTTTCTGAAATTATTGCGTCCCGATCGAACTTAGCCAATTTTAAATTAGTTGATAAAGTCATTAATCTTATTCTATATGATTTTTATATCATATTGATCACTATATTAACTTAAACTACCATCTAACTGCTCTGAATTTTAAACACTAATATAATATCATTATCGGCACTAATTTAGTTATATCATTTAGAAGAACAATTTTTGTAGTAATTTTTTGTACCAAGCATGATAATTGCTTCGTTGCTTTTAATCCATTTTATATTCTTTTAAATTATTGATGAATGAAACAAAACAACGGGCCACTGCATTAATAAACTGCTCCCACTGAAATTTCTCTCGTTGTGAAAAACGCCTCTTTACGCACCGCACATGTGTTGTAAGTTGAAACCTGAAACCAAGTTTGACCCACCTTTCTCTACAAGTGTAAAATATAGCCCATAAAGAATTCCATGCTTATCTTCAACCCACTCCAATCGGATGATTGGTTTATCCGTATATTTTTTCATATGGTAATACTCCATTAAAAAAAATTTACATAATTGACAACTGCAGAATATTAAATATTTAATTCAAATTCGATTATAAAGTCACTATTGCCTTGATTTAACCTAATTTTTTTAGTTTGAATCACTCCGTTAACGAGTTCCTTTCAAGCGCCAATTGTTGCAACATGAATTGTTGTTTTGTATGTTTGAATTTGACCAGTATTCAGTTGACTTCTATCTACAAAATGGATTGATTCAATTCATGGAAATATTAGTTTATACTCCCATCATACACCAAGTTGAATTGATCCTTCCTTCTTCTTCTTTTCCTCTCTTTAATTTCTTCTCCCATGTCAACTGTTGTCGATTTCTCTAGAGATCATAATATGTAAAAAGTATAATTAGCAGGTATAAATCGGGGTGAACATGGCTAAGTCGATCTATTATAGGATGAATCATTTAGAAAATGATTCATAAAATTATTTTAATAAAACCTAGCTTATAAATTTATAGGTGGGCCTATACTATATTTTTAATTTAATCGAAATAAAATAAATAAATTATTTAAATAATTTCAATTACTAAAATATTATTATTATTTTAATTTTAATTTTTAATAAATATTGAAAGTTTGTTAGGCTTAAATAAGTTAATAAATCTAGGTTAGACTTCTTCTGTATATGACTTATTTAGAAATATAAATAATAGTTGATATAAAAAAAATAGTAAAGATCCTGAAAATAAAAAACATATTTATATCTAAGAAAATATGTTTCTCATATTACATTAGATAATTTTATTTTATCTAACCCACAAAAAAACAAGTAAAATCCGAATTGTTGCAGGGCATGAAATAAATAACGTCATTCGGATTATTGCAAAAATAAATAAATAAAATCAAAAGTATTATCGATGAGGTGATATTAAAAGCTCCAGATTTAGATTTCATGTCTTTTAGTTTTTGGGGTAGTATAGTAAGGTGTGCATTTATGACTAGGATATTTCAAATCCGTAGTAGCTTAACTGCTGTCTTAAAGTAAAATCAATAGTATATTAAGATTCCACAAGTGGGATATTATAAATAATTGGATAAGTCTACTGCATACCTTAGAAGTGCATCACTTGATAAAAATAATGATTAGATGGAGTGCTAATATACGTGGACTAGTGGAGAGTTTTATAAATAATTGGAGTGCTGTTATTCGTCTACAAAAGAATAAACGTTCTTAAACAAAAGGAGGATAGTATTTTTATCCCCGTTGGTATAAACGAAATTCACTTTTTTTTTCCCCCTCTCTTTTTCTTAACAAGTCTGTTGAGAATAAAATTAAAAAAATAGAGAAAAGAGAGATTGGAAATAGAGAGATTAGGGAGGATATTGAGACATTACTCGTTAGGGAAAAACTTGAATTATTTTCTTCTTCTCTTTTTATGTGCTCAATAAGCTAACAATTTATAAAATTACAGCTTCAATAAAGATAAGGAAATCCTAATTTAAACTGAAAACTAATAACATTCTTAAGATAGTTACTAATAAGAAAATATAACTAATTTTAAACAATTAAGATAAAGATAACTAATTTGCCTGCAACATTAACGAATCTTGCAATCCGTGAATCTGGAAGGTCCATTGCTCATTATCGGTTTGGAGATTTTGAATATGTTATTAATGATTGCGGAGGCGGGTGTTTTCCGCCATGGATGTTGATAAAATAAAAGCATCAATGTTGGGAATAAAATTAAAAAAAAAAAATAGAGAAAAAATAGATTGGAGATAGAAAGATTATCGAGGATATGGAGTCATGGAGACATTAGAAAGAGACTTGAATATTTTCTTTTTCTCTTTTTACGTACTCATTGAACTAATAAATTATAGAATTACAACTTCAACGGAGATAAAAAAATTGAAAACTAATAACACTCTTGAGATAATTATTAATACAGAAAAAAAAATCTGTTTATAGATTTTTTTATAAATTTTTACATATTACACTATCTTCTCTCGAGAAAAACATAATGTAACTAATGTTATTTCGAAAAAAAATAGTGTAATTTATAAGAGTTTGTAAATAAAAAGATTTGTAAATATGACATGTCTCTTATTAATAAGACAATATAACTAATTTTAAACAATTAAGACAAAAATAAATTAGTCTGGAGATAATATAACTAATAACAAACAATTAGGATAAAGATAAACTTGTCTGCACCAAGATCTCATCCACCTTTTGTACGTACATGAGATAAAAATTATCCCATTCAACAAATAATTTTATATTCTCAAACTAATAAATGCTGTTCCGTTAATTTGATTCATGCTTTTCAATATAATTTAATAAAAATGCATGTCAGCATACTTCTAATAAAAATAGAAAAACATGGAAAAGAAAAAAATAATTGGTAAATAAACACAGATTGAATCTTTATTTGCCAAAATAAAAATAAAAATTCCCAAGAAAAACAATCAGTAATCACCTATGATATATCCGATGAGATCAATGAAGATTTCTTTATGATCAATGCAAAGTAAAATACTCGTCACACTTTTTTGTCACCATTGTTCATCCTTCTACGTGTCGGGCCCCGCATGAGCTCAGCGTTTTCATGGTGTCAGAACTTTAGGTCAGGATAAAGTTTTTAAAAACAATTATATGTGTAAAATATGGGATTGTATTTGTTCATATTACGTAATATATTACATCATATTGTACTGATAAAATTGGTAGAGTCCACTATTTAAATAAAAAATAAATTAAACAGTGAACAACACTAACTTTATCTCTACGACATGATCTAACTTGTATCATGTAACATGATTATATTTCTAGTAAAATATATAAAAAACATATGTCTTATTATTGTTATTATTTTTGTAAATATTCAAGGTCAACACTAAGAATACCTTAGGATCGATAGTAAATGAACTCAATGATAAATAAAGAGATTAAAAAATGAAAAAAATATATTTAACACCAAAAAAATCTATCACATTTACAACAAACCTAATTACTCTTGATTTCCATCACTTTAACGATTATAATATATTAAAAATTATTGGATATTATTTATTAATTAATTCTTAATAAATCTAATAAATTATAACTGTTAAATTGATAATTAGATTGATTGTAAATGTGATTAATTTTTTCGATGATAAATATATCCTGGTCCATAAAAAATAAAATAAAAATAAATAATAAATAAATAAATAAACAAATAAAATAAGGAAAATAATATAAAAGACAAGAAAGGAAAAAGAAAAAAAAAGAGAGATTGAAGAGGAGAATGACTAAAAAAGATCATTTGAAACATTATTTTTGTATTACAAAATAATACATTATCTTTGTAAATAATTTATTTTTTTAAAAATTTAAATTATATTATTATATACTTTATTAAAAGTAAGTATATTTTAATATGTAATGTTGAATATAAGCCAAAATGCAATCACTTACCAATCAGAAAACTAAATTAATCCACTGACAAGTAACAAGTAGCAGGAATATGAGCTTAGTGATCTAGCAAGCTACAGTGAAGCCCAAAAATGAAAACAGATTATTTTTTTAATGAAAACAGAGTGAAGCAACAAGTTCAGACCTTGCATTCAAAAAGTAATGAGCAACAAGTATATTTCTGATTATGCGGAGATCAAGAGAGGAAGAAGAAAATGGGGAGAGAGAAATTAGAAGGCTCACCGTTTAATTGAGGCTTAGGGTTCCAAGTCTGAAACAAGGATGTGAGAGTTTAGTTGAATATGAATAGGAAATGACGGAGTGGTACCTGATGCAGAGGAGTGAGAGCATAGGTAGATAGATAATGAAGAAGCATAGAAAGAGAGAGGATTGGATTGAGCCATTGAGGTAGATGAACCGTTGAGGTTTTGTGGCCTGCATTTCTCTTCGGTTGCCTTCCTCTTCACGCATGTCAGTAAACTTTGAGAAAATTTATCCACTCACACGCAATTTGTAATTTTCATCACCCAAAATGCTATTTTCATATATAATTTTTTTTCTTCAAATTTTAGAGGACACCCTAACCCCTTCCGATTCCAACTCTTATCAATGTGACATTGTGACTTCTTTTAATTATATTTAGAGTTTGGATTTTTTTTTAAGTTAAAAGTTATTTATAAATTAAAGTTAAAAAAAACTAAAAGCTATTTAATAATTACATAAAAAATTTAGCTTGAAAAATACTTAAAAATACATATCTGGAAAAAAATTGTCTTTATTTTTATCTTTATAGTTCTTCATTTTATTAAAAGTACACAATTAAAAAAAAAACAGATAAAAGTTTAAAAAAAAACTCTTCCTTGGAATTTTTAGGTTTTAGTTTTTTTCTTCGTTATAAAAAAAACAATTCATCATAAATTTTTTTCTCAAAATCTGTTTGACTTAACTTATACTTATAAGTAATTTTTAATTTAAAAAAAAATAGTCCAAACATGCACTTAACAATTGTATTACATAATCAAGAAGACGAGATATACAATTAAAAATACAAAATGAAGAGAAATTTGTTAAAATAATGTGAGAAAAATGGGATTGAAGCTCAATAGAATAAAAATATATTATAATCTAAGATTACATTATTTATTTATTTTTTTGAAAAAAAGTGAGATTAACTTAAAAATTTATAAAGATAGTAATAGTGGAAGATATGTGCTGGCGGTAATTGAAAAAGAAAAACGGGGGAATAGGATATAAGCCTTTCTTTAGGTGGATTTTTTTTTTATTTTTTTGGTTAATGGCGTTTAGGTGGATTTTATCAAGAAGTTTGTACTCTCTTTTTTTTCTTTTTCCTTTTTTGGTACATCAAGAAGTTTGTAACATTAATATCTAAGACTAATGTACAATAAAATATATTGCGAATCGATTAATCACTATTTCACCGACCATACTCTCTTTATCTAAGTAAAAATGTTATACATATATATGCACCATATTATTTATTTTGTAAAAAGGTTATTTTATTAACATGTTATATTTTTTTTCTTGGCATATATAAAGTTATATTCATAAAAAAAGTAGGATTTCAGAAATAAATTATTTTACAAAAACCTGGAAACATGACAATATCAACAAACCAAAATTGTGCCTTTTTTATTACATTGAATAATAGAATTTTTTATATTAACATTTGACGCGTGCAAACCAGTATCAATTGAATGAATTTTTCAAATTCATAGGCACTTGGCGATACAAATTGTGCTTTATTATAATATTAATTGTTAAAGTCTATTGACATGAATATATAGATGTCGTAGTGATTAATATGAAAAATGCTTATTATATATTTTGTTTTTCTTAGGTTTATATAAATAACAAACTCATAATGTATGTCATAAAGAATATTATCTAATTATATTTATTTTCTTGAAAATAAAATCAATGGCACAGTACTAATCACGTGAGCCCCAACTGCTAAAGGAATTTTTACTTACGCTTAAAGTATTGCACCATTTTATTAAATATGTAAGACGTGACATCATATAATCAATTATACATTGTTATGTTAAAAGTAAATTAAAAATGAATAAATTATAATACTATAGTAATGAATATACTATTACATAAAATTAAAAATGAATAATTAAAAATACTTCTCTCAAACAACCGTTGCACCAAATCCCACTACCCGTACCGAACCGAAACGGTCGCGTCATTATCTCAAACCTCCGTGCGCCACTTCGCACGCTTTCCGACCCCTGTGCGGGCAAAGCGTGCGAACACAGAAACACTCTCACACATAGTTGGTCGGTAACGTAACTTTGGTATTCTATGGCACCTTCCTAGTAACTTGTAACAGGTCAACCGTCAAGGTTAAAACCGTAATTTCATCCCTCACGGAGAATTAAAAAGGTAGAAAAAACTATTAGTTCAAGACTTTAAGTGAATAATATTATATTATTTTATTAAGATTTAAAGATTATAATAATAATAATAATGTAGTTAAGGTAATTAAAATTTCGGGTAATTAATAATTAAGCAGTTTTTCTTTTTTCTTTTTTCTTTTGTATCGGCTTCTGGGTTGGATTTAATGAATGCATCGAGTCCGTGTCTCCTCGAGAGTCAGCCTCTGTGTTTGTCAGAGAGAGAGAGAGAGAGAGAAGCTAGAGAGAGAAAGAGAGTTGCGATTTGTGAACGACGGGATCTAAAGCGTGTTCTCTGTTAAGACTTTGAAACATGCCGGTGAGTCAGCTACTTCTAAATCTAATCTACACTTTCTGATGCCTCGTGATTCTGTTTTTAAATGCAACTTTGTTCTACTAGATTTCTAATATTTTTTGCAAAATTTTCCTCTATTTATTGTGTCTTTTTTTTTTTTCCTGTTGTAATTCTTCACCGAGATTGGGATGTGGGAAACTTCTAGACCAGGTTTTCTTTTTTTAGTTTTTTTTTTTTTTGGTTCTATTCGTAGCTTTCGGAAGTATCCAATTTTGTAGTCTAGGACTCTGGGTTTTGTTGGAATTTACATTTGGGCAATCTCTGGTTTCTGCAATTTTTGGTGTGTAATTTTGGGTATTTGCAAAAAACAAAAAAAATCCTTTTTTTTTTAATAAAAAAATTGTTTTAATATTTTAAAAGTCTTCTTTTTTTGGTTGAAGCTCTTATATTAGGAGGGTTGTAGTGGAGAGCTCTGATCTATTCTTGTGCTCTTTACAGATCTCTTATGTGTTATGATCTCAGCGTTTTAAAGAGAGGACACCTTATTTATCACTGAAGTTCGTTGTTTGATGTTTGTTGCCTCACCTTCACCTTTCATGTCTTCTCTTCTTATGTGCTCGGGGTGCGTTTGAGAGGTATTTCATTCTATTCCTGGCCTCGTAACTTCCCGAACAAAATAAAAGGAAAGAGAGAAAGATGAACTAAAAATACAGCAATCAGATTCACTTCTACAATCACATATATTTAATTCATAATCGAACCTTTGTTAAGTTTTTTTATTTTGATTTGATTGCTCCTATGAGAAGTTAGATTTAGAAGCCAGATTTAAAACCCGCCAAAAATTGTTTCTGACGAAAGTATGGTATTTTAGGCTACTTTAGCCTTTAAGTCCATGTGGGGCTTTCTTTTATGAGAATCTTTTTTTTCCTCTCACTTTGTGCTTTACCCCATATATGCTCCTTCTCTTTTATTTCTTGATCACTAAGCATTGTAAGATGGAATTTAAATTAAAGTTTGGTTTATTTGCAGCACTTCACTATCTCCCAAGTCTTGTGAGTTGTAACATCTTCAAGTGACTAGAGTGGAACGTTTATCCTTTAAGTGGCTTTGATGACATATTAAGTTCTAGGGTTGTTTAGTGCATTGGAGCAGATGTCCTTCCGCAGTATAGTTCGTGATGTAAGGGATGGATTTGGAAGCTTATCAAGACGGAGTTTTGAGATAAGGCTTCCTGGTCATCACAGGGACAAGTCACGTAGTTCAGTCCACGAATTGCATGAACAGCCTCCGGTTACACAGAACAGCCGATGGGCAAGCCTTCCGCCGGAGCTTCTTCGTGATGTTATTAAGAGATTGGAAGCAAGTGAGAGCACGTGGCCTGGACGTAAGCATGTGGTTGCTTGTGCCGCCGTGTGCAAGTCCTGGAGAGAAATGTGCAAAGAAATTGTAAGCAGTCCTGAATTCTGTGGGAAGATTACTTTCCCGGTTTCCCTGAAGCAGGTGAGATATTCCTGTTTTTCAATCTTCCTTGTGAAATATATTTAAAATAACTGCTTCATGTATAAAAAGTAATGAAATTTGGGAAATAACCGAATTTTGCATTTGTATGCTTGGTTGATTTTTGCTTTACAGCCAGGCCATAGGGATGGAACCATCCAGTGTTTCATCAAGAGAGACAAATCTAAGCTGACGTACCACCTCTTCCTTTGCCTTAGTCCTGGTAAGCTTTACTTCGTTGACACCTAATATGTATGAGTTTATCTGTTCATTTTGTTTTGTCCTTTAAACTTTTTAACTACGTAGTTTATGGGTCCTGGTAAGCTTTACTTTGTCAACACCTATTATATATGAGTTTATCTGATCAGCTTGTTTTGTCCTTTATTTGAACTTTTTAACTCTGTAATTTATTGGTCCCGGTAAGCTTTACTTTGTTGACACCTAAAATATGAGTTTATCTGATCATCTTGTTTTGTCATTTATTTGAACTTTTTAACTACGTAGTTTATGGGTCTTGGTATGCTTTACTTTGTTGACACCAAATATATATTATATGTGTTTATCTGATCATCTTGCTTTGTCCTTTATTTGAATTTTTCTAAATACGTAATTTATGGCCCTTGATGTATGTATTTACTTTTCCCCTTGTCAATCCAAGCTGGGGATTTTCAATATAGAATTTTTTTCATGTTTCCTTGATTTTTAATTCTGCTAAATTGCGTATGACCTTCATTTCTTTTAGGCAAAAATGAGAATTTGGTAATGTCTGTGCCTAGGTTCAATGTAATTATGAGCAAATAGTCCATGCTCCATGGGCTATCCTACCTAGTGTAGTGGTTCAACCGTTTGCTTTGCTGGCAATCTGGCATAAGTAGTTCCTTATTTTGAGCTGACAATTTTGTTGCTGTTATAATAGACTATATATATGCATTTTATGGTCCTGGCTGTCATTATCTCTGGGACATGTTCTGAACTTAACTCTGTTCCTGCAGCATTGCTTGTTGAAAATGGAAAGTTTCTTCTTTCTGCAAAACGTACCAGAAGAACGACTTGCACGGAGTATATTATATCAACGAATGCAGATAATATATCAAGATCTAGTAGCACATACATTGGAAAAATGAGGTATGACTTTTTTGGGGTACTCTAGTTTGTGTCTGCTTGACATTCATTTGGTGCTATTACTCATGTTGTGTGATAAATTTCTGTTTTGATTGAATTGTAAAAGATCTAAAGTTATGCATAATTTTCTTCTGTGTCATCTTTGAAGAAGTAGTGCACTAGAAACCATTGTTTCAGTACTTTCCTGTCATTATTTACTCATTCTGTGTTAATTTCCCCTTGTTTCAGATCAAATTTTCTTGGCACCAAGTTTATAATTTATGATACACAGCCTCCATATAATAATGCTCAGCTGTCTCCACCAGGCCGCAGCCGTAGGTTTTATTCGAAAAAGGTTTCTCCAAAGGTCCCTAGCGGCAGCTACAATATTGCCCAGGTCACATATGAGTTGAATGTTCTTGGTACAAGGGGCCCAAGAAGGATGCACTGCACCATGTACTCAATCCCTTCATCATCCCTTGAGCCTGGTGGTACTGTCCCGGGCCAGCCAGAGCTCCTTCCCCGCCCCCTTGAGGATTCATTCAGGAGTATATCCTTCTCAAAATCAATTGACAATTCAACTGAGTTTAGCAGCTCTAGGTTCTCAGACATAGTAGGAGCTGGCAATGAGGAGGAGGAGGTGGGAAAGGAGAGACCACTAGTTCTTAAGAACAAATCTCCAAGATGGCATGAACAGCTGCAATGTTGGTGCCTCAACTTTAGGGGAAGGGTGACCGTTGCCTCTGTCAAGAATTTTCAGCTGATTGCTGCAACACAACCTACAGCTGGTGCTTCTACAGGAACCGGAACTGGAACAGGAACAGGAACAGGAGTTACAGGACCTACACAAGCTCAGCCAACACAATCTGATCATGACAAGATTATCCTTCAGTTTGGCAAGGTTGGCAAGGATATGTTTACAATGGACTATCGATATCCCCTCTCTGCATTTCAGGCTTTTGCCATATGTTTGACTAGCTTTGACACAAAACTGGCATGTGAATAGTGACAGGAGATACATGTGGTAAGAAAAATAGGATTATTTATAGGTTGGTAAAGCTGCATTAAGTCATTGTACTTCTCATAGTTAAACTGTAAAGTACAAAACAATCTGTGCTCAATGTTCTCTCTTTCTTTTTCTTTTTTTGGCCATTTCCTTTTTCTTTTGAACCCTATGATTTGAAATTTAAACAGTCTTTATCAAACTTTATTGATGTAGAGTTTCATACTTTGTATGTTAAAGATGTAATGAAAATGTAGTAGCATTCAATTTCTGTTTGCTCTAATGCTAAGAATCTTAATTGCATTTTGGAATGTTGGATGGGTACTAACGTAACACGCCAAATTCTGAAAAATGGCTTTAGTTTAGGTATGCAGTATATCGAGAATTGGGCAGTACAGATACACAACTAAACTTTAACATGAATATGTTTAATCTACTTAGCTTAATGTGGGTGGACTAAAAAAAAATCTAAAGCCATGGAAGTGTGTTAGTAATGAAAGTACTAGAAACAAGAGTTGATGTGGTTTTTGCCCAAACTAGAAACAAGAGTAAATGGAGGTTATTTATGAAAGATAAAAATGAAATGCGACTGTAGTATTATTTTATATTTTAATTGAGATTTTCACTTTTAAAGGGTTCATGTGAAAGTTATTTTCTAAAATAATGTTATTTAACACGCATTACACTATGCATTTATACGGTTAAATTATCTGATTACAGTTCATGTTATCTTATTTGTCCCGTAATTAAACTCTGATTCGACACGAATATAAAATAACGTGCTCTATTTTATAAAAGATCACCATTTCGTGCAGGATAACTAACTATGTTCAAGCTTTATGCTTTACTCATTTTTAGTCGTTCAAGTTCATACACTCTAAAATGATTATTGAATTTTTATACTGTTTACATAAATATTTTTTAATTAAATTCCCAAACAAAACAAGGCTAGTTATAATAATTACAATTTTGCATCAGTTGGAGTATGCAATCATAACAAGACACCACAAATAAAGCGTACCATACTAGCATAAAAAAATGTCTGCATCACATCCGATTATTCATTAAAGTATACGGGACTTGACATGTATTGTTGTGTAATTAATTCTTTAAGTATTGACATGATTACGAGATTTGTTAACAATTAAGGATCTAAATATTCTTTTAAATATTATACCAAAAAAAAGTAGTTAACGAATTTACCCTATCTAATTTATAGTCATTAATAAACACAAGATAATATATATTTATCAAGTTGACAGTTTATCTTTAATATAGTATACAGTGACTCTTATCCTATCCGAGCCATATCCAACCAGAGATCTATGGGAAAGTTGTTACTCAATAAATTTTGTCAAATAATTTGACGCCAACTATGTGGAAATATTGGTCCAATATTAATATAGCTCATAATTACTTCGTTGAATGTATTAATGGCTGGGAAAGTTCACCGCCACGTATCCCTAAAGTGGTCAAGTTTTTGCCTACATATTGCCAAAATATATCCTTACAAATAACATGAGGTCCATGGAAGATAAATAGTAAAAGAAAAAGGGAAAATAACTAACGTGTTTGAAGAGACCTCTGATGTTCTATGTTCTGATCCAGAAAATATTTAATATGATACCGACTTATCACTTGATTTAATGGTTTAGGCCTCACTTGATTTAATGGTTTCAGGCCATTTTATCCTTTAACATAACACAACAAATTTTCTTACTTTCATAATATTTTGTGGGGCTCACATTTTTTAAAACAAAAAAATAAATAAAAAATTAAGGCACACAAAACGAATCTCTATAACATTACACAATCACTTTTCCTACAACATAACTCTTATAAAACCCATTAAAATAAGATATTTTTTGACATCTGAGTATTGAGGAGAGAAAAAATAAATTTTTTTGTCCAAATATCTTACTCTCAATGGAAGGAGCATCTGCTCCTGGTACACAGAAGATGATCTCCCATTTGAGTTACCCACATGTATTAATCTCTTTTCATTATTAAAAATTAAATAAAAAGGGTTATGTGTAAGAGTATTAACTAGCCCAATTAATCAATTACACCTTAGTTATTATACACCTACCAACAAACTTCTAGTTTTCGACCATGGAAAATCTTCTTATCCTTCCCTTCTTTATGCAAACTGTATGAAAGAAAAGAACCCTATTTCGCTCACACATTTTTGTGTAAAACCTACAATATAGGAAGAACATGTCACATGTGCATTTGAGTGCAGGATAGCATAATGATTTTGTTAGAAAAATATAAAATTATTAATGCGAAGGTTTTTGTGAATCATCCACGCCTCAAAACAAAAGACTCTTGCCTTAGAAGATGTGTTTGAATTAATTGTTTACAGATTATTCATATAATTAATTGAAGAGCTAAAATCAGAGCATGCCCAAAATCTGTTGAAGCATCAAGACATAGCATTATACCCTAGATGCAGCAAATAATTGATTAACGCATTAAAATGGTATAGGAAGAGAATATACATGTCCAAGTAGTCTGATATCATATATATATATATATATATACACACATATCAATTTACTAAGAAACATAGACTATATTACAGGTGTTGCAGAGAGAACAACGTAGGTTGATCCATGGGGTTCAAACCCCCCTGGCCCTGACAGACTTACGAGAAGTGAGCACTGCTTTGCATCCTACCCCCTATATTAGTAATATTGATCTGAGTGCAGAGGATCATGGAGGCTGATATGCATCCCTGTCATCAATCATTCTGGACTTGAAGATCCTCTTTAAACAAATTGAAGTCAGAACACCAAGAGTTGTCAGAACTCTCATGATTTTTACTCTATTTTTGGAGTTATAGATAGGAGTGAGGGAGAAAGAATGAGCATCAATTTCTAACGCATATCCATTCCACCACCACCCCTTTTGGTCTCGGTAGGTGCAAAGTACATGACATATAAATATATGCAGGGAAGGAAAATATCTTCGATAACACGGGAGAACATGATATATAAATATAGAGTTTATCGTGAGTCATTTAAAAGGATACAAGTTGTGTCTTTTAGTGATTTATACAAAATATAATTGGTCATACTTTGTATAAATCTAAAAAGTTTTTTTTTTCACTTTACATATAAGCAATGTGACTAGAGAGAGAGTTTTTTTTTTTCAAATTTACATATAATATAACCGGTCATACTTTGTGTAAATCATCTAAAAAGACACAATTGTGTCCTTTAAAATAATATTTCTTTTTCCCATAAATATATGTAGAAAGACTCAATATATCCTTTATTGAAAGTAAATATATATATATATATATATTTATATATATTTAATTTTCGTATTTTACCTATCTTTTTATTGTTATTTTTCCTCTAATATCTCATATTTTTTTATTTTTAATAAAAAAGTACATATAATATTAAAATATGCCGATAGTGAAAGGCTATGTACTAGCTAGAGCCTAAAAAGAGCCTCCTCTTTTTTATGGGTCTAAAAACTCTGTTAATCAATTCAACAAAAAGCATATGAAAACGAACTTTAAAATTAGGCCCAAATATAAAGAATCGCTTGAGTGACGTGCGGAAATTTTTCATGTACTTTAAAATTAATTATGAACTCATTAAATTGTGCATATTAATTTTTATAAGAATTTTTTTACGCATAAGTATGATTTTTTTCTTTTTCTTTACATAAAAATTAAAAGATTAGGGTCATTTTACATCATATTTTTAAGGGAAATAATTTTCTTATGTTGTAGGAAAATGCTTATCTTATATTGTAGAAACAAGATTGCAAGTGGGACCCATAGGTAAGAGGAGAGAGAAAAAAAAGAAATGGGACCCACCTAGCTTTTGTGTGTGTAGGAAATGTAGCTATCTTATGTAAAAGTAGATAAATATAACCCTATTTTTAATCTTGATCGTTGATCTTATTTTTTTCTAATGATTCTGATTTATTAGATATTTAAGTCGATAAATAAGTGTAAATCAATGATCAATATTTGATATAAATTTCATATATTTGGACTAATATAAGAATATCTTGTCCCAAGATAATATAAATTAGAATTTTTTTTCTTCTTAAAACAGTAAAAATGAAAAAAAAAATAGGAAATAAACATAAGTGATAGGACTTTATAAATTTTTTAAGTGACACTTTTTGTTTTATCATTTATAATAAAAATTAAATTATAACATTTTTAAAAATTAAGCGAAAATATTAGACATTAGTGAAAGCAGGTATAATGTATATCCGGCCCACAAATTGTTTGTTGTCTTGGTTTAATAATTAGGTGGCGGCCCGCAACTGGAGTTACACAATAAATAGAGACAAGCATAAAAAATGGGCAAATATAAATCTTAGGGATTTAGGTTTCTCATTTAACGTATACAACAAATTTTTCTATACACACAACATTTTATGAGACTCACATTTTTTGAAGAAAAAAGAAAAAAGAAATTACGGCACGCAAAACGAATCTCTATAACATTACACAATTACTTTTCCTACGACTAACTTTTATAAAACCCTAAATCTTAACGGGAGAAGCCTCCACCTTTTAGATGACTCAAAATGGTGTGTGATCTATTTTATTTTAATTTTGCTTTTTTTCTATATAGTGAGGTCCAAAATGTTTGTGTGCCTAGACACAAGAATAATATATTCTGTTGCATAAGAAAATATGCTTCCCAAAAAATAATGATATTTTAATTATTCATTTCTTTATTTTATTAATAGTTTTCATATAATATTATTATGCTCCATTTTTTTATTATGTATATAATCCCAAGGAAAACTAGTTTTTTAAATGGATATTTTTTATTAAATATAATATTGTTGGTATGTTATCATTTTACATAAAAAAAGGAAATAAAAAATTGTTTTGAAGAAATAAATATGCATTAAACAACTTACAATAACACTATGGGTCCGGCGGCTTCTGGAGTTTCTGGTTGGACGTCATATTATCCTATGATTCGGTTTGGGAGCTTATAGTAAATAGAAAATTTGTAGTGAATCGGTTATGTTTTTAATTAAATTAATTGAATCATAACCTAAATTTTTTTCCCGTTTAATGTAAGATTTAGTTTTTAAAACATCACTGAATCATTGGTAGAAATAATTTCGTTAACCAAACTGAAACATATACTTCCCTAATGCAAACAAGAGACGGTTACATTTATTATTGAAAAGTTTTATAATTTTTACTATTAAATTAATATTTTTTGTCACTATTATAATTTATTGGGTACACTTATTAATTAATTATTAATTTTCAATAAATTATACTCATTAGATTGACGAAAATTAATGATGATTAAATTAATAGTAAAAGTCTTTAAAAAAATTAGTAGTAAGTATAACATCTTCTTATAAACAAAAGCAAATTTCAAGTTTCTATTTGTTGTTGCACTTCCTCGGTAGTTGGGTGCAATTTGTTAAACATCGAATGAAATGATTTAAACAATTTAAGAGAAGGGAAATATAATTATTATGTTGTAAGAATGAGTTTTTTTTTGTCTTGTAACATTTTTTTAACTGTGTACTTAAGAATAGTATATAATTAAAATATAAAAGTTGCTAACGTGAAGGAGAGAAAAATAATTTTAATATTATAAACATGTACTACCTTTAACACATATAATTATGTAGTATCATGTAATAGAATATCGACAACCCTTAAAATAATAACATTAGTACATAATTATGCTATTATACCTCACTCAAGCAAATCTCGTCCTCTCCAGTTAGCTGAAATAGAATTTTCAGGATTGAAGATGAAATCGGTAATGAAAACGATTTAGAGATAGAAAATGGAAAAGTTTCAGAGAAAATAAACATTTAAGAATAAAATTAATAATAATCAATTTAGTGATTATTGAACCAGCTAACCAAATCGCAAAATCAGATGATGCAATTTGGTAATTTTGTTCTTTTGAAATGAAAATAATTTGAGCTGGTTTGCTAAATCACATTTCCCTTCCACTCTGTCACCTAAACAAACAAACAAAAATAAAATTATTTGATCACTTGATGAATTTGGTTGAAATGATTCAATTTTTTTCTATTAAATTTAGTTAAATTTGGTTAAATGTTAAAACCATATAAAAAAGTACATCTATTTATATATTTCGTACGGGACAAGATTCTTTTTGATACCGTTATCAAACTTTAAAATTTAACATCAAATTATAACCATTAATTTCCTCCTATCAACGGTTATCATTTATTGAGAATTAATAATTATTAATAAGTTTGATTTCTAATAAATAATAATAGTTGATTGACAGAAATCAACGGTTAGGATTTAGTGTCGAATTTTAAAGTTTGACACAGGTGTCAAATGATTCTCTCTCTCTCTATATATATGTGTGGGTCAGGATCATCTTACACCAGTATAAGTTACACTCTTAATCTTATTCGTTATATATATATATGAAAAAGTATTTCTACAGCCACTTTATATAAGGTTATTTACAGCTACCCTTTTTTAACTAAGTATGATCGGTCATACTTAGTTATAACAATAAAGCTGTTATTTTTTTCTCTTTCCTCAGACACTGTCGGCTGACGTGGCAGAGAGAGAAAATTCAATTTTAATGTATGACCGGTCATACTTAGTTAAAATGGGATAGCTGTAGACAATTTTATCTAAAGTGGCTGCAGAAATGTTTTTCTTATATATATATATGCTTTAATGTTTCTAAAGTGAATGTAGATAAGTTATCTACATTCGTTCTCAAAACGACATCGTTTTGAGTTAAAAAATTATAATAAAAAAGCTATTATAATATTGAAATAAATTATAATTATAAAAATACCTTGATTTCTGGCTCAAAACGACGTCGTTTTGGACTCAATGTAAATAAGTTATCTACATTGACTATAGAAAAAGCGAACTCATATATATATATATAAGTTTATAAATTTTATGTTATATTTCTGAAACATTATCTCATTATTATAGAACTTTTAAATATTTTTAAGACCACGATTTTTATAATTGTTTTGATTATATTTATTTGAACCAACAAAGATTATTTGAACTTTTAAACATTATCTACATTGACTATAATTGTTTTGGACTCGTAAATCGTAATTCTCTATACTCTATATTATTTGAACCAACAAAGATTAAAAATATTAAGCTCAATCAATACTAGTTTTTTTTTATAATATCTGATATTCTCAATTTCTCATTCAATATCGTCTTACGACTTTGTCATCAAACCACGGCCTTAGAGGTTAACTCCTTATTGAAATAGGGAGCTAAGACCAATATGTAACAAAAATACAGGAAGTTAACTTTGACCATTAACTTTGCAAGTACCTTATCTTTAGTCAAATACTTGTACTTTTAATATGAAAAACAATAAAAATAAAGTTTCACGGACATATGTGCCAAGAAAATTATATGAATCTACAAGATAGAATTACCACATCGATGGAATCAATGACATAATAACGAATCCAAACTTGTCGCAAAGGCCAAGTTTGCCATTCAACTAAATCACAAAAAAGTGAATCTTGCAGACAATATTTTAGTGGATCGTTAAATAATTTGTGGTCCCTAATGAGTGTCGTGCCGCATGCGCACACAAATGCATATATCAAGGAAAAAAGAAATAATTTTCTTTATGTTATGGTATTGGTTGGTGGAGCACTAATCTGAGAGCAGATTGTAATATATATGTGTGTGTATGTGATGATGACGACGACGACACGGACGAGGATAATTTCGCATGTTTATATATGAAGGAAGTGCCATTAGATTGAGTTCAACACTGAATTGCATTGAATATGGACCCAGACAGTGGTAGATAATGCTAATACTTAGTTGACACTTTCCAGTTCCACTAATACGAAGCACCAAAATGGACCCAATTAAAAATGTGATCTACATTGAAGTGTATTTCACTCATTGCATGAACTTAATAGTGAAAAACACCAAGTGCACCATGTCAATTTTCAAACGTTAAGAGAGGTATATTGCACCTTTGATGACTAGAGATTTATATATTAAGAAAATAACTTTTATTTATTAATTTAAAAAATAGCTTACTTTTTTATTAACTAAAAAGCCTTAGTTAATGTATTTTTTAGATATGTGAGCTACACTATTTCAATGCTCCATTATTTGAAAAAAAATAGATTATCTACCAAAAGAAAAAAAGTAGATTTGAATAAGGTAAAATTATTTCTGCAGCCGTTTTACGTATAGCAACGACAGGTGTATGGTTATGATTCTCCACATTTAATGCATTCATCATTTGTATGATTATGATTCCCCGCATTTAATGTTTTCAAGTATATATATATGACAAGTATTTGATTACTACACGTACAACAGCTGCAAAAATATAAATCCCTTGAATAATATGTTAAAGCCATGGAGGCAGCTCATTAAATAGCAGATATGATCACCAGAGAACAAAGTAGATTTAAATAATATGAAACAATTTATAATAATATTCTAAAATGGAAAAGAATAATGTAAGGTAAACGCTTTTATACATATTACTTCATGATTGCATAATAATAATAATTATTTAATTATAATTGGATCTACCAAAGTTTCTATATGCATAGAATTCAATTTGACCACCTCATGTGTGAGGTAATATATATTAAAAAGAAATGAAGACATGTAAGAAGTATAATTCAATGAAAAATAATAATTATATTTTGGGATGATTATATTGTCTATTTATTTAATCAACTTACCTTTACGATTTTTTTATTATCATTGGATTGGATTCAAATCAATGATAAGAAGAGTAGAAAGATTAAATAGGTAGACAATATAATGGACCTCTATTATTAAATTTTAAATAAATTGATTGTATTTATCTTTGAAAAGAATTCTGACAAAATATTACTAATTTTAATTTGTTGTATTAACCTAGACTCACGGAGGCCCAAAGCCATTGTTTGCCACTCAAAAACAGCAACCGTGGCCCGGCCCAAATTGGCCCAGTTAAAGTCCACGACCATTGTTTATCAAAAGATGCCTCCGTCAAACCCTTTGTCTTCCAGCTTTGTTCTTTCTGCACTCTTTCTTCGCCTTCTGTGGTGACACTCAATCTCTCTCTCTCTCTCTCTGTCTTTTTAATTAAGTTTACCAGTTCACGTTTAATTTTTTTCTTTGGCTTAATATATATACATATTTTTTTTGGTTCCAACATGATTATGATGCCCAATGATGCACAACTCTAAATGCAATGAGCAGTTTTTCCATGGTTCTTAGTTTATCATTTGCTTTTCCTTACCCACACCACTCTCTCTCTCTCTCTCTCTCTCTCTCTTTCCCCAGATGCATACACACACACACACATATATATAGATTTAATATGTGGTGGTGGTTTGTGAAGGCATTTGATGAACGCCATTGGCTTTAAACTGTGTGATTGGTTCTAAGCTATGAGATCTGAGGGCATTTTCTGGGTATTTATATCAGTTCACTGTTTTTTAACTCAATTTTGTGGTTGGTTTGATTCAGTGCTTTATTTGTTGTTTTGGGTCTGGTTTTTCTGACTGAAAACTGGGATTTTTATTTTTATTTTTTTTGTTAATGATGTTGCATGCACTGGGCACTGAAAGTTTTTAGTTTTACTGAACTATTGATGGAAATGAACACCCCTGAAGTCTTCGTCTGAGCCCATAAGTCAGGGTTTGTGTGTGTGTGTTTGTGTTTCTTCTTTTTTGGGGGAGGGGAAGGGGCTACATGAATATATGATTCATGTAAATGCATGTTACTTGAATGTGTTGTTGACACTCGTTGTTGAATGTTGAACTCATAACGATGGAATTGGTACTCTGTCTCTTCTTTTTTTAATAAGAAGTCCTCCGTGCTGCGTTGATGTTAAACAACTAAAGTAGTTTTTTTTTTTTTTTTTGTGTGTTTGCATTTTCCTATTTTCCCATTGTTGAATAATCTTGTTTAGGCTGTTTCATGGATTTTCATAGAGCCTTTAGCATCATCAGACTCCGTCATCTTCATTGTTCCCTGTTGGTTTTTTTATCATTTTTTTTTCACAATTGTTTCATGTGCAGAGACAGTGATACTTTGACGGTTAAAATGACAATGACCTTAGAAATCTGTGAGATGGTGAAATTTTAGGGGTATTGTTTGGGAGATATGATTTCCGCCCCTGCTATCAACAGGTAGGTGACTGACTTATATGCTGTGGTTAAGGTATTTTTTTTCACTTATACTTGAATCCCGAGATCAAATCCACGACCATATGCTCAAGGGACCTGATCCCCTTTCACTTGGACCAACGCATGCTGGTGGTTGTTATGATGCTCGGAGTAATTAAAATTTTGCTCTAGTTCCCTGATTTATATATGTTCTATAAGTAGTGGTTTATCAACTGTTTTACAAATTTGTTGTTTTCTTTAGGAGATTTTTCACGTTCCCCCTTGATTTAAAACGTCAGAAGTTGAAATAGATAACTCAGAGCTGAAAACACATGTTTTTACTCTTTACTGAAATAACGAAAATGTAGCAAGTTGTTTTCTATGCTGCCCAATGATGGAAAAATAGACTATTGAGCGGCTACACTGGTTTTGTTCATAACTGGATCTGCACCATTCTCTTTCTCTCTCTCTCTCTCTCTATGTGTGTGTGTGTGTGTGTGTGTGTCTCTATATATATATATATGCATGTCCTAGATGGTGCAAGAAGGCTGTGAATGAGGCCAGTGACAAAAGCCGTGAATGATTTATATTTAGCTATGAGATCTGAGGGCTTTGCATTCCTTTTTTACAGCAATATCTTTATTTATTTTTTTAGGGCTATAAACACGTTCTTAGATATACAAATATGTTTACATTACATGTTACTTAATCAGAGTCATACAGTTTGATACATACTTTTTATTAACCTCTGTGAAAACTGTATGGCTTTATATATTTGATGCTCTAAAAGCCCTAACTACTGTTGATGCTACCTCTACTGGACGTCCATAATATATATATATATATATATATATATATATATATATATATAATCACTTTTCTTTAATATTTATTGATGCAAAATGATATTTCCGATAGCATGCATGGTGTTGAGCTGTTTGCTTGTTTCCTTGCTTTCATGTTCATATTTTAATTTCTTAAACTTGTACTTGGAACATGTTAGTAAGCATTTTACCATCATGTCATGTTCACCATAAAATTTATCTCTTGCCAATCTGCATGCATTATAATCCTCTATCCTGCCCAATGATGGACAAATCGACTAATGAGCGGCTGCATGGTTTTGTTCCCGACCAGTCATGCTCCATCACCTCTCTCTTTCTCTCTCTTTCTATCTATCTATGTGTGTGTGTGTGTGTGTATAGATGGTGCATGGTGGATGTGAATGAAGCCATTGCAAAATCCGTAAATGATTTTTATTTAGCTATGAGATCTGAGGGCCATGCATTCCTCTTCCCCTGTCCCAAACAATGGATTTAGGTACAAAATCAATTTTTATTTGGTCAAAGTGTCTTCCAAGACTTAAATTTCCATTATAACAGGAACTTGGGTTTGCTAAAGTGGTAATGGATTACAGAGGGGTTTGTGCTGTGCTTGCGAAATCCATATTGCGTAACAACAACATGCTATTGCAGAAGCTCAAAATCCCTAGTGTCATTGGCCAAGACAGCTCTAAATCTAAGCTTGTTCCTTTTGGCAATACATCTCATATGAGGATATTGGCACTCTAAGTGGTTATCTGCAAAATCTGATTTCACTAGCAGCCTCTGCGCTCTCTGGGGGGAGCCTCGGGGTTTTCCACCATTCCTTTAGGTAATGACTCTCTGTTCTCAGCTTCCCTTCTTTTCCTTTTGTCATCTCCCTCTCTCTCTCTCTCTCACACACACACACACACACACACACACACTGATCTCCCACTTCTCATCCCACTTGATTTGTCCTTCTCAGCTTCTCTGTCAATGCATTTCTCTAATTCCTCCTGTCCTACGTTTTTGGCAATTATTTATCCTATTTTCACTTGCAAAGGAGTTCTTCTAGTTGAAGTTCAGAACTAACATTTAAGTACTTTTGCTGCGCATGTCCCTTCAAACAGCTAAAAACTCCTTCAATGTTGACATATTTGTGGTTTAAGTAATTAATGTGTTTTACAGTTGATTTCGGTCAAACTTAGATTATTGACTTAATGAGTTATAGTTTTTTTAATTTGAATTTAGTGTCATGTTCATTTGTGGTTTTATTTGCATGTTATTTTCATTTTTGAACTGTGTGAAGTATGTATTTTGATATCATGTGTGCTATCTCTTGTCGCTATAGCAATCAGAGCTATCACTATGGCAGTTTGAATTAACTTCTAAAAAATAATTTTTAATTTATTTTTTTAAAATGTTTTTTGTTTTTTGTTGTTAAAAAATAGAAGATATTTTATGTTTGGATATAATTTTTGATATGTGCCTTTTTTCAAATGTTTGACCTGTATCCTTTGGTTATAAAAAGGTCTTTTTTTCGTAAGCACAAAAATCTAGCTAGACACATTTTTGTGCTCTTTTTAGTGCTTCAGCTTTTTTTCAGAAAGTACATCCAAACACACTAATTTTTTTTTGTAATTGGAAAGAGAGGCATATTATATAAATCTTGAGTTCTTTTGGGCACTGGTGGATTTTTTTTTCTTTGAAAAAAATATAAAAGCTTCCTGTTTCAGACAAACACAATATCTCCAGATTGTGTCTGCCTTTGCAATTTTCAGAATAATTCAACCCTCTTGGAACCTCGGTTTAGGGGTGTTCGCGGTCTGGATTGGATCGGTTTTAGAAGCAAAAATCATCCGATCCAATCCCTTCGTGTGATCATGTAATCATCTATTCGGTTTGGATTTTTTTTCAAATCCGATCCGGTCTAATTCAATTTTTTTCGGTTTGGATTGGATCGGTTTTCGGATTTTTGAAAATCCTAAAATTTCTTTCATGATTATTGTGCAAATAACATCTTTTGTATGTATTGACTCTACACAAATGAGATATGAAGCTCTTCACAAATGAAATTTTGTTAATGAGATGTGACTAGGTTTTTTCTTGGGTTTAGTTAATGGATTAAAAGATCTTGGGTTTAGACCCAAGTAGGTAGAGAGAAATTAATATATTGGATTGGTTTGGTTTGGATTGGATCGGTTTTCATCAATCAATCCGAAAACCGATCCAATCCAATTAAAATTTATTGTTTTTTTTCGGTTTTCGATTTTTCAATTTTCGATTTATTCGATTTTCGGTTTTTCGGTTCGGTTACTGCGGTTTGAATCGGTTTGGATCGGTTGATGAACACCCTTACTTACCTCGGTTGATGTTTGTGGTCATAAGTATCATTCTATAATGTAAGCTTTTCTGTATCTCTCCATTAGCCATTTATCATCTATTTGGATATGATCGAGATCAATGCATTGACTATGACATGACTACATAAGGTCTTTCTGGAAAATTTAAATTTTCTCACATTCAATAGCTTACAGATTTTATTTGACTGGTTAAATTAGATGACGTTTTAATTATGTTGTGTTTTGGCACTCGTATTTTGTAAGTTACTTTTCTATCCAATATATTATTTTCACGAGCAAATTTACCTTGTTTTTTCCTTTGTCACAAACTCAGAGTTGTTCTTTAATTATATGTTGCTGGATTTCACTTTTCACTTTTCATTTCTAGCAGATATGCTTTGGCATGGTAATTTTTTGAATTTCCTGTGGATGAATTCACTGTTATATATTTTATCTTGATATGCCCAATGATGAATTCTCATCTTAAGATATGGTACTTTGAAATTCTGAATATTATGCAAAAGCCTTTTCATCCCTTCTGCCTTTCTTGCCACTGCCATCACGCTGCTGCTGCTGCCCTACCTCTTCTTCTTCTTCTTCTTCTTATTATTATTATTATTATTATTATTATTTTTATTTTTACCGGCAGTGGGTAGAGATGGTGGAGGTTGTGGGGTTGTGTCTTGTGTGCACTGCCTTCATGGATGTTGAGAGTCTTTTATGGATGTTGAGAAAGTACTAATATGCTGATATCTGAGGGCACAGTCAGTATCTTGAATTCGAATAATTTTGTCATAATGTTCTTGGAGCGATTACTTTTACATTTTTTGCATTCTTAGTGTACTTCAGTGTCATTCGTAAAATTTAGCCCGTTGATAGATGATTAGATCATTGAGAAGTTCCATGACTTATTTCATGACTAGACATCTCTCTTCCTCCCTGTCTCGCTCCCTTCCTCTATCTACCATTCTATCTATTTGTTTTTTGCTTCTAGGTGTGTCTGTGCATGAGATGGAAAGAGGTGATCAGAAGTTTAAGTGAATAGCCACTTTTGATAATTGCAGATGACTTATACTCAACTATGGGAATTTGAGGTCTTTGATTTACACTTCTTTTGTCTCAACTTTTTGCTAGCTTTACTGTTCATGGGTTTCTTGATGTCATCTTCTGTTGATTTATGTATAACTGGACAACATTATTTTTTGGTGAATTAACCTTTCCAAAATAGTTGTACTGTTCTTTATCTGTTTTCATGCTTTTCCAAAACCAACATTTGGCTTTGGTGCTGCCGGTGAAGGTTGATTGGCTATGGGGTTCTTCTGTTGTCTCCCCCATCCTCAGCATTTTGTTTGACTTTTTTAATGTTCTTTATGGATGTTGGTTTACCCGACACTGTGCTCTATCCTTGTTATTCTGTTATGGATTCTTTTTTTAATTTCATTTTGCAATCCTCTATCCGGAGGCAACATGATTCATTCTGCTGCATATACATTTAGTCCTAAAAACTTTTTAACCCTTTAAAGATCTATTGGTTGTGATGGATAGAGAAAGGTTATCATTATCCGCTCAAATTTCAACAACGGATCAGATTATTGCTTACTGTGGGCCAAAGGTATGTCCCGGAGATATTCTTGATCTATAATTTTTTTCTTCTTCTTTTGCCTGCATTCAGATACAGTTTTTAGCAGGAGACTTCTTGTTTATTGGGATACGAAGGCAAGAAAATATTCTTCGAGAGTTTAAGCAGGAGACTTCTTGTTTTTTGTATTATTCCATTGAGGGAGTAATGAGAAATGACGTGTGATATTTTGTTGATTTTGGGTTCTGACATTTTGGATACTTGTGAAGAACTATAATCAAAACTATAATAAATAAAGGGAAAAATGTTTGTCCTTTTAAATGACACAACTTATATCCTTTCACTCTCACAAAGAGGTGAGACTCACTTTTATATTTTTCTGTTCACTCTCTCTCCTCCTTTATCTATATCTTTTTCTCACTTAAAATGACACAATTTTACATTCTTTAAAATGATACACACTTTTTCCATAAATAAATTACCATTATACTATTGAACAGATTATATATATTTTTTTTTGGTACATTACCAGGAGGTATCTCCATTCAACCTTCTCCGGGCACCATGCCCTCGGGGTACGGCCCGTTTGGGCTAGCCCCTCATTGTAACAGTGGGTGCACTAAGCTTCGCAACCGGAGAAAGGACGAGACTAATCCCTCAACCGAAATTTTTTTGGCTTATCCTCTGGCCCCCAAAGATTTTTCAAGAAAATGCTTGAGGCAGGGTTTGATCCCTGCACCAAACAATCCCTTGGGAGCTCAGCTGCCAACTGAGCTACCCTTGGGGGTTAA
This sequence comes from Gastrolobium bilobum, assembly GCF_033153095.1. Lineage (NCBI taxonomy): Eukaryota > Viridiplantae > Streptophyta > Magnoliopsida > Fabales > Fabaceae > Gastrolobium > Gastrolobium bilobum. The sequence goes on from NW_026899532.1 coordinate 114,337, forward strand.
CAGATTATACTTTTAGTGAATGGAAAAATGTTTGTCCCTTTAAAGAATATATAGTTAGTGTCATTTTAAGAGAGATAAAGACATAAATTAATATTTTTTTATTTAAAATTTAAGTTTAAAAAAAAATACTCAGTTTCTCTCATATTTTTATTATTTGTGTCCTTTTCTTACTTAAAATGATATAGTTGTATATTCTTTAATAGGACAATCACTAAATCCTAATTATGGGCCGACAAGCACTATTATTTTCTACGGAGATTGAGACTGAATCTAATCTTTTCTTGACTTTCCTTTTTATGTTGTACCTGTTTAAACTTTCAGCATCATGTTTTACCTTTATCATATTTTGTTATCGGCGCATATCATGGAGATTCTTACTTCTGTCTCTATAATTTAGGATTTTGTCTCCCCGTGCTTCTGTTTGATTCCTTTGGGAAAGGAAGCGGGTCATTATTTTGGAGTTGTTATGATGGATGAGATTCCAAATTTCAATCTCTCCTTTTACATTTTTTTTTCCCTTTTCATGGACATAATTCTCCTTGATTTAAGCTGATAAATTCAAAACTGTGAAGTGAACATTGTAATCAATGACTCCTGCATGTGTTTGGTCCGCTGTTGAGTGCTTTAATTCCTGGAATCCTTCCAAGGTCATGGTCAAGGTCAAGGATGCTTGCTATTAAAGGGATGGTAAAATTGAATGATGTTGTCTTGCTGGGGAGCTATAGGAATGAGGTGAGGTAGGAGATAAACAAAGGTCCCACCATTGATACCGCTGTATTTTATCTAATCTTTTTCAATGCAATTGTAAACATTTACTGTAAAATTACCATTCAATATATGTTTAAACAATAAGAATTTTATTAGTGGCAGATTATTTTTATACAACTGACTGTTGCAAGCCTTAAATAGCTTAGTACAGATTGAACGTGGTCACAAGCCTTTTCACAACGTAGCTTTTTTGATTAACAAAATTAATCGTGGACAAGAATATGGGTTTTATTTGTATCAAGTAACAACAAAGTCATTTTGTTTCCTGCTCTCACATCTGTAAGTGCGCTATTCTTTCTTCTTTTGTTTTTTTTGTTTCACCTAGTGGGTCCCGCTTTTGCATGTGAGGGCAGAACCAATTTTTGTTTTACAGTTACTTGATACTAATAAACCCCTAAGAATATATGTTAGGCGCAAGATAGAATTACAGAGTAGTATTTTATCCTTTGTAAGGCTTTCGAAAAGGCTGAGCAAATCTTGAATAGTTTCCTCGACTTGATTAAGCGGAGTGAATGTCTCTGATTTGTCGATGCTGCTATGAATTTTCTAACCATGTTATTTGGGTTAAATTCTAGTTGAGTTTCACTTTCAAATTCTTAAAGTCGACTTGCGTTAAACAATTGTAAAATTATGTTGAAACATAATGAGTGGTTAATTAAGTCATGCAAATTTATTTACCCAAAAAAAAGTAGTGGGGAGATATTCTAACTATCAAAAATATCTACTACCAACTCATTACCTCCACAATTACCATTGGATCAAAAAGAGGTAATACTGAAAATCTTGATCCAATGCTGATCATGAAGGTAGTGGATTGGTAGTAAATTTTTTTAGTAGTAAGAATATCCTCAGTCAAAAAAAGTAAAGCAAATTTATTTGGTTAAATAGTTTCATTAATGGCCTTTCGCATGTCCCTCATAATTTAATGACCCTTTCAACCACCAAAAAATAAAATAAAATATGACCTTTTCTAAAATATGCTCTCTATAATATATTCATGTTCATGAAAAGATTAAATTTGAAAAAAATATTGGATTTTTTTTTTTGGATATTTTAATTTTGAAAATTAATTATACAGATAAGGGCAGATTTCTATGTATAAAGCTCCTTGATTTTGTGAGGGTAGAGATTAGAATTGTCGATTGTAAGTTTGTAACAGTTTTATTCTTGCATTTTTATAAAGAAATTATTTAGTAGACTCAAATATGTGACCTCGATCACAACAACTTCAAAGCTGTGAAAAGTTACAATCATATTGATCAAATTTTAACTTTAAAAAATATTATTTTTTGTAAATAAGATAATTTAATCATATAGATCAAACTTCAACTTTGCATATCTTTTATCCCAAATAATCTTTGAAAAGTTAAGTTCATTTACATCTCTAATCAAAATTAACGATAACCATAACTTCCTTTTAAAAAATGGAAACTATAAAGTGAATATTATATGATGAATAGGAACATTGAAATTTTACCAGGACGACCTATGTGACTTTGGCTGAGGAAGTAGGGCTACACTCGACATCGATTTAATTGCAGTGCAATTATTGTCCAGCATCTTGAAAAGTTCAAATGGCTATGGATCAAGCGAGAAGGATATTTGATTTTTAACATATTATATAATACATAAAATACTAGGCGAATCTTCATTTCTCGACAACCACCGACTGCTCTAGAGGCATTCTTTTCAAACTTTTTTGTTGAAGAATATAAGCAATATTTTCCCCTTTTGCGCATGCTTGATTTTGTCGTTGAAAAGAACGTGCAAACTGTTCTCCAAAAAAAAAAAAAAAGAATGTGCAAACTACAAAGAATTTGTTTATCAAAAACTAACAAACAAAGAAGAAAGAATTCGTTCGTAGGAAAAAGTTAAAATAGTAGTTAAAATTGAAGCGTGTACAATTAAATTTTAAACGTTACAATATAAAACAGATACATTTACGAACATTAAAATTAAAATAAATTTTTTATTTAAGTTCTAATTATTGTGAAAATAATGATGTTTTTTTTTTCTTTATACCTTTTTTTTTTCTTAAAAGATATAAAGTATTGAAAGATAAAAAAGAGCCAAGCACATGTATACATCTCATCAAGTGTATTAGAGTCACTTATTCCAGTATGCATTACATCCGCATATAATTAATTAAAGGTAATGTTTGATGAAGGATCTTCAGTATCTAATTAGTATGTAAAATACTCGATAAATTGACATATAGAATATATTACATATGTCAAGCAATTACTTGGGGAGTCAACCTTTTTTTTTTTTTTTTAAGTCTCCTTAACTGGTTCATCCAGACTAGTTTGATTTTTCTCAACCTGTTTGTCTATACATATGCAAAAACATAAATTTTGGGGCATGGAGATTTACTTTGGTGTCTAACAAGATGGGATGAACTTGTTATGTGTAGGATGATGGACAGCCTTAAAGCCAGTGAACCTACCTTCTATACATGCCTTCGTTGCCTTGAGATGAGAATTGTTAAATTTTTTCTTAACTAATATTTGGTAATCATACGGCACTTGAGTGCTATTTGTTCATAGCTTGAACAAGAACAGAAACATCTAGTACAAGGACCAATCGATGTTAATCAATTCCATAACCTAAGGAAGAGCAACCCACCACAAGTGAGATTGTTTAATAATCTAAATAAGGTTTTCTTGTTCGACCAAGAAAAGAAAAACAAAGACGGAGGTGTTGGACTGTGTACGGAGAGCTCATGGCAAGGAGAAACCATTAATTACGAGCCAAGTGAATAACAATATTAAGTGGGCTCAGAACATCACAATCAAATCCAAAACTTGCATTAGGTGCATGGGTCATTCCATTTATATGATACTCACTTAGTCCATTCTTAACCAATACGAGACTTTTTCACTCAATCATTCACACTTGAATTCTTCAACATAAGGTTCCCTTTTGAAATTAATGCTCTAATTTGTTTTTCCATCTAATAATTGTGGGGTTCTATTTCGTTCATTAATCCTTTTACATATTTTTATATTTTATTTCTTCTCTTCTATGTAGCATAAATAAATATGAAGATAAGGTACCATTTAGCATCAACTAATGGCTTGCTAGAAGATGCAATAGTCACTTGTCATAGATCAATGTCACTATCCGAAAATTAAATTGACGAACCCAATATTGAAGAAATATAAAATTATTAATGTAGTCTTTAGATATTGAATATTTTGTCACTCCAGTTTAGATATCATTTAAAGAACTATTTCAATCCAAAATCTTAATAATTTTATCATTTAAAGAAATTTTTGTGCTTTGACTTCAATTTTCTACTTGTTCATCCACTTTCTCTTTTAATAAGAAAGTCAAATGCAATTAAGCTTGAAATGCACATTAATACTTGAATAAACACATTAGCAGTATAATTAGGTATGTATTATATACGGGTTCAATTTTTATTTTTTTTTCCGGAAACATATACGGGTTTAATTTAGCGTAAGTACAATTTTTTTTAACAATCATATCAAATAATATCTTTTCACATCACTAAATAACTATATTACATCAATAGCATGAAAGATTAAGTCTATTTTAATTTATAGCTAAACTAATGAAATAATAGTGTAAAAAAAAAAATTATACTACACTAAATAAAGATTAAATCCATTGCATCAACCCCTTCTCAGGTTAAATGAATTCCAGAAATTAATTAATGTCTGGGCTGTCCCATTCAATTGATCAAAACCTAAAGAGCAGGCTGCCAGCCAACCCCTTGTATGTTGAAAATATCCATTGAATAGGATAAAGCCTTTTATTTCTTCAAATTAAAGCTATTCATATAGTCCCATATTTTAGTTAGATCCTGGTTTGTCTGCATCGACATTGTCCATTTTGGTGGACTTCACTTCTTGAGACGTCACTGAAAGGAGCCTAAAGTTACATTAAATTCTCTCATTTAAGAATATTAGTGGAAGAGATAACTTTAAGAAAAAAGTTTAACATTTGGTTTGTTTTAATCATAGTTTCTTCTAACAAGTTGGGTGGGTAATGTTGGTCCGGAAGCTCGCTAACAAGTATCTTAGTTGTCATCCCTGCTTACCTATTTCTTGTACCAAAAAACAAACAAAATACAAGAATACTATATATTTGGGCCAAAATCCCTTCAACTGGATGCTGCTGGGCTAGACCTAATTCTTATTTATAATCACACATAATTTAGTAAAGTTCTTTCTTGTACTTGAGAAAAATTTCAATACACTTGGATCACTCAATTCAGTGGTCTCTTTTATTAAAAAGGGGGATTTTTTTTTGTCTTTTTTATCCTTTTTTTTTTTAAGTCTTACTTTTTTTCCGGTGATTCCGATGCACTGAAATTTTATTCCTTATACTTGACACACAATTAACTCTAAAGTTTAAGTCATTAATTTATTAAAAATAAATAAATTATTATGAGAAGACATATGAATGATTTTATTATGGGTTTTATAAGAGTTATGTTGTAGAAAAAGTGATTGTGTAATGTTATAGAGATTCGTTTTGCGTGCTGTAGTTTTTTTTTGTTTCAAAAAGTGTGGGCTCCACAAAATATTGTGTGTGTAGGAAACTTTGTTGTGTCATGTTAAATAATAAATACAAGCACCTTTTATTATATCTTTTAACACTTCCTCTTACCAACAAGTTATTTTTATATTGAATTTGAAATATAGATAATCATTTTTTATGTATGTAAAATTTAGGTGAAGTTAGATGTCATTGTCTCATTTGGATGGAAAAAGACCCCAACTTATTTGAAGATAATCTTTGAAATATGGACAATATACCAACTCAGCAATAACTCCACCAAAGCTCAAACTATTACGAGCAACACATGAATAATATCGTTATAACTTTTATTAACAATGCTTAATCTACTCAAAATATATAACTCAAGGGTCCAGATTTGCTATTTATAGTTGGAAATAAATTTTAGAGTCTACTACTCAGACCATATCAAATCGTTGATTATAAATCTTTAATAGACTCGGTCCACCTAGAATATAAAAATTATAAATTTTAATATCAAATTTTATAATTAATAATTTTTGAAAATACAATTTATAATTAATTACCACAATAAAATTAAAGTTCCTGAAGAATATTTCAATTTCATTACTAAATAGTGAGGTTTACTCGGACACATCATTCAAAAGTTACGTACCTCACATCATGTTACAATAATTATGAAGAAAAATATAACTTTTCTGAATAAAATGACAAAACAAATTATAAATGTATAGAAGTTAAAGTTATTATAATTTTAAAACGGGCTTTAATTTTCTATCACGGCGGCAGATAAAATATTTCTGTCACAAGTTTTTTTTTAAAAAAAAACTGGGACTCACAGAAAACTGTTTTTATAATAAAAGCCGAAACAAATTTCTGTTTTAAAACACTTATAATTTCTTATCGGCATAGTATAATGTTTTTAACTTCAATATATTGTGATAACTTTTCTAAAAGTTATTGCAATTTCATGATAAAACATAATTTTATTTAAAGTTGATGTAACGTGTCGATACCTAAGTCATCACTTCAAACATATTATCTATAAGAAAAAGTGAAATAAAAATATATAAAAAAAAATGTCATGATCGATGAGAGTTGAGTGTCACGTCACATCTATCAATAGAAGCAATAATGATAAAAAAAATGTTTATGAATGAAATGGTCCAATTGGTAGCTTGGGCAGTCCAAACGGATAGATATAATATGGCACTTTTGCACCTTGAATTATTGACGAGCCCATGTTTTTGCGCAGGGATATATCCGTCAATATACCGAAATAACAACACATATTCACATGTCACCTTTTTCTTTCTAGAAAGCGAGCATCGAGTAAAATGAACAGATCCAAATCCCTCTCACGCGCCAACGTAGACTCAGTTGTATCCGCGACGTGTACCAAGTATACCAACCGATAAAGACTCTTTCTCAACTCATTACTTTTTTTTTTTGTTTTTTTGTTTTAAATTAATTATACAAAACAAAATTTACAGGAATTTAAAAGTTAAAACAATATTTCAAAAACTTCTTTTTTATTCATAAAACCCCTTTTAATATTGGGTAGTCATCTGACTATACCATTAACATTAACGGATAACGTTATCTATATTTTCAATAAATAAATAAATATTGTTAAACATTTGATTCATGGCATTGCACCACGTGGTGCGCCATGTATCGCAGTTCCATAACTCCTTAGTGCATAGACTGGTAACTTTTAGATTCCCCTCGCAGTCAGGTGGTATTCTACAGGGGGAACAATAGAATTATAAAAATGTCTCTGTCCCAAAAATCGACGGTTCAGATATCATCCGTACGATTTCATATGATCTATACCGCTAAGTCAGAATCTTTGTTCTTGCCACCGTGTCCGAAACGTATGCGGTGCGTGTTCAAAGTTCAAACTCCTCGCTTAACCTTAATGTATTTTATTCACTCATTAACTAAGGATTAAAAGTTAAAATTCTTGATTGCTTCTAATTATAGAAAATGACTTTCCAATACATATTTTTTTATTCATTTTTTGTTTTGGCGTATTTAACTGTTTTCTTTCTTTTTCTCTTTTTTTTTTCCAACTACCAAAAAACGCGGTCCAATTTTCCCCAATATAATCCCTCTCCTTCCTACTAGGATTCCATGCCTCACTTCTCCCCGCATTTTTCTCCTCCTTCTCTCACTCCCTTGTCTGATTCTCTCTCTAACCGTTTGAAAGTTTCTGACTTTGGTTTGTTCATTGTCGGTTTCCTTTTTTCCTGGGTTCAAACTCAATTTTGGTTTTCACTTCTGGGCTTTCCAATTCAAGAGATAAAGTTTTCAAATTGTAGGGGAATTTTTTGTTAAGGGGAGTTCAATTTTGGATTTTTGGGTAAATTTTGGGTTCTTGATTCCTCAGTTTTCAAATTGGAGATAACTTTTTTGGGTTTCAGGTTTCAAAAATTGGATTTTAAGAAATGGGTATGTGAAATTTGGTTTTTCCATTTCCGGATTTTGAAATCTAAGACAGAAAGTTTTCAAATTGGAGAGAAATTTTTTGTTTCCTTATTTTTGGCAACTGGGTCTGTGAGATTTTGAGGGAAGAGAGTGTGAGCTTCTGTAACTGGGAGTTTTATTTGAGAATGCGCGCGACGGACTATCAAGGTTCGTCTCCTTCGTCGTTAGCCCATTTTGGCCGTTCAATTCTGAGTCTCCGTCGTGATCAGGTTCAGGTTCACTCCATGGAAGGTTCAAGCTTGGAGGTTGAGATGGAGTCCTTTCAGCAACACGTCACTGACCAGTTCCTTGAACTCTCTTCAGTTGGTCAGGATGAATTGCTTTCACTCTCGTGGGTTGGGAAGCTCCTTGATTGCTTCCTCCGTTGCCAAGAGGAATTCAGGGCCATTCTCCATTCTCACAGGGCACAGGTGTTGAAACCCCCTTTGGATCGCATGGTCTCTGATTACTTTGAACGCAGTGTGAAGGCATTGGATGTTTGTAACGCTATTCGCGATGGGATTGAGCAGATTCGCCAATGGCAGAAGCTGTTGGAGATTGTGCTTTATGCATTGGGGCATCAGAGGAGCATTGGTGAGGGTCAATTTCGTAGAGCCAAGAAGGCCCTCATTGATTTGACAATTGGGATGATGGATGATAAGGATTCCAATCCTTCTATTGCACATCGAAACCGATCTTTTGGCCGCAACACTGGTAGCAGAGACCATAACCATAACCATAATAATAACAGCAACCATCACCATCGGTCTTTGGTGCATTTTCGATCACTTTCATGGAGTGTTTCTCGTACTTGGTCTGCTGCAAGGCAGCTCCAAGCAATTGGAAACAACGTGTATCCCCCTAAAGCAAATGATCTTGTGGCATCTAATGGCCTTGCAATGCCCGTGTTTATCATGAATTCGATCCTGTTGTTTGTGATGTGGAGTCTTGTAGCTGCAATTCCATGCCAGGACCGTGGATTACATGTCCATTTTACCATTCCGAGGAATTTCTTATGGGCTGCTCCAATGCTCTCGCTTCATGAAAGGATCATGGAGGAGTCGAAGAAAAGGGAGCGGAAGAATGCTTGTGGCTTGCTCAAAGAGATTCATCAGATTGAGAAATGTGCTAGAGTGATGAATGAATTGGCTGATTCTGTGCACTTCCCATTGACGGAGGATAAAGAAGGGGAGGTTAGACAGAGAGTGCAGGAGGTTTCACATGTTTGTGATGCTTTGAAGGATGGACTAGACCCTTTGGAGCGCCAAGTGAGGGAGGTGTTCCATAGAATTGTTCGCAGCAGAACAGAAGGGCTTGACTCTCTTGGCAGGTCAAACTATACTGAGTAACTTGTTGCACCCTTCATTGCGAAATATGAAAATAGAAGTTGAGATGATATAATAGACTTATTTTGCTTCCATATAAATAGAAGACTACTAGGAAATGAAGAAGCAAGAGACTAAAAATGTATAGAATTTAGGATATTTGAAGGGGATTCTTGTGGTCCTTGGTGTTTGTTTTTCTCCCCTATCGTTTTTGTCTTTTGATGTTGCTATTGTATAATCAATTTTCTGTAACCTGCTGCATCCTCATTGTAGCTCAATTTGTTTATGGGTATGTATTAGATACATCTCCTTTTGGTTCATATACTTAACAATTGTATTTGGAAGAGCAGATTGTTATAAAATCTACTCTTCCTTTTTCATTAAACTCTTTGGACTAATTGTAGAAAGGCATTAAAGTTAATCAAATTTCTGAGGAATATCTGCCTGTCTTCCACAGCCTTTGTTCTGTTTCTCTTTTCCATTATTATTTCTGGACTTGAAATGTGAATGGCATTGACGACGGTAAAGTATTTTGTTCAGCTCCAGCCCTACAATTGGTGTTAGGAAAATATGGTCTTAGTCTAACGAAGATTTTGCTTTAGCATTTGGGCTTTAAAAAATTCATTCAATGTAATCAAAATCAAAGTTTCACCGTAAAAAATAAACCAGTGTCTCACCCTTGACCCTTTCATTCTCTTTTACTCTGCCGAATTGGGTATATCACAAGTTATTAAGTTATTTCTGTCTTATTTAGCCCGTTGTTCCCTTGTTAAGATTGCAGTCTTACGTAATTGAGAATTGAAAATTTTACAGCAACTGTGCAGTGTTATAGATTAATCTTTAATGAGTTTGAATTTTCAGTCAAGGCATTGAAGTGGGTCGACTTTGACCTGGCTTCTTGCCCTCCAGAATTGAATTTTCATGGCAGTTTGACGTTAGTTCCTGGTCAAGGTAAACTTTGTTGACCAGATGTCCATTTATTCTTTATGATCTCTTATATATAACGCCATCTTGAGTTGCCTTATTGGGTAACATTTGTGTTAGAACGTAGGAGTGTTGGCAAAATTTTATGATGGTCTCTCTCATTTTCAGCGGTAAAATTCAGCGGGTAAGGTAAAGCTATACGGATAATGTTCTATTATTCTATACATACAAAAGTTTTTTTTTTATTTAATATCAATTTTTTTTTTCTCTTATCTCATTCAATTCGATAAATCTGAACAATTGTAGTCTATTTTGATGTCTTTTAAGGATCTCTAAAATAATATTATGGAAGCGGTAAGGCATGCAATTTTTACGTGGATAGTGCCTTCATGACAAATTTTACAAGTATCACTTTATCTATCTGTATGCACATGTTGTTGTTCCTGTAACTTGTACGTAAGTTTAGGAGAATATATTATTTTTGTTACAAGCAAACTGTTGTCTTTTCAGCTCAATACAATGTGAAGAAGTTAGGAAAGAAAATGATCTGCTCTTGGTCCTTTAGTCTAAAATATTAAAGGACTAAATTTCAATGGGATACTAGAAAAGGACAAAAGCTGAATGTAAAACCTAGCTTCCTTTCTTTCTAGCTAGTTATGTTGTAACAGGATAACAAGCTGCTTCTGAAAATAGCAAAGTGCCCACGTTAGAGTTTATTATGCACATGGTGGTAGGGCTAGGTCCACTCAAGTCTGGAAGTTGATTGATGAAACAATCTACTCAACAACAATTATTTTTTGTATCCAAGTGTCCAAAACAATTCAACCTGAATACGTGCTACTTAATGATATTTTTTATTGGAGAATAATAGCACAAGTACCTAAAAAATTATTTGAATTATTTTTTAATGACACGACGATATATAATTATGATAACACAAAAAAGTTTTGTAAACTATTTTATCAGAAAGGAATTCAACGATTAAAATTTAAGTGTTCAGGATTAAGTCTAGATCATTTTAAAAATCTCCTCATCCGGCCGCATGTGAGATTATCTCTGTTAAACACAAAGCAAAGATGGAATTTAATTGTCCAATGAGCTTCTAGATTAACTGAGTGATGTTGCATCATCCACATACATAAGAGCATATTTTCAGTGGCTTTGTGAAACCTACAAACTAGGGACTTGTCAAGGGACTCAAAGATCCCCAAAAGTTACTAACAATTAACTGAAAGGTTCGGTATAAATAGTTGAAGTATGTATCACGGGAGTCTATGGGATTTGCCCACACAAGAAGCCGCACAGAAATCATGTCAAGTTTTAAAGCTAAATAAAATATTACATTGTTGGAGTATAAATTTTGGGGTCTTCGTTGTAGTTTGTACATTGTTCAAGTTTTTTTTTTTTTTTTAATATTCCAATCGATTCATCACATCTTTATTGTTATAGTCTGATTCGGGACTCGTCTCAGGTTTAAGGCTTTAAACCCCTCCCTAAAAGGGTATTGGAGAGGATTAAACACATGCTCTCATCCCATCTATCCAATTCCCTTACGCCCAATGGCGGACCTAAGAAAAATTATTTATGTCCGCACATTTAGTGGTGGGATTCGGGGGCAGCGCCCCCGAAATTGTTTTTTGTAAAGAGAGTTTAGAGTAACGCTTTATGTACAAGGTTATGAACTCGCTCATAATCTAGTTGTTTCCGTAACAAGCTGCAGACAATAGTTTAACCAATCATTCCCCCCTTAAATTTTGAATTTGTGAGGGATCACGATTTTAACTAAATTGGTCCACTTTGAATTTCTTAGGAACCTCAAGACTATTTTTTTTTTTATAAGGAACTAAGGTGGAGACTGTATTTTTTATTAAGGACATAAAAGGATATTTATTCCTAATATAAATATTGAATCAAGATACAAATAAGAACCTGCAACAAAGAAAAAGAAAACTAAAATCACAATATTTATGTCCGCACTTGTGGACATGTGCCCCCACCTAGGTCTGCTAGTGCTTACGCTAACTGAACTACCATAATTTGGTACGTTGTTAAAGTTAAACTTAGAGTTTTATCTAAAAAAAATTGTGGTTTGCATTTGGCTCACGAAAGAATATTCAATGCAAAAATAAATCTAAAGATTCATATTTGGGCTTGGTTTTTGTTTCATGACATACCTAAAGGACATATAATTGCTCCAAATTCCGGTTGCAGATTTAGCTGATCTTTACGATTGAATAGTTAACCATGGCGATTATCAAAGTGGATCCTCTTCATCTGCTTTAGAGATGGTCAAATCATTTATTTCTCTACTCTTTGATTTTCTCACGGTACAAACTAGAACTTTCGCTATGTAAAATATCATAGTAGGGGAAAAGGAAAGAAACAGGATACATGATGTTTTGATATACCTTAGTCCTCTTCAATATGAAATAGCACTGCATTTGAACCTTCATAACATACATTTTTGCTTCATTAATCTTTATATCCTTTTCATCATCTTAACTTAAATATATTCCAGAAATGCTAGACAAGTTATCCGATACGGAAGACAAATCATTTTTAACTTCCAAGAAAACAGTTCCTCTGTTTTTTTCTTCTCTGTCATGAAAATGTATGCTCATACGGCTACCCATTATTTGTATTAACATAACTGATAAGCCACACTGTCACTGTTGTATACAAAGATATTGTGAAATGTAATAATTTCTGTTCAAGTTTGCCTTGTGGTCAGCTATTCATCATCTAATAATATGATTACAAAACATTCTTTAAGGATGAAAATGATATGCAGTATGCATGGTTGATGAGAGAATCTTATAACTATAATTAAGTGGACCACCCCTTGTCTTTGCTAGAGGTTAAATGTAATGTACTCTCCATAAGTGTATATATATGGATACATAAGATATTCTTTTATAGGTTACGACAGGCTAAAAAAAAAAACTTTGAATAAACTAAAATCAACTCTTTCTCACTCTAATATAGTGCATTACAAGAAAGATAAGAGATACAAGCAAAGTTGATCCTCCAAGAAACAAAGGAGGACAAGGTTTCCATGGTTTTTTAGGACCTCGCTTCTTCACTGGAGCAGTTTCCTTTTCAGTCTTATCTGGAACATTTTCTGGTACACTTTGCTCTGGCTCTGGTGTCACGCTATCAACAACCTCTTCTTCCTTCACCTCCTCTATTCCAACCCCACACACTCCTTTTACCATTTCCGTTTTTGGCATCACAATTGTCAAAATTGCATCCTCTTCGTTATATTTAGCCTTGATCCCATCCAAAACCACCCCACCAGGGATTTTAAACTTCTTTCTAAACCCTTTGATTTTCATCTCTTTCTTGAACGGTATAATCTGCATTTCTTGCACCTCCTTCTCCCCACTCACTGAAATCTGCGTGCCATCTTGACTAATATAGATGTCAATGTTCTCTTTCTTATAACCTGCATTTTCACATTAAAATTAGAATTAGCAAAGAAAGGGAAGAAGAAAACAAACAAAAACTTTATTCTAAAGAGTTGAGAGTGAAGAAACCTTTAAGGTGTGCAGTGAGGAAGAACATTGAATCAGTTTCTTTAGACAAGAAGACAGGTCCTGCCCTGTCTTTGGCAAACTGAAAATCAGAAATGGAAGTGGTATCGTCTCTGGTTCTTGTGATCTTGAGTCCCAACTCAACCTCCATAGTTGTTGATCCTTAATTGTTCCTGAAATTAAAGAAAACACATCAAAGGAAATGTTTCAGTTTTTTGTGTTTCTTTGAATGGACATAGCGGTGAGCATTTTTTTGTTTTTTTAGAGTATCCTAGTGCAGTTTTGTAGTTCCAAAAACAAAACTGTGCAAGTAAAGCATATATTCGTTTCTTCATTATACAGTATGTATATATTGGCAGCAAAGCGCAAATCGGCTAAAACGTTGCTCATTTGCTTTTCTGTTACTATTCCTATTTCATATTGCCATTATGGGGCAGGGGTGTGGGTTGAACCGGGTCAACCCGTCAAAACGGGGCTGGTTGGGTTGGGTTGGGATTTTCAATCCACCAACCCACTTCTACCCGCCTCACTTAAAAGTGGGTCAAAACGGGTTCAACCCGTCGTGAGATGGGTTGACCCGCCAGGTTATAATTTTATTTATTTATTTTACAATTAGGTAGTATTTTATTAGTCTTTAATATTAAAATTTATAAAATATAATTTATTTTTGAATTTTAATTAATTTTTTTTAATTAGCGGGTTGGTGGGTTGACCCGTCAACCCGTCAACCCACCATAAAACAGGATGAGTTTATTTTTCCAACCCATATTTTTTGGCAAGTCAATCCGCCCTGCCCTGTTTTTTGCCGGTTGGTGGCGGGGCGGGTCAACCCAAATTGCCACCCTTACTTTGTGGGTATTTACTGCATTTGAAGGTGAAAATAAGGGATTCTTACCTAGATATAAAATTATCAAATTAGCCTCACCAACGCATTAAAGCTTTGAGTTGAAATAATTTTTAACATAATATTAGAGTTGAAGTGACAAAATGGTCATGAGTTCGATTATTTTGTGATGGAATTAAGTAAATATAAAATAAAATAAAAAAAATTACACAGCATAAGGTAGATCAAGAATAAATACGTGTAATATTCACGCATCAAACTCAAAATACTCTACATGAGGATATATATTAAAGAGATATAAAATTATTAATATAATTTCATCCATTACCTTAAAATTTTGAGTTAAAAAGATTATTTATAAGAAACTTCTTGAACCCAAACTAGCAAAAACATGTGCTTTTGGGCCAAAATATACAAAAAAACATATTGGGTTTTTGATAATTATGATTTTATTTGAGGACCAACAATGCAATGCACAGAATGTAGCTCAACTTTTATTCCAAGATATATGAAGCCTTATGTCCCAATTCGATTGGGTTTCTTATGTGCATGACCCCAAGAATCATTGAAGTTCTGCCCATGCACTCGCTACCGGCCAGGGTTGTAAAACATTAAGTGCAGAATGGTACAGGGGTTGTTTATACAGTTTTGGGAAGGGAAACGTAACGCCCTTGATTTTGGACCATCTGCCACAAAAGTTGTACCGGTGTTCGTAACCTTATAATAAAAACAAGAACAAGAATTTTCTTTTTAATTCTGAACATTATATCATTTTTATAAAGAACCAATTCTGAACATTATACCATGTAAAGAACCAATTCTACCGAAAAGTTTAAGCTGTTGAGTGAGGCTACGTTAATAGTTTTATATATCTTAACAATTTTTTTTTTCATTTTTCATTTTCTCTTTTTGGTTGTTTGCTTCAGGTTGCATTATAAATTGTGATTAAATATAATCAACAAAAAAAAAAATTCTTTGTTAATTTGTATGACATATCAGGTTAGTTTTTTTTTATCAAATATAGTGAGAGTAAAAAAACTACTCTACTTATATAATTTTTATAACATACCCTTACCTGCTTAGTTAATGTTTTGTGTTAGAAAAAAATGATATAAAATATAAAATTATTAATGTACATTCATTTTATAGGTTAAATTTTTAGTTTAAATTAATTATTTTACATAATATCAGAATTTCTATATGTCTTATTTGAGAGGTCGTATTAAAGATTAATAATATATAAAATTATTAAATTATATTTATCTAATAATTTAAATTTTTAGATTGAATTAAATCTTTATATTTCAATATTATAAATGAATGAAGTGGGACCTATGGTGTTTTTGAAGTCACATGGGATCTTTTAACTCACAAGTTTCCCCTATCCATGGGAAGACACCTTTGGTAGAAGCATGGCCATTAGATGTAAATGTGAAAGATGCAAGTCGTCAATCCCAATCCCCATCCTAATCAGTTGGTGAGATGTATCATTAATTCCCTCAACCAAGACCTAAAGGCCTCCTGTAGGCTACGTTGTCCATTTTAAGGTGCACAATGCATTCAACTTTCATTAAAATCCATGTTGCCCCACAGGGTGCTTATTGCAGCACACATGTCCACCACTTGCTGCATATAATATGAGTGATTGTCAATGGCTTCTTCATCGCTTTCTAGTGATCTAATCATGTAATGGATAAGGCTGTATTTTATAAAATTGATAATTTTGGGATCTGAAACTTTAGCACTGAACTTATGAACGAGAAAATAAATGATAAATTTATATTGTTTGAAGAAAATTTGCATTTTAAATGCCTAAAATATATTAAAGAAACAAAATTAGTACTTGATATTACAAATGTTTATATTAAAGGAAATAATTTTATTTAATGATCAAAATATATAAAGACTTGTGGCTTGATAATATGATCTCTAATGTTAATATTTTACGTACTTGTGGACACGAATAAATTAAATTTCAATTAAAACGTAGCGTGATCCGAAAAAATCGGGTGATTTAGTAAGAGCATGTGGACGAGCTAATTAAGGTGAGTAGTTTGGACAAAACACAAAAGAAAATGTTTGACTAAATAAATTCAAAAATGTTTTCCGTCTTTTTTTTTATACCTACTTTAATTATCTCTTTGAGAGAAAATAGTTTTGATATTTTCAAAAAAATTAATTTTTTAAATAGGCTATGAGACTAATTTTAAGTTAAAACTTAGTAGAGTATTTGATGTGAATCGAATCCAAATTCTATCTTCACCTACTCATTTTATATTGGCAAATGATCTAATGGAATATTTTTTATGTCTAGTTTGAATCTGTTGGTATTTGCATGGTTGCAAATTTTTCTTTGGGATTTACATTTTATATATGATTTTATGATCTAAGACCTTTTTTTATGGTTATTCAAGCTTACGAGTTTAAATGCAGTTTGCTTCCGTCTAATAATTAATAAATATATAATAATATAATTATTATAATTTATTAAATGAATTTCTATATTTTCGTATATTATAATTTATTTTCTTATTTAATTAGATTGAAGAGTATATATATATATATATATATATATATATATATATATCAATATTAGTGCTAGCTTGTGTTTGTATAACGCATCTTTCACATTAATATTCATATAATTTTTTTATTATAAACACTTCCATCCTTTATATTCTCCTTTAGTAAACATCTCTATAATTTAAACAAGGATATAGTGTATATATATATATATAACATAAAATCATAAAAAGTCATCTCAAATTATTATACGATATCATTATGTACTTAACATAGCACATATGAAGCAACACGAAGGAAGCATTCTCCAAACCACTCAAAGTAAACCGGAAGATAAATTATAAAGATACACACATATAAGCCAAAAGCATAACAAGACAAAGGAATGAATATTGGAAATCCTTGTGTGCTTAATTTTATATATGTTCAACCAAACAGATGGTGGTGCTTCTTTCCATGAGCTTCCTCGTCTTCCTCCTTTGCTTCCTTTTTCTCATGATGCTCATGAAAGGCGAACCCACCAGCTCCCACTGCAGCTGCAGCTGCAACCTCCTCTTGTATCTTGTGCCTGTGAGCATTCTCTGGATCTTTCTTTGCCTCGTTCTTCTCATGCTATCAAATCAATTGCAGTAAATAAAATTAATCAATTATCCCTAAGGTGAAAAACCTAGGCCTAATTTAACATGTAAGTGGTATATAACATTATTTTAAAATAAAAACACAAATTAAAATGACAAATATATGTGATATCAAAATCATACAACAGGAAGGTTTTAGTTTTCAATCTCATAATAGATGAAATTATGTCTTGTGATCTCAAAATAACATCATTTCATCAGTTTGTGAAATTTAAAATATTTTTTTTCAACCCAAAATAAGATAATTTTGAGTAATCAATTAAAGAATAATATAAATCATTAAAAAAAAATTCACCCAACTTCTTAAAATTTTGGATTAAATTGATTCTTTATATGGTATCGAAACTTCAATGACTATAAGATCATGCGAGTTTAATCCTCACTATCTCACTTTGAAGTGAAATTAAATAAGCAAAGTTAAACCCAAAAAAGAAGAAGAAGCAAATAGTATCAGTAAAGGAAATTACCAAGGCATAGATACCAGCAGCTACAGCACCAACCCCACCAAGTTGTTCAAGATGCTTGTGGTGCTTCTCCTCCTTCTTATAGTCAACCTCATCATCAGGTCGAGAAGTATCATCGCCATAGCCGCCACCACCACCAGTACCGGCACCATAGCCACCACCAGTAGTGGTGTCAGAGTATCCTCCACCGCCGCCGCCACCAGTACCATAGCCGCCACCAGAAGGTTGATCATCAGTATAACTTGTCTTGTTATAACCAGATTCATAGGCACCACCACCAGAAGGCTGATCATCAGTAGAGTATGAAGACTTATTGTAACCAGTTTCATAGCCACCACTAGATGGATCATCAGTGGAGTATGATGACTTGTTGTAACCAGAGTCACCACCACCACCAGATGGATTATCAGTGGAGTATGATGACTTGTTGTAACCAGAATCATAGCCACCACCAGAAGGTTGATCAGCAGAGTATGATGACTGGTTGTAACCAGTGTCAGAATCTATAGGCTTATCCTCGTCGTCGTCCTTGTGGCGGTTGAAGAGGCCATGGTGGTGTTTCTTCTCTTCAGACATGATGATGGTTGCAAGGGATAGAATTGATGAAGAAGAAAGTGGTTAATTAAAGGTTGGATGTGAGAATTGTGAAGCACTAGTTTCCCATTTATAAACTGATTCATGATCATGTTACACTTGCTGGTTAACGTTCCTGCTTTCTTGGTAGGCCATAAATGATCTTGTGCAAGATTGGAATGCTTTATGACTTTTTTCTCCTATGCATTTAATTCTATTTGCTAAATCCTTTTTTGATATAAGTTATTAAATATAAGTGAAATCAATTATTAATATATAACATGTACATGTAAGTTGTTCCTTCTCTATTTATCTAGCTCTCTAATAATACATCTGAACTTTGGATAATCTAATCTGAACAACGATATTTTATGATTAGGAAGATCAATGTTTTGTAAGATTTTTTTTTAAAAAAATTTAAAATACTAAACAGTTTTTTATTTTTTTTGAAAAAATACTTTATTAATTATTAAGAATTTTAAACATGCTTTTGAAAAGTTTGAACAAACTGACTCTTAATCACATAAAGGGCAATGCTGGGAAATACTTTATTAATGTTGAGACTGTCGACATATTGTTGCATGAGTATTTTATTGCATCCTGTAAAATTTAAATAATTGTAGTGATATTAATCTCAAAATTAAAAACATCATCCGACGTCGGAACTGTGGAGTGTATAAATACTGGGTAGTAAAATCTAACAGAACAAATCCTAATTAAATAAATACACAAATTTGAACAAATGGTTATATAGAAGCAAATCAGTTAGCCACATATGGACAAAAATATTTTAGATTATTCTTTTGATATTTTTTTTTTATATAAAGGTAGGGTTTTATAAGAGTTATGTTGTAGGAAAAGTGATTGTGTAATGTTATAGAGATTCGTTTTGCGTTTTTTTTTTGCTTCAAAAAGTGTAGGCCCCACAAAATGTTGTGTGTGTAGGAAATTTTTTTGTGTCATGTTAAATGATGAATGCAAACCCCATAAAGGTATATCAGAAAATATTATTATAAGCTTTTATTATTGAGATTAGTGGTATATTTTGAAATTTAAATACGATTACCTCTCCTCTCTGAAAAATTTCTCTCATTTTAAAAGAGACAATATCAATATTATTAGTATGATTTTAATTTTCCCAATGCTAAAAAAAAAGCATATCTTTCATTTTACTGTTTATAAAAAAGCTGCACTTCTTTTTCCTATTATTTACCATTATACAATAAATACTGATCAGAATCGATTTTACAACTGGGCTGATATGTAATATACCTCTAGTCCTCTACACAAATAGTCTGGAACCGCCTTGAGTCAGAGCAGCCGGCAATTGGAGTAACTTTAACCCATTGGTCTTCAATAGAACAAAGAGGGGATGTACCTGCAAGATACTCTGACGCTCAAGTCATATTTGGTTCAACCAAGTTTTAATTATGTAGAAGAAGATGTGTACCTTGGGTTAACACATATGTATTTATAATAGAGAGATAATCAGCTTGTAAATGGTGAGGCAGCAAGTCTTCTAATTGGTTACTGTAAGTGGCTGAGATAAGCTTTGCTTAGTGATGAAGTTTTCTTGTCTTGGTGCCAAATTAATATGGTTGTAATAGTTAATGTTGAAGAACTTGCTGAGATGAGCTTTGGGAGATGAAGAAGAGGTATCAACCTTTGCTGACTAAAACTTTGCTTAATATGATGAAGACTTTGAATATGAATTTATTTTACGTGTACCTCATATTAATATCCAGATCAGATACACTAATCACTTTTGATAATAAATACTCACTAATTAATTTTATATATATTACAATTTAAAACATATTTTATAATTTTTTATTTATAATTTTATCCATTTTCAAAATATATATCCAATACAAAAATACTCACTAATTAATTTTGAATTAATTGCTAGAAGGAATGGGCGAAGCGTCTTCCCCTCCTCTTTGTCATAAAAGCGCAAAGCTCTAGTTGATGATAACTTCCAATCTTTATGGTAGACCCACAAAATTGTCGGTTGGTTAATGTTCGTTGTCGACTTTTCATTTGATTATTTTACTTTTTCTGATTTTCTGCATTAGAAAACATTTATATTACTTAATAATTATGTGAACAATTTCAATATCAAAAAATAAGTATTGTTTTAACAAATATACGTTTTGAATAATTATATGTAGTGTTTTACTAAAATTATGATTTACAATGTGTAATTAATTGTGATATTAAATATTTATTTTTTAATTATATTTAATTCCAGTTTATTACTATCGAAATTATGGTGCGTGCTGTTATTATAACTATTTTCTTTTTTGACTTTTAAGAATGTCTTGTGCTAGAAGGCAACGAAATATAAATATGTAAGGACGTGTTGTGAAACTCTGAGTTCTGACTATGTAATCATAGCTCCCCGACAAAAAATAAAGAAAGATACAACTTGCTTATGCTTTACTGATTGCATGTTGATATTTTATAGGTGAGAGAAAAGTCGTAAAAGTGTTATTAATATGTTCAAAAAAGTTAAACTGGGCTTTTATTCTAAAAAAATAAAAGTTCAAAAATGAAATTATTTTTTTTTAGAAAATATTTTTAAACCTAACATTTATGACTTAAAAAAAATCCAAAAATAATTATTATCTTCAAAATTTAATTTTGCCTCAATCCCATCATCCCACCACCATTAATTTAAAATAGGGAAAAGTTCACCAATGTCCCTGTGGTTTGCTTCAGAATCATTTATGCCCCTGTGGTTTTTTTCTATCACATATGTCCCTGTGTTTTGTAAAAAATAAGAAACCACAGGGGTATATGTGATAAAAAATATACCCTTTTACAAACCACAGGAGTATATGTGATAAGAAAAAAACCACAGGGACATAAGTGATTCTGAAGTAAACCACAGGGGTATTGGTGAACTTTTCCCTTTAAAATATTAGCGTTGCCTTTATCACCTCGTCTGTGATTTACTATTACCATCACCATCGTTATTGCTTATCACGAATAAATTTTGGGTACATATATTATTAGAGAATAATACAAATATTAAAAAAGTTCTCATTCAACATCTTAAGATTTTGGGTTGAGTTAATTTTTTAGATGATATCAGAGTTTCAGTGACCATAAGGTCATGAGTTCGATCCTGCCCCCCATTTTCTAGGCCTGAGCAATATCCACGCTTCAAACCCGAAAAAAATTGGCTGACATATTGTTGAGATATATAGTTCCACATTAGTTGTATGTGCAACTAATGTGGAGTTTATAAGTCCTTAGGCACTCCCACATTAGCTTTTGGGGTGGTGTATATGTGCAACCAGACTCTGATACCATGTAAAGAACCTTGGGATACACCACCCCAAAAGCTAGCTCAAAGGGTGGGAGTGTCTAAGGACTTATAAACTCCACATTAGTTGCACATACAACCAATGTGAGACTATATATCTCAACACATATAATATTTTCATTGGTGGAATATACTAAATTTTACATATAATATTTTTATTGATGGAATACACTGAATTTTTGGTGCAACGGTAACACTAAAAATTTACTCATGTATCACTACCACATTCATTTATTAGCATCACTCTCGCCCCCAGCACAATTTAAAAGATAATTGATGAAGAATTTGCAGTTGATCAAAGATTAGGATGAATTTGCTTTTATAAATCATTTTGTAATTTTATACTTTATTTTTTTTTTTTCAATTTAACCTTCGAACGTATTTTCTATTTAAATATGATTGTGCCATACAAATGTATTTAAATGCAAAACAATTTTAACTTTTGATAACAAAAATCTTCTAAAAAAATAATGAATCTTTTTTAAAATCCCTTTAAACACATTAAAAATTATCGTTAGTTAAAAACTGAAATTTATTGCATAACATCCTTAAAATTTTCAACGAATAAAGGTAAATGGAGATGGGAGTTTTTAATAAATCATATAAAAAATAACAAATAAGAATTAAATATAATTCATAAGCTTATTTTTTCAATTCTATACTTGAAAAGACAGTCATGAACATTTATAATATGAAAATGAAGACAATATAGAGTTGCCTCTTTTCATAAGTATAAATAACGAACTATTTTAAAATCTTTTGAAGTCTTCGCATCATTGTTGTAAGTGTTTTTTATTGTGTGTTTCAGTTCGTATATTATTTTAATTTTTGCATGCTTATATAGTTATATACTAATATTATAATGTTCACAAATTTTAGACGTTAAGAACTTGTATTTTATTTATTTATTTTTTAATAAGGAGGAAGAACTTGTATTTTTTAACCTCAATAGGTGTAACAGTTGATAAGGGGGCAATGTGAATTCACAAATTTCGATTTTTAGGTGAAATAACGTGGGCTCAATAGTAAAAGTTTTGAGAGTGAATTCTTTCATATCAAAATTTTATATAATTTGATTATATAAAATTTTTGTGTCTATTTTTCTCTTTATTTGCTTTAAATAAATAATATCCAATTATTAATAATAAAAAAACAAATAAGCAAAAGTTTCATCTGCATCCTTAAGAGAATTGGATGAGAGACACTCTTACAAAAAAATCTTGTATTTTAAAAATTGGGAATAGTAGTATTATCCATTGGAAAAATCATCAATGTCATTTTCAATCATTGTCCCTTTGGCTTTTTTTTTTTATGCTTTGGACGAGGAGCAGATAATATGGACGGTGACAATGACTATGACCCAATTGAATGGCAGTTGCCACTTGCCAGTTGAACTGTTGGTAGTGTCGGCAGCAAAGTATATTCCATTCTTACAGTTTTAGCATATTCCTTTTTCGAGAGAAAAAAAAAAACTAGATATTCGAATTACTTTTTTACGGTAACTTGACTCTCGTTATTTTGATAAGTTTTGATTATTTGAGCTGATTATGAAATTAATTTAGAGTGTAAAGTGACTCAGAAATAAGGGTATTTAAATTTTTCTCAAAAATAATATGTAAAGATCGAACTAAAATCATTTTTTTTTCACTGCTTAACTCCCTTCTTATCATCTAAGTTATGGTAATAAATAAAAAATTTATTTATTTAATGTTGCATGAGATAATTATCTCATGAACAAAAATAAGCCAGTGAGATCCACTATTTAAAATAAAATAAAATAAAAACAACGAACCCCACTTCTTCATCCATGTTATTATCTCCCATAAATAAACTTTCTGCCAATACAAATATGGGTTATACAAGTATTATGTTATAGCAATTGTTCATAATTTTCCAACAGAGACAAAAGTGAAGAGAGAGAAACTGATAAAAGAAAAAAGAAAAAGAAAAATTGTGAACCTCACATTTTCATTGTTTGTGCAGGAAATGAATTTGTTTTCTTACATGATATTAATATTACCCTACAAATATTTCTGTCATGTTGTGTACGAAGAAATACAGGTTATCAAGGTGCAATATGATTTATTGTTATTTTTTAAACAAAATATTTTTAAGATTAAATAAAGAGTAAAGCTTATATATAAATCAAATAAGCAATAAAAAGAAAAGGAAAAAAGAAATAGTATGAAATACTGCTTGTAATTTTTTTCACACAAGCAAGAGCTTATAAACGAATCAATAATGTCAAATTATTCCAACGGTTCTTCCTGAATGTGACTTCTGGGTGCATCCTTTTTTATGACCATTGCATTTATTATTAAAAATTAAAATAAAAAAATAAAAAAAAAAGTAGAGAGAGGGTGAAAATGTGTTGGATTTGAAAGAAGCTTTGGCATACGCGAGTGTTACACGTATTTGTGATATTTGGTATATGGTTGTGAATTGATTGATTATGGTAAGAGTAAGACCGGGGGCCATGGCCTATATGGAGCCACGTCATGTCGCCACGTATATTAATCGACCACTCAAAAGGAGTGAGAGAAATAGATATTATGGTAGTCTATTATCATAATGTGGATTGATTGTGGAAGAAATTATTATTTAGTGTAGGACAATACTCCTGTATCACACTACGTGTTATGCTTTGCCTATTATATTATATGGACCACTTTCTAGTCAATCACGTTAAAAATATAATTAGTATCAAAAAATTGAATACAAGAGTTTTTAAATTTCAATTACACCGTTTTGCTTATATTTCTAACTAAATTATAAATTTGATTTATAATAAAAGAATTTATAACATATACAGATAAGAAATAAACATAATAATGAATTACATGATTAACATAATAAGCACTTTTCTTCTTCCTTACAATGTGTTATCCTAATTTTTAAGTGTCGAATTAATCATTAGATAATATTTAGGTCTAATTTGTATGTGTTTTATAATTACAAAAATACTTTTTAGAATTATAAACTTAAAAAAAAAAAATTAATTATAAATAGTAACTTTTGAGAAATTAAAAAAATTCAAATGCACTCTTAAATTCTTAATGACATGACTTTATCTATAAATTCTTTCAATGAGATTCGAATCGTACACAAATTCATCATTATAAAAGTCAATTTGTGAATTGAATCACGTTATTAAGTAATACATCAATTTTTTTTAGTAGTGTATTATTGTTAAAAGAAACGTGGATTTAAATTCCAAGCCACTATAAAATGTCATTATTATAGGGGGAAAATAAAAATGAGAAACGTGTTTATCTTTTTAAATGACACAACTTATATTTTTTCACTCTCACAAAGAGGTGAGACCCACACCTTTAATTTTTTTGTCAACTCTCTCTCCTCCTTTATCTATCTCTTTCTCTCTCTTAAAATGACACAACTTTACATCCTTTAAAATGACATACACTTTACCCAATAAAAATTGAACCAATGTAATAACAACTTGACATCAACGGCAATGTTCTGTGGAAATAACAAGGACTCACTCACCTTTCTGCCTCATTCATGTCACGTCTCACTAATTGTTTTGTAGCGTACAGAGAAAGGAAAACATATATGAAGAGTTATTTTTTATAATAAATATGTATAAAATAAAGAAATAAAAGAGTTTTTTTTTTCTTTCTAAGGTACCATTTAATGAGAAAAAGTATACAAATATATAATATAATATGTAAAAAAAAAATATTCCTCTTTTTTCATTTGTTTTCTATTCAAAAAGACGAGAGTGGAAAAATTATTAAATTTACAAAGGCATTTCCGTTTAAAACTTTAATCATTTAATTTTCATCTGCAAATACATATTAAAAACTTCGTACCAAAATGAACTTTAATAAGTAATTACAATCCCGTGGGTGTAGCGTGTGGTCCCTCGCCCTCCTTGTCCCACCCGCGGAACTTTTATTATTATTTTTTTTTTTGTAAATTGAACTTTTATTATTTAGCTGTATATTGTTTTTTTTTTTTGTTCTCTAACATATTGTTTTTGTTGGAAATTCAAAGTACTTAGGGTGTATTTAGTTGGAGGATCGTGATGAGATAGATGGAAATTTGAGAAGTGGGATTATTTGGTGCCTTTGTTTGGTTTAAACGTTTTCTTTATATGTTTACCTAAATCATTATGCCACCAAAACAATTTGCATGTCTATCTGATTAAGAAAGCTAGCCAAATATCCCCCCTTGATATGTGGTATTGCATCTTAGCTACCTAAATGGTCACATTGGGCAAGAGTTAGATGACGAGCATACCCTCCAAAGTTGATGCTGAACAAGCTGAATCACACAACTCTCTATCTGTATCTGCAGGATGGTGCTTCCTTGAGTAGCCACGATGAACACTTTATGAGCTTGAGCATATGATCATGTTGGTTCCTGAAACTGTATATAGTAAAGTTTTAGCACTCCTAAATCATGAGAAAAACACAATTCGATAGGGATCTCATTGTCAATATTTAAGACTAAAAGTTGTGCCTCCCATTTACCTTCTACACTAGCAGCATTTGTGCTGAGTGAAGTTCACAGCTTTCAGTTAAAAAAAAGGCTCAAGAACAGAGATCGGACTTGGTTATTTTTAAAAACAAGGTTATTTTAGTAATAGTAACTTTTTTTCCCATCTATACTTTACCTAAAGCCAAACATATATTTTATAAAAGATACTTAATTTGTCTGGTAAATTTTTTTTCAACCAAACAACTTTTTTTATATTTTCCTACCAAACTCACTTCCCAACCATTTTCCTAGTAATAACATTTCCTTATCATTCATAAAATTTCTAATTTTTTTTTCAACCAAACAACTTTTTTTATATTTTCCTACCAAACTCACTTCCCAACCATTTTCCTAGTAATAACATTTCCTTATCATTCATAAAATTTCTCCTCAACCAAACGGCTCCTTAGTGTATTGGTAGTGGTCCCTTCGCCACAGATTTTTTCTGGATTCGCCTGATAGTAGTATCATAGTTGGGTTGGGATCGGGCAAGCCAGGTGTATTTGGCTAGGAAACATGTTAAGTACTTTGGGTCTAAGTAATCGGGTTAGGGGAAACATATCAATTTTTCAGGCAAGTTAGGGGGAGCCCATGGCGGGTGACCACCACCAATGGACTAAGCTAGACCAACTATATCAAGTGGATCTAACACTACATCTTAATCCAAAATCTTAAGACATTAGATCCATGAGTCCATCCACTTATATGCATTTCACTTAATCCATTACCAACCAATGTAAGACTCATCACACTTGAATATTCAAACAATCTCTCCTTCAAGTGTGAAACACAACATTGGTATGCTCTCCCTCAACCGAGTACCCAAGTCCAAAGCACTTCACCTTCCTCTAGCCAAACAATAGGTTACTCTGAGCTCAACCCGACTCTGATACCACTTTTAGGCGAGTTAATGGGAGCCCATGGCAGGGGACCACCACCACCAATGGGCTAAGATAGACCAACTATATCAAGTGGGTCTGACATCACATCTTAATCCAAAACCTTAAGGCATTAGGTTCATGGGTCCATGCATTTATATGCACTTCACTTAGCTCATTATCAACCAATGTGAGACTCATCACACTTGAATATTCCAACAATCTCCCCCTTAAGGGTGAAATATACCATTGGTATCAACTGAGTACCCAAGCCCAAAGTACTTCACCTGCCTCTAGCCAAACACCAGGCTAGCCTGAGCCCAACTCGGTTCTGATACCACTGTCGGGCGGGTCTAGAAAAAGCCCATGGCGGTGAGACTACCACCAATGAGCTAAACCTTAAGGTTAGCCCATTACCAACGAATGTGAGACTCATCACACTTGAATATCTCAACAACGATTTATATGCTCTACTGTTAGGCGGGTCCAAGGGGAGCCTATTGCGAAAGACAACCGCCAATAGGTTAAGCTAGCCCAACATTAGCAAGTGTATTGGACACCATATCTCAACCCAAAACCTTAAGACATTGGGTTCATGGGTCCCCCACTTATATACACTTCATTTAATCCATTACTAACCAATGTGTGACTCATCATAATCGAATATCCCTATCGTTTTGAAGTTAATTTAAGCTATTTTTTCATCTTGAGTTTTATTTTGTTACATTATTAAATTTAAGAATTAATAGATATACATGGTTACCACACATTTTTGTTATTTTTTATTAATATTTTAACATATATTTATTTATTATTTTTATTTTAGCTATTGATATAATAGGATAATAAGAAATAATAATGCTTCAAAATATCAACAACTATCAGTGTAAAACGTCCTTACATTAACTTAACATCCTAATTAAACTTTTTATTTGAAAAAGCTGTTAAGCTCTTTTATCATATATCGATAAGGTCATATTATAAAGTAACATTGATTTTTTTGTTCTTTGCTAAGTTGTTTACATTATATTAAGAAAAGTGATTAATATCAGCTACACGTCTAATTACTAAGTGAAATTTATCACTAAATATTAATGATTAGCAACATAAAGGGATGTTTTATAAAATAAGGTCCAAACAAGACATATGTTGGTAATCAAGTAATCATCAATGTCATATGACCGAAGCCCATGGGTCAAAAGTCGAAACCACGTAGTAATAAGGTCCAAACTCAACAATGCAACACATGAACTCCAAAACTTGAAGGACATACACACAAAAAAAAAAGTCATTCATTTGTTGGGCGGGTCAGGCCCATGAATAAGCCCAAGC
This sequence comes from Gastrolobium bilobum, assembly GCF_033153095.1. Lineage (NCBI taxonomy): Eukaryota > Viridiplantae > Streptophyta > Magnoliopsida > Fabales > Fabaceae > Gastrolobium > Gastrolobium bilobum. Next base: position 142,951 of record NW_026899532.1, read on the forward strand.
CCAGCCCGTGATTAACTCCCGTAGAAATAAAGAAACCCTGTTCTGATACTACGAGGTTTTAGCCTAGGAGCCGTGCCCATCTGCTGAGAGCCGCATCAGTTTTCAGAATCCCCGCATTCAACATGGTACTTTGTTGTGCTGTTTCCCTCTCTTCCTTCTTTCTTTCCCTGATTGTATTCATACGTGGGTTATATGTTGTTGGTGTTTCAAAGTTTTGAGTTTTTTGTTCGAATGATCATAAAAATGTGAACTTTATTAAAATTTTGTAGCTTGTGATTTGATGTCAAGAATTTCGAAACTGACCCGTGTCTTGTTTATAATTACATATGGTGTATTGATTGTGTGTTTGATTTTTTGGTAATGGGGGGTTTATAGTCTCTGGTGGCAAATGAGGAGTTCCAGCACATACTTCGTGTTCTGAACACAAACGTAGATGGGAAGCAGAATATAATGTTCGCTCTTACCTCAATCAAAGGTATTGGCAGGCGATTTGCTAATATTGTCTGCAAGAAGGCTGATGTTGATATGAACAAAAGGTTTTTTACTTTCATTGCCATTCTTTTCTCATTGCCAGTTATCTTTGATTATTGTTAAATAAGAATGCTATGATTCACTTGGATTTGATTTTTTTCATGTTTTGTATTGAAATGGGTTTTGATTGGCAGAGCTGGTGAATTGAGTGCTGCTGAGTTGGATAATCTGATGACAGTGGTTGCAAACCCTCGGCAATTCAAGATACCTGACTGGTTTTTGAACAGGAAGAAGGATTACAAGGATGGCAAATACTCTCAAGTGGTGTCAAATGCACTGGACATGAAGTTGAGGGATGACTTGGAGAGACTCAAGAAAATCAGGTGATTAACATTTTGGATTGTAGATTTTTATGGAAAAAATATGTTTAATGTTGAGATTGTTTTGTGCAAATCAAGCTGTTTTCTGCATCTTACAAAGTGTATGTGATCTTGTGATTCATCTTAACAATTTTTGCCCGTTGATCCTAACACACTAATTGATCCAAGTATATTGAATATACTGAATGTCTCCGCTTTCTCTCTACATTTTCTGAAGAATTTAAGAACTTTTGCATACACTTATATTGGAACTGTTTCCAAATGACAACCAAGAGATCCATGTAAGTAAAACAATCCATTGCCGCCCAGCTGTTCAAACAGATCTTTTGTTTAAGGAGAATTGCATAATATGGCATGGGTAGCTTATTTATATATATAGGAGTTTTTAGAGTCATGCTGTCAGTAATCAGATACAAAATTTGTCGTATGAGCTGCAAAGGTATTAAATGATATGTTTGAAATTAAATATATGGAACTTTATTCTCTCTTCTGTACTTTTTGCAAAACGTAGTTTTAGTGAAATGGATAGTCATTAGGAGTAGATTCTGCTTGAAGACAGAGAAATTAAAACTTGTATTGCTGAAAAGATTGTAAAAACAATGGAAAGGTATTAATTAACTGTTGATATGTTATTTAGCTAGTGTTGTGCGTTGGGCCTGATGTTAGTATGCCTTCAGCACTCTGTCTGCATCTTAGGGTTTGTTTGGTATCATTGAAGAAAGGAAACGAAATGAAAAGGATTGAAAATAAAAGAAAAGAAGAGAAAAGTAAAGGAGTCATCATTCCCTTGTTTGGTACCATCCAATAGAAAGATAAATGTGTTGTACAACAAGATATGGAACCGGTTCTATTCTATGTTTGATGCATTTTAAAAATAAAACTGAAAAGGACATAAGGTTAAAAAGTGATACCTCTTGGTTCTACTAAGAGTCTGTTTGAATACTCTCTTTTTTAAGTTAGAAGTTACTTATAAGTTAAAGCTAAAAAAAATTTACTTATAAGTTACTTAAAAACACATATTTCAAGAAAAGTCTCTCTCTGTATCTATGCGGCTCTTCATTTCAAAAAAAGCACACAATTTAAAAAAAGCTTATAAGAGCTTAAAAAAAAAGCTCCTAGGAAGAGTTTTTGGCTTTTTTCTTCATTATAAAAAAGAGAGTTTTTCAATATAAGAACTTTTCTTAAAATCCATTTGGCCTAACTTCCACTTATAAGGAGAAAAGAAGCTAAAAATAAGAGGATCCAAACAGGAACTAAAAAAGGGGATAGAAATATATGTAAACAAATGTTAAATTACTTTATTACCCATCATTTAATAAAATTAGTTTTGCTAAAAATTTTATATAATTTGTAAAGCGGGGAAAAATATTAGAACTACAGGAACTTTTTTTTTCCCTCCCCATCTTTCCCATGAGGGAAGGATTGCAAATAGTGCAATTTTTAATGGGCTCTATGGAAAGCTAATTCTTCACCTTTTATTTCTTTCGTGAATGTGATCTCAAATAAGGGAGAGTCAAAATGACAACATTAACAAAGCCTCAGTTTCCTGGATCAGAGGAACCATCTATGGACCTTGATTTTGGACAAATGTTGTAAACAGGATTTTGGCTAGTGAAACATAATTTGCAACCTAACATTGGTAACTTCCATGCAGGAACCACCGAGGTTTGAGACATTACTGGGGTCTTCGTGTACGTGGCCAGCATACCAAGACTACTGGTCGTAGGGGTAAAACTGTTGGTGTATCTAAGAAGCGCTGAGTTCACATTTCCTATCTCTTTTTTTCCTTTCTCTGTTTTTGAAGAATGAGATATATTGTTTGGATAAACCTTTTTTTTTTTTAGAATGCATTTGGATTTTGTTGTATTTGAATGTGTTTTGTGGACGGGCTAATTGATAGGAATTTTTTACTTCCAAATCTTATGCTTTAGTGGTCCAATTTGTGTTGGAGGCTATATTGATTTCCCTCAATATGACCAAATATCATGCAAGTGGTTTAATTTTCATTTTTTTTTCCTTGTTGGACTGCCGAATTAGAGGTAATAAAGCTTGGAATCATAAGACAACTCTTCATTACCGGAAATCTGTCTTAGAAGAAACATATTTTTTCAGTGAATAAAGATGAAAAGAGAACATTGACAACAAAAGAAACCTTTTATATAAATTTTGCTCGAGTCTGCGAAACCTCTTATAACTTGCAAACGTTGTTGAGGTAGCTTGACTGATCTTTCTGTCAGCACCATAGTCAACACACTGAGCTACACAGAACGACACTGGAAAGTGCATCTGTTGCTCATGCTTCTAACTATGCATGACACAAACCTTAATAATAACAAGTGCTCATGTTAGGCAATGCATTGATTATGGGCAGAATCATGTTTGCCATCTTGGGGAATTTGACCGTATGTTGTCGCCAACCATGCACTAGTTAATCCTTTTCCCATACGATTCAATCAGTGCTTAGTAAACAAGAAACCAAGTTTAACCTCCGTACACTTGCAGTGTGTGTCGCCAACCATGCACTAGTTAATCCTTTTCCCATACGATTCAATCAGTGCTTAGTAAACAAGAAACCAATTTTAACCTCCGTACACTTGCAGTGTGTTTCTAAACCTCAGAAAGTAAAATATAGATCGAGTGGATGGAGTCGGGAAGTGAGACAAAAATTAAAACACTGAGGAACTCACAAACATAACTAGGTTTACTAGTTAATTTAAAAAATGCCACTGTTCAATAAATAATCAAATTTGTGTAGGACTGGGTCTTAGATATTGGAGACACAGTAATAACAATCCTAGAAAAGGTTTGAATGAAGTTGAATCAACGGGGTGATCCTCCAATCCGATCATATATGGGATCCAACATTCCAATAGCTAAGCCTCTTTGTGTCTTCATTATAGCTGAAAAAGGTTATAATAATAAGGAATTTAGAGGACATGGATTGTTGCGGAGATAGACAAGTCACATAAAAATGTCCTTAAGCAAGTATCTTTAATACAATGGAAATTCATTAGTAGGGTAACAATAAAGACTTACTGGGGTTATTGCTTAACTTTGAGACCCGTTTCTATGCGCTCAATGAGCTGATCTGCATTCAATGCTCCCTCCTGAAAATCATAAAGACCAAAAATATTTCTTACTTAGAAAATGAAGATATTTGTTAAGAATACGGAGAAGTTAGTTGTTGAGATATAACAATGAACATCCTTGTATTGTTTTAACATAAAAGAAAAGGCAGCAAACTACCTAACAACAGACCATGTCAGCTATATATACCTTCACTTATTTAAATATGATGATGACACAATCTTATGCTGTTGACCAAAGACAAAAGTCAGTATTTTAAAAACCTTTAATTGATGCACCAATTAGGTTCTTTACATTCTAATCAAAGCAACCTCATTTTCATTATGCACAAATCAAACAAGCCATAGTGACTATAAAAGGTGAAAGTACAAAAATCAAGTTTTAATAAAATTAAGAACAAGATGGTTCCTCTACATGAAAGTCCTCTACAAATTGTTGTCAACAAGAGCTAAGTTGATGCAATCCCCAACAAGTGGCCAAAATGATTTCTACTCCTTATCGGCTTAGCAATCAAATGCAGTATTATGATGGTCCGTGATCTTTACATCACAATTTTTCATGTACCAAGCTTTCCATGAAAACTAAATATTTATAAATGCAACATGAAATTTTGAACAAAATTGAGAAGCACGGTTAGTCCTAAGAATATTGCAACACTGCTAATGCAAATACAATTATGAATAGAAAGCATCAAATTCAGTTTCATGATTCAAAATTAAATGCCACGTCAAGTAATTTTAGGCCAAACAAAGGCTTGATGAGGCTTCCATTCATTATAAAGTGCGAGACATAGTTAACCATCAGATGCAAGAAAGGCAGAATTCAGGTAAAAGGAAATATAATCTAACTTACAAAGCGATCATAGGGTTTTCCATCCTTAAACATGATGAAAGTTGGCAATGCCTCAATTTTGTATTTGTCAGCAATGCTGGGATACTTCTCAGTATCAATCTTCACAACCTGTATCCTATCTTTAAGCCGTGTGCTTACTTCATCGAGTATGGGAACCATGAATTGACAAGGACCACACCTGTAAACCAGGCCTCGGATTACTCATTAGATGTTACGATATAAATAGTTAGAACACTTTTAACCTCAAATATTATCAGCAAACACAAACTGGCTTAACACCCAATATGCAGTTAAGGAGAAAAGAGAAAGCATAGAAGGAGAAAGTTACCATGTTGCATAGAAGTCAACCAATACAGGCATTTCAGAATTAGCAAGCAAATCATCAAAGGAGGAAAAGGTTTGTTTCTTTGCTTGAACCTACAGAAAATAATATTTGAAAATGGTGGTCAGTCTTTAACTGTCTATAAAAGTTGAAACTCCCCGCCACACCAAATGCAGAAGCACAAAAGTACACTTTGCAAGCATGAATATTTAACGCATTTTAGAACAACTGTAAATTCTGGTGATTAAGGGGGCATGAAACCAATACAGTCCATACCTCCACGGTATTAAATGGATAATATGATCCAGAAATGAGGGAAATAACAAGTCAAAGCATTAGTCGGAGATGGAATGAAAGACTGGCCATCTCATTCTCATAATGAGCTAACCCAAACATCTGGGAATGCAACAAGTAAGACACTACTTTCCTTATGCAGAACGGTAACTTTCTAGTTAACGTAAATTTGGGTCTTTTTGATATTACTCTCCAAACAAAGAAATGAATCCAAATGGAGCTCAATCTATAAACTCATATATTTCAAAAGCAAACGGTTCCAAGATGACGCTAGCAATGGAAAAAAGCTTAATCTACAACTCGAATTTTCCAATAGGCTCCATATTCCACTAACAACCACCACTTAATAATAATAACAATAATAATAATAATAATAAAATAAAAGTAGAACAATGATAGGGTCTTCCATAATTGAGTAAACGCAGAAGAAAGCAGGTCCTAGTCCACTGAACAATCCAATCGGTATAGAAAATGAAACCAGAAAGTGTGGTATTGGTTACCAGAGGAAGGATTCGAGGACGCGAGGAAGCGGGAACGCGTGCAGTTCCAATCCCAAAAAGGCGAGTACGAACCAGAAATTGCAGCGAGGATGGCTTCGTGGAAGAAGATGCAGATGCAGCTCCCAAAAGTGTGGAGCGTTCGGAATTCAAAGAAGGAATCACGGAGGACGCAGAAACGGAGACTGCCATGGGAACGATGCGAACGAGTAGATAGGCTCTGTTTGGATAATCAGAATAAGGGAAAGCTAAATATCTGTTTAAGAAAATATCTTAAATGTGAAAAAAATAAAATAAAAAAAGAGGCGAAGAAAAGAAAACTATCAAGTAAGAACGGATTTTTCCAACCAACTGCGATGCTCTGACTCTGAAGCCTGGAACGGAAGCCCTTGCTTCTCCTTCGACTTTTATAAATTTTTAAATTAATAAATAATAATTATAAATATTTTCCACTTGTCATTGAATATTATATTATAGGTCTTTTAATTCATTTAATGTAAAAAAGGAAATATTTCAAAATCCAAACATGTCATGTGTAGTGTAATCCTAACTCATACAACTTTGGAACTCCTCCTTGTCAAAGAACGCAAGAGTCACCATTATGCATCGTAATTATGAAGGCCAAACCCTCAAACTGTGCTGTGAATCACTTATTTTGGCACATTAGGAGCATGGTCCCCATGGTGGCAAAAAAAAGAAAAAAACTCAGCTTCTGCTTGAAGATGGGGTGAGGGAGGTCTAAAGGATTTCAAAATTTTTGGAGGAGCCTTGTCATTAATAAGATCCACCACGTGAAGTAAAAGATTTAAATTCTGGATCAAATAGTCCCCAAAAAATGTACAAGGAGCTATATCTTCTGCACGGACGGAGGAAATTTATTTACTTTTTAAGGTTGAGAATTTATCGATTTAGTTTTGATTGGAGAACCAAATCATTGTCCATCAGTTTGGTTGGATTTAGCCTAATAAATCTTTAGCCATCCACTTTTTTCTTAAAAAAAATAAAGAATTTTATTCTTCATTTCAAGACTCAATTAACAGCAAATTAATCTAAAAATTATAACAGAAACATCATCAAATAAATAGAAATAATAAATTAACCTAAAAATTTCATATATATATATATATATATATGGAGAGAGATCATTTGACTCTAGAGTGAGACTTATAAGTCTTACTCTCCATCCAACGGTTATAATTTAGGAAGTTATATTAATTAATTAATTATTAATTACACTATTAATGACAACTGTTGATTTCCGTCCATCAACGGCTGAGATTGTGAGTAAGACTTAAAAGTCTTACTCTGGAGTCAAAAGAACCCTCCCCTGTATATATATATATATATATATAAGAATTTTTTTATTTCCCAGTTAGATTAGAAGCACCCTTACCTCTCTGCACCACCAACACATAATTTTCCTTCCCAAGCACAAAGGTATAGACAAGAAAATCTAGACACGTTGTGCACATTGGCATGCTCATGTCATATTGCAGTTTCCATTTTTCATCCGTGATTTCTTTTTTATCATAAAATTCATACAAAAGATTCACAGTTAGCCTCAATTCGTGATGTACATTAATTGTATTTAGAAGACTCCAAAACTACTCCTGATAGCACCAGAATACGTGAAAAATACAAACAAACAGTTTAAAACCACGTGTGGCATTGTAAAAAATTCAGGTCACATGAAGATCATCCATCACTTGTCAATATGAAAGCCAGAACAACGATGGTGAGTGCAAAGACAATAGTGGCACAACGAAACAACCGTGCATATTTAATTGTAGTCGGATTCTTGCTCTCTTCACTGCTTAACTCAATCTCTTTGAGAAGCTCCCTCACTTCATCAATGTCTGAGTCCTTTGCAGCTTGGTTTAGTCTACTTTGAATCTTCTCAAGCTTAGTTAGCCTCCTATTATCTCTAGATGTAACTTGTGACCAGATAAAACCCGTCATCTTCCAGAGGAGGATTCCCACATAGATGGCTACAATGCAGTCTACAGAGTAATGATGGCGTTCTCGTATTTCTCTTTGGGCACTGTGAATTACAAGAAGCCATACAAGAGCGGAACTGAAACCTCCATAGGCTTCCTGCAACCATTTTTAAGATTGAAATGTCAAGAATTAAGCTCCTACTTTAAAATCAAATGCAAAACACCACAAGATGATAAGACAATGCAGTTTGCAATGAACTTCAAATCTTACTGTCCAAGCCATAGCCGTGAGTACAGCAACAAGCATGTGGCCACTGTATAGGAGGTCATTACAGCCACCTCCAGCTTTCTTTAACAGACTGTACCATGAAGGTCCTTCGGAGGCAGTGGGTCGCAGAAAATCAGTTAGAAAGCTCATCGAACCCCAAGATGGCTGGTAGTCACCAACCGGTTTTCCAATGTCAACTAAGAAAGAAGAGTATGTTAATTTGCAGGACCTTCTCGCACAAACAAAATATCAGTAAAGGTGAACAGGTTCTTATAGAGGTAGAGGAAGGGATTAATGATACACATATTTATTATCCAGCTTATAGATCCAAATCATTAAAAACTTTCAACATTAAATTTACGGATGATACATGAAATTATAGAATCTAAAATTCATATAATCACATAGAATTTCATGATCCGATTTCTTAATAAAACCACACCAGAGAAACCACAAGTGGATGCAAATAATTCCAGTGTTCAAAACCTAATATTTTTCAGCTTCAATTCAAATTTACTCTCTGGCCAACAATGTTTATGAAAAAAAAAAAAAAAAAAAATTCAAGTGGATCTTTTAATGAGCACTACCAAGTCCAATAAATTTGTCAATATTATGGGCCAAAATATAAGCAACCCCAGAATAAAACAGTATAAAGTCTGATAACAAAACTTAATATGAGCAAAGACTAGCACCCAGCAAAATAATATTCTGCATACCATAAGCATTATCTAGATTTATCAACTGGCTGATAGTATTATGATCTGAAGCATAGGGAACATAATATTTCTGAGCCCAATGATGAGGATATGCTGGAACTCTGAACCGAGAATTGGCACACCAAGGACGGGCTGATGGCAGAATTGTAGATGCAAAAGTAATGGCACGAAGAAGGCGGCCAATTGCCATGGTAAACATGTATCTGGCACCTAGTCCGAGGCCTGGAGCTCTTACGGAATCAAATAGCACAGAGAATGCCAGCATCATAAACAACATCAAGAAATGGTGCAATCCAATAATACGAGCTCTTAATATCTCAACAATTGCACTAGGAAGTTTCTCATTTAATGCCAGGAGCAACCATTGACCAGTGTCTGGAAGAGGAGGTGTATTACTGCCAAAAAAAATAAGTAAACAAGTTTTCATCTTTCAAATAGAAAATACAAGAGCAGGTTTTAAGCCACTAGGAGTGGGCTAGTGGTGAGGGCTTGGGTAGTTCGCATGAGGTTATGAGTTCAAACCTCAATACCACCATTGTATACCAAAAAAGTACAGTAGCAGTTTTTTAGTTTGGTTTATGTCAAATAAGCCGAAGCAAACCATAGTTATAAGAAAATATTACAGATAGTAACAAGCAGTAATTATACACTAGTTAAAACATGTGCACAAAAAAAAAGATTAGCTTTGACCATTTCAATTTTAAAGTCACAATATAACAAACGGGCTATCAGGTTTTTCAGATAGTTCTCCACGAACATAAATATGATAATTCCAATTTTAACCAAAGAGAGAATTCAGGAAGTATCCTCCACCAGCCATTCTATATCATGGGATTATTTAAGCGCTTCTATAACTCTTATCATGCTAATAATACTTGAACTCTGTTTATTCTGGCAGTGTGGATCCAAGCAGCCAAAACAACCATCAAATCCAATAGCTCAGATCTAGAACTTCAAAAAGTCCTCATCCAAAACCAAATATTCAAAAAATAGAAACAAATACTAGCTCAGAGAACTAAAGGAAGTGAATTATTACATACTGTGCTAATCGAATCCAATAGCTCAGATTTCCTCACAGAAATTATGACCAAAAAATAATAATTCGAAATCAAAGAAGCAACATAGTTCATTTTCTCGCTCAAGATTCGCCTTAAGAACCTACATTTCCAACAAGATCCGCTTCCCAGAATTTCGTTCAGATCAATAAAAAAAATCACGAGATTGAACTAAAGAAAAGGATAAGAAACAATATTGATCCGCACATCACAACAAACAGAACAACAGAAGAAGAAACAAGGAAACGAAGTTGATTCGGGTGACAGTTACCGGTGCCAGTCAAGGCCGAGCACCGCGGTGACGAAGCGAACGGAGAGGGCTTCGAAGAGGAGAGCGGCAAGCATGAAGAGCATGGAGGCGACGAAGGGAACCACCGCGCGGAACTCCGCAGACCAGTGCCGGTAGGAGGGGACGCGAGCCACGGCCGTGAGGGCGAGGAGGGACCAGAGCACCGGTTGCAGCCGCGAGTGCCACGCCGGGGACAGGTGGCGAAGGTAGTCGATGGCCACGTATGACATGGCGGCGACGCCCAAGCCGACGTTCTTCGCCGGCTGCGCCGGCCACCGCATGTCTGCTACTTAAGAGAATCTTAGAGTGAGAGTTGAAGTTGAAAGTGGAGTTAGTTGGGTTTTCACAATTCCAAGTAGAATGCGGTAATAACAATAATTTTAATGCCATGTTAAGTATGGGTTTAGTGTTTCTTACCCGTTATTGAGAAAAAAAATTTCCAATTAATTTTAACGAAAAACAATTTAAAAATCCTCGGTTTTATTTATAATTATTATCCATTAATTTTGTTGTTGTTTACCTTTATGTGATTTTTTTTTCATCATGGTTAAAAACTGAGTTAACCTTTTCATTTCATTCATGAGAATAGTAAAAAATTAACATGAAGATAAGTGATAAAAAAGAAAGATTAGAGCTAAGTGATTCTAAAGTACATACCATACATTTTTAAACTTTTCCCTAAAATCATTAGTTTTCAATAGCCACGATTTTTTTATTCCAAACATTTTTTCACTAAAAAGAAAACTCAATATACAATTACAATGATTTTTTCACATCAGCAATTTTGAAGAACAAGAAAAACAACATTTGAGTATTGTGTCAAGAAATTGGTTGTTTTTTTTTCGTGTTACTTGTGATTATAAGATATCACAATCTGATATGTTAATCTTCAGGTTTATTAATTTCCAGCTTAAATTACAATTTCCATAAAGACAAAAAAAAATTCTTACTTTTATTACTTGACACCAGAAAAACATAATGATTTAATGTATTTCATAGCAACATCAGCTTCCAGAAAATATGCAATAAATAGTCAAATCAGTATATAAAAAAAAATTAAAAGAAAAAATATTTATGTAAGTTGATATGGACTATAAATTTTGTTGAGGTAAAAGGCAATCAAATAAAATGTCACATGCTAAGCTTTGGACTTTTTCAGGTCGACCTAAACTGTTAATATAATATAGGTTAAATTATAAATCTGACATTTAGAAAATGTAATTAAAAAATATTATTTTATTGACCTATTTAAAAATAAACCTTAAACATGAAAGCATGAAAATGTCTTTGCAGCGTGATAACTGAGGACCTAGGGGGACGATTCTGACAGCAATTTGACAGCAACCGGAGCAATGGGAAGATATAGGTATTAGAAGCATTAATTTAATACTAAATGTTCAGGCAATGCTGTCGATTAAAAAACAAAACATGACAGAATGTTCAAGCCAAAGTGAAACTCTGAAATATAATCTAAAGAATTATTTCAAGGGTTGTCGCTTCTCCTTTCGCTGCTGATGAGAAAAGTTGCAGCAAATTATTAATACTAGGATACGGGGTCGTATCCTGACCTAAAAAAAAAAAAATACATCAGGATCCGGACGCATATCCTGATGAAAATAAGTGTTGCTGCACTTTTTCTTCTCTGCAGTGACAGAAGAAATATATAACCCTTATTTTAATCCAAAAACTTAAGTTAATAAGTAATGAATTTTGAATGGTTTTATATTATATTTCTCTAACCAATAATATGGTAAATCACCCTGCCATAGTTTACCTTTCTTTTGGGGTCATAATTCAAACACAAGGATCAGTAATGTGAACTTCATATCTATGAAACAGAGAATATCTCCCACCCATTTAAAAACCAAGATGAATTAATAGGAGAGATGAGACAAAAAATAAGAAAGCAATTTGAACCTCAAGCTACACAAAATTCTTTTATGATATCATCAGCTATCAAATACAAACACATACACATATGACTGATGTTACCCAGCTCTTTTTATAACACAAGACCCCTCAACTCTAAATCTATCACAAATGACAGAACCTCCTATACAAAGGTGGGGGTAAAAAAATCTTAATGTTAGTCAAACCCTCACATAAGAGAGATGACAGAATGAATGAAATACCAAAGCAAAACACTATGCTACCATTCTGAAAATATGGAAGGCTCCTATAAAACCAAAAACCTACTCTACACACCACCACAAGGCACACAGCACCACTGTGCAAGTTGGAGAAAAAACCACTGCAAAGGACTTGGGTTGTCCTCCTCCACTGGAGATGGAGTTGGCAGTGGTAGCTCATCGGGCAGATGGCGATGAAATGCATCAACTGCAGCAGCAACACCGTCTTCATTCTCAATCAACTTTGCTATTTCCATTGCTCGAGATTTCACCTGACGATTTACAATCCCATTAACTGTCAATATAATTTTTGGCTAAACCATATTACATATCATTATGATTATAAGTATACAGAAGGAATCAAAAAAGCAGGCCTGGATTGAATGAGTAAGGCCTTTGATAACTACAAATTTAATATCTTCATTCTTGTGATATATAAGAGAGGATGGTAGGAAGGGGATATCTAAATAGAGGGATGAATAGAATTTAAGTTTACCTCTGGCTGGAGCATAAATTTTATGGCATTTGATAAATTCTCAACACTGAGTTGAGATATTGGAATTGGGGCTGGTCCCAACTCTTTCTGATGTATTCTATCTCCCCAAAAGAACTGATCTCCAAAGAATGGAACTATGGTTGTTGGACACTGCAAGTTATGGTATTCATATTAGGAAAAAAAAGCAGCAGCAATAAATTCATTATTTTTATAAGCACCAGAGTCATGTCATTACGAATCCTTGGATTATGGAAAAGAATTTAACTTAGAGAAGATACTATTGAACATTAATTACCCCAGCTTTTAATCCTGTAGCCGTGGTTCCAGCTCCACCATGATGCACCTGCAATTTTGTGCCAAAATATCTTCCAGTTATTTCATGCTCAGATCTGAGTGGACATTCCACGCCAAACCCCTTGCCCCTCTTTCTCTTAGCTTTCTCTTGGAAGAACTTCTCACAACTAAAGTTTGGGTCGTGATATTAGGAAAGAAAGAATCAAAGCCAAAAAGGCTTAAACTAGCAACACGTAAACCACTCTGACACATTCCAAAGCAATTTCTTTCTTTCCCAAATAAACCCACAAGAAAACATGTATTGAAACTCACCACAGCAGAACATTGAGGAAAAAGCCAATCATGAGGGCATTCCTCCAGAAGGAAAACATTGTCAGAAACTTCTTCCACTACATAATGCAAGTGAAACTAATGTCAATTACCTAAAATGCATAGATCAAAACGTATAATTTTTTCAATGCATACCATAAGACATGTTATGAAAAAGGTTTATCAATTCTTCAAGATCATCAAAATTCAGAAGATTCAACAGATAATTTCACTAAATCGAGTTATTAACGGAAAAAAATTTTGATGATGTTAAAGAATGTAATTTATTAGCAAGTGATAACAAGGAAGATTTTACAGGCATGCACTGACACAACATATAGAAAACATATTTAATAGGGTTGGCGTTAAGGCATATGTAAAACAACCATTTCAACCTAAAAGCTTAATTTGTTAGGTCAAGCCACATTAATGGTTTTTATATTTATGTAACACGCCCCCTCACATTAAGCCCATTGGATCACTTAGTCACAAAGGCTCTAATATTATATAAAAGAACAATTCAATTCAAAAGCTTAAGCTATTAGGTGAGGCCACATTAATAGTTTTTATATTTCTCTAACGGTATATGAATAGAAGCTGAAATATTCAAAGAACAAAAGAGCATGACATAGCAGAATGAGAAAATTAATGACATAATTATCAAATGTAAATTTGTCTGGTACATTCTTGTATGCGAATTCATAAAAACTAATCAGAACTAAGAAAACACAAAGCCACTAAAAGCGGGCTATTGGTGAGGGGTTTGGGCGAGGTCATAAGGTCAAACCCCCGTAATAAACAATACATATTTCACTCATTCATTAACATTGACACACAAACAAATAACAGAACATGAAACCAAGTTATAACTTTTTCAGCAGCAATGGGTATTTGACAAAAAAAAAAAAGGAAACAAATGGGTGCAAAAACTTAAAATAGAATACTTACGATTCCCTAGATTGCCCCAGCCCCGGTCAATAATTCCCCGTTGTTCTGTATCCTTTAGTGCCTCCAATATAACATCTGTTGTTCTTTTAGGATCTTCAAGAGGCTAACATAGTAAAACACAACATCTTCATTTAGAGGACTTCAAAAATTCATTTTTAAAAAATTGCCAATAGTGTCAAGGCTTACAAAAAGTATGCCAATCGTGCACAATCATAGATTACCACAATTTAATAATGGTCATAAAAATACTTCTGAAGGAAATTATCTTGATCGTAGTCACATCTGTGCATGAACTAGTTAAGAATGATCCTGATCATCATAAGTACTCTCATATTTGCTATACACAACAAATAAATTAATCTCAATGAAAGAAAAACAAAATTAATCCAATGCAAATTCAAAGATCAAGGACAAGTTTGCTTCAACAAGAGAAACAGGGGATTATTGGGGATTTAGGGATTAACTATCAATAATTTGAGAATAGGATTTGGTTATTAGGATCTTGAGATATCTTATCAGTAGGCTTGATTAGAACTTTAAATCCTATTCTAGATTAGGGTTTCTTGAGTTACAAGTTTAGGTTGTTTGTCTTAGTAGAATTATGGTTATTTGAGTTACCTATAAGGCAGATTATCTTAGGGATTACAGAATTCAGGGCTATTTGACCATTTTGCCCCTCATTAATTAATTAATAACCATTTTGCCCCTGATTCGAAACTACCAATTTGTCCCTTTTTAATCGACTAACTTGAATTTTTAATCGACTAAATGGTTGTTGGGAGATTTAATCGACTAAATCTCCCTACTTAATCGATTAAAAAATCGTACTGACTTGTTTTCCTTCGTTGTCTATTGGGAGATTTAGTCGATTAAATAGGGAGATTTAGTCGATTAAATCTCCCAACAGCCATTTTTGCCTGTTTTGACCATTTAATCGACTAAAAATGCAAGGTAGTCGATTAAAGAGGGGCAGATTGGTAGATAGTTTCGAATCAGGGGCAAAATAGTTATTAATTAATTAATAAGGGGCAAAAGGGTGAAAAACCCCAGAATTCAGCCTCTATTGAATATGAATATTGGGAAATTTGAGTAACCTTTGCTCTTCCCAAAGTATGATTGATTGCAGTTTATATGATGAATAATCGAGCAGTCATTGAGATGAAAGAGTGAAATTAAACTTGTATTACAATCCAAAGTCCAAACATACAATGGACAAAAATACATTGCACCATTCTCAGGCATCATATGTGCCAGGTCTTTAAAGGGAAAAGCAACCTATAAAATCTTGCATGCAAAATCTCATCATGCTTCATTTGCTTGAAATAAAGGCTTGATCCTCCAAGAATGTAATCAACTCTAAGGTTATAAGTGGCAATGAAATCCATAAAATCCAAACAGAAAAATTAAATTTATAGAAAAAATTCTAATCAGAGATAATTTCATAAAAAAAATTATTTGTAGTTTAAGTGAAATAGCCATACCATGCTTCCAAACCCAAAATATAAAGGAGGAGGTCCATTTTGAATCCATCGGACAAAATCTTCTCGGGGTTGATACTTTGATGCAAGGCTCAAGAAACAGTAACCAACAACATCAACTAAAGGGCCCCAGTCTGCAAATTAGTTAAATGTCATTAGTTTTACTAACACATTTGAGACTCTAAGCAAAACTTGTCTACCAAGCATGTAAGGTGGCTACTATTTACTGTCAAGGATCAATTCTTCTAAACACTTAAAGCTGTTAAGTGAAGGACTACAAATGATCTTATATATCTAACAGTAACAAATAGTGATATCATCAACACAAAAAGCTTGCTGCACTTCAAGCATAATACATATGAACTCTCTTTAAGCTTAAACAACTTAAAGAGTTGAGTGGAATCTGATCTGAACAAAGCCTTCCTTGATTAAATTATATATTAATTTGATAAAATCCATTTAATTATTTAATCAGCAGATAATGTTATATACTCACAAATACATCCAACTCAACAGTTACTGTGCATCTGAGCCTGTTCCAGACAGTAACAACTACTGAATTTATCTCCTACTTCATTGGCTTAAATGATAAAATGATTACTCATTTGAAAAGAAGTAAAATAAGGACATCAGATGATGTAACTAATGATTGCATCCTTGTCCATACCACTTGGTTTCGGAACAACATGAGGACTCCACATATAGCCAGTTGGTAAATGAGATATTGATCCGCGGTACATACTAAAATATGCAATAGGAGCAAGCTTCAATTTGCTTTTCCTGAAGTCATTGATAATTCCTCGCATTCCCCACCATGTTAGTAGATCCACAATTATGTAAGACAACTGGAGACAGCGAGGAAATATTGAAACAGGTTTGTTGCTAAGGCAGTCCAGCAATTATATACAAAATTATCAACATCAGATTATAAAATATTGTTTCCGCAAAGTACATACCCAATAACCAGCACTTTGAGGAACACGTGCCAAAGGGTGGGGGAACTCATACGTTGGCCTGCATATTGAAAAAAATATGTAAGTGACCTCAAAAAGGATTTAAAAAAAGCACTGAAGAAGGGATGATAAAAAGAATGTAGCATTTATCTGACTATTTGACTATTTTTATTTTTAAAGCATTTCTGTACTATAAGAATATTACAATTCAAGAATTAGAACATTACTCATATCTTGTTATGAAACCTTATCTTCCTAACATATAAAAAGTTACACAACTGTTATAACAATTTGAACTCACGTCCATGGCATTGTGAAGAAGATGTGAAGGGGCACCCCAAGGGCTTCAGCAACATGCGCATGTCCTGCAAGCCAGAATCACAAGATATAATTCTATCTATTCTATTCTAAAAAAACAAATCTGAGGCAAATTTACAAACAATTATGCAATAAACAAACAAAAATACTCTTCTAAAATGGAAATATTTTTTTCATTAAAAAAAAAAGCTGCATTCAATAATGTTCTTATGAATTCCGGAAACAGATTCTAGGGAAAAAGAATCCATTATTTTTCATGCTTTGAAATTTCAATGTGAAAGCCCCCTGAATTTCATATTTCAAAGTTCGTAGTTACTCTTGGGGTCCCAATTTCCCCTTTTTCCTTTTCTAGTACATGGTTAACACTTTCTGTTTAATATAAATGAGTGCAATATATATGCAAAGGGTATTTAAAAATTAAAAATTAAAAAAAAAAAAAAAAAAAAACTGAAAAGCTAATGATCTGCATATTGACTCATACATTTACTCCATTTTCCTTTTCACTTATTTGTTGTAAACTCTACTTCTCTTTACTTCTATTTATCTCTAATATGTATTACAATATAAAGCATAAGATGAAGATAAAACAGCAATTATTTTCATGCACTGGATAATAATTTATCCATCAGTCTATAGCCAAATTGATCACTTGAAATATCTTAATTTTTCTTTATTTTCTACTTTAACAGTTTATGCTCCTGATCAAAGGATATAAGCCCAATCCCAAATTAATGTTTATAAGCATTGAAAAATTAATTGTGTGTACATGTGCAAAATGCTGTCAATATCAACTAGACAAGTCTGACTCAAATGTGAAGGTAAACCCTTTGAACAGGTATGGTAATATGCCATTACTATTTCAAAAACATGTATATTGTTGAGTGGGTGAGGCTCTGATACTATGTAAAGAACCAATTCAACTCAAAAGCTTAAGCTAGTGGGTGAGGCTACATTAATGACTTTTATATATCTCTAACAACTCCACAAGTACTATAGAGTAGTCATAGGGTTAATGATAGAACCATCAAATGTCATACTTGCAAAGCATGTGATATTATTATCACGTTACAATAAAAGAACTATTTGAAATTAATCATTAAAAAAAAAATCAATCATAAGAAAGGTATGAAAGAAGAAATACACAATACAATAATCTTCTAACCACTCACCATACGCAGGAGGATTGGCAATAATAGCCTGAGCTCTGAAAGGAACACCGGTTTCCAAATCGGGTGCTGTGCATGCCGGAAGAAGGGAATCAATGATGGCCTTCAGCTGCTTCATTTGCATAGATATATCAGCGGGACCAGAAGGGATCAAACCTTTATTCCTTGCCATATCTATTATTGAAATAACTCATTTAGTATATCAGTATAATATATATAATGAAAAGGAGAGAAAATGGAATATTATTAAATCTACAAAAAAAAATAAAGGATTGTTTCAGCATGTTTAGAATCAATCATAATTCTAAAGCTGATATAATCAGTTCCTATCACCAGCTGCTCTTTCGCAGTGGCAACAAGTTTCTATTCACCAAATTGACCAAAACACTACATTTCCCATGTTAGAAGAATAATTGGCTAATGCATTAGGTTGGCTCCAGACTAACAATTGTTTGGGTGCTTAACACTTTAAAGAGAGCAAGTTAAGAGTAGCTGCTCCATATACACAACTAGTGGTGGTGGGTTCGGGATAAGGGTATTTTTGTCTGAAAATTAGTAAATATGGTTAATTGTTGGAATATAATAATACAAGAGGGTTAATTGTTCCAATTGAAAGTAGAAGGTGGTTTTATATAATTTTCCCTAAAATCTTTAAGTTGGCCTTTTCAGAAATCAGTAGGAGAAATTAAGTATATTTGAGCACCATGAGATATCAGTGCCTTCCAGCATATTTTCTGATCCAAACACCAAATTTAATAGGTGAACCAATACAAAGGAGCTAAAAGAGGGTCTTTAGTCAAGTTAAGCACAAAGTAAAAGTAGACTGAAATATGAATTATTAAATATTAATGAAAGTATTACAAAGGAACCTCTTACATCCTGCCAACACACGGGGATCACCACCCAGAGGATAGAAATCTACACCAGCTGACTTTACAAATGTGTCAAAATTAGCATGAGTTGCCAGCCTAACATGATGACCATACTCCTGCAAGTAAATATTATTTCATATATGAATTCGACAAAACTGACTTCTAGGATATAAAATTCATTAATAGTAGTTAAAATCAATACTTTGCATCCTTTTTCAAATAGATCAGCAGTACAAATCTTGTGACAGCAATCAGACAATTAGGACAAGCCTATGGATTTTCAACATAAACAAATAAAGCTAACTAAAAAATACACACAACCAGAATAAGTCCTTGCCAAAAATTAGAAACTTATATCACCAATGACAAACTATCAAGATACCAATACATTACAAACAGTAAAAAGCTTTTTCAGAACTAAGCAAATAAAAGGAAATCTATATATGATGTGAAAAAGTTATCCTAATTTCTCATGTAAGCCTAATATTAAAGTAAAGCACAAGTTAACAATTTTATTCACTTTAATTTTATAAGCATGGTGTCTTGTAGCCTTATCAGTAGAAAGAAGAAGAAACTTGTAACCCTGATACGCTAATTTAAGGAACAGAGTGCAGATGATAAGCAATGTGGAATGAATGTTACCATTGAACATAACTAAAATTATGACCTCAAAACAAGTTCACGTAGTAGATTCCATTAATTAGGGAAAATTAACTCGTACACAGCAAATTACATATGAAGATATTAGGGAGATCTACACCATAAGACAAGCAAATAAGCAATAACAAAAATCACAACGATTTAATCAAACAATTCTCATGTGCACCAAGATGAACTGAATGAAATATTTAAACATGCCTGAAGTCTCTTTGCAATGGCCAGAAAAGGTTGTACGTCGCCTCTAGTTCCAACAACAAGTATGACAATTTGTAACCGTGGAACTGAATTTTTAGATTCAGAAATAAGACTTCCACTCACTGTTGACTCTTCAAAAGATTGGAGCTCTAATAATTCTGCAGCAACAGATGCACTCTTTTCTAGATCAACTTCAACAGTCCCATCATTTTGTATCTTCACTAGGTTAGCAATCAGTTGTCGCTGAGAAGCAAAACAAGAAAGTGTTGTGAACATGCAAATAATTTGGAAAGTCTAATGCATGAATCACAAATACAGACCACAATGCCAAAGCTACAAAGGCACAGCATAACCACGTTTTTCAAATAACCCATCAACATGTCAAGAACCAAAAGATATAAAGGTTATTCTTCAGAAGTAAAGAAGCTCTAAATACTTCATTATGGGCAGGGAAGGGAAACAAGATGAAGATATTAGATATCAAGTATTTGCATATATAGATACAAATACTAGGCCACATCACCCTCAATAAACAAAATGACAAGGCAGCACTTCAACATGAATATGTCCAATACACATAAGAACAAATAGCATTGTCCCACATTTTCATCTTTCATACAAGAATAAACATAACAGCCAAACATATATTAATATCTGGATTCTGGGTATAACTCACTCCAATTAGAATGAAAATACACAAGCAAAAGTTTGAAATTTAAGATCATCCACATACAATAACACTTGCATATACCTTTTGTTGCTCTGACAGCCTGTCCAATATTAGGTCATGCCTTGAGGACCCCCTTTTCTCTGTTATTGATCTATAAAGTATAACCTCCTGGTCAGCTATAAGTGGGTTTCTCTCAGTTCCAACAGGTGCTGTGATGCAATGTTCCAAACCTTCACGAAAAGAATTCAACATACAAAAGATATCAAATTAATCTTTCAACAGAAGCAAGTTAGAAACAACAGTCAATGGGAACAAGACCAATAGCATTTAACCAAGGTAGGAGTTGAGAACACAATTAATTAATTCTAAAAGGAAATAAAGCTATCGAGGTTGAAATAGTTTCGATGAAATTTGG
This sequence comes from Gastrolobium bilobum, assembly GCF_033153095.1. Lineage (NCBI taxonomy): Eukaryota > Viridiplantae > Streptophyta > Magnoliopsida > Fabales > Fabaceae > Gastrolobium > Gastrolobium bilobum. The sequence continues at coordinate 164,022 of NW_026899532.1, forward strand.
CTTTTAGATTAAAATTTCTGAACCTCAGACAATGAAAACTGTATACTTTGTAAAAATGAAAGTGCCTATTTGGATAAGCACAAAGGCAAGTAACTTAGACTCAACAAAGCAGCGTTAAATGAATAAGGGCTTTCGAAGAAGAGGTTCAATGTAGCAACATTTCTTTTTCTCTAAATTTTGGCATTAATCCTATAGACCTGGGGCATATTTATTAGCTTCATATGATTCTTCATATCTTCCTTTCTCACTAGAGAGGACAAGGTAACTAAGTCCAGAAGAATCTTCTAGAGTGATAAAGTTCCAAATGTCAGAGGTGGAGCTAGGGAGGGGCCAGAAGGGGGCACTTCCACCCTGAATCCTCCTTACCCCTTTGATTATTTTTCCCTTCTCCACTTTTTAACCTATGTTTCTCTTCATGTGGGCTCCTCTCAATATCAGACACTACTCCACTTTCAAGTTAAATCCCTGAGCAAAATAAGCCCCGGGCGCAAAAGAGAAAAAAGAAAAAGAAAAAAAAAACTATTTGAAGTTATTAGTGACTATGCTATGACACACAATAAGGTTTTAGTTCTTAATCCACCTTACTCTTGCACTGTACACAACAGCAATAAAACCTAGAGATCAGAGATTTAGAGTAAACTTAACTGCAAAACTGGCCTTTCAACAACGTATACTGTTCTTACTTCTCAGTTTTTATTCTCAAAAATCACAATTATTAATTGCTAAAGTTTAATCAATAAAGCATTCATCAGATAACAACAGAACCTAATGACTTACTTAACTTACTGAAGACACCATTATTAACATAGTACAATACAACAACAGCAATGCCTATTTCACAGTCATCAACTGCTAAACAAACTTACAGAAGAAACTGACTTAGATAGAGCTAATGAGCACAAACCTCTTTGCCGAGAAGGTGATGACTTCTGTCCCGAATTTCCTATCCAATCCTCAGCATCCTTAGAAGAATTTAAATCAATCTTTTCATCATGAGACTTGATGTCCACTGTCAGTAACTCATCATCATCCATTTTCCTGAGATCTTTCTCTATTTTTTGACTATCAAAACCTACTTCTAATACTTCTCTGGACAGATATTCAATCCCATTACTACCCATCCCCAGAATCAGAACTTTCAATTCTCAGCAATCCATTAATTGGGAAACATTTGCAAACAATAGATAGACAAACACAATCTGAACACAAAAATGAGAAGAAACCCCAATCATCCGCAAGCTCAGAATGACTTGAATAACAACAGTTCTTGGGAATCTGATTCTGAACAGTTGCAATTCCCTTCAACTTTTCTAATATGCGCAAGTACCCAGAAACACATGGTAAGTGGGCCTTGAAAGACCATCACAAAAATTTAATGATCCAAAGCTTTAGTAACTAAATATAATTGACCAACAAGAACAACCACCCACCCACCAGTCATTCAAGCACAAAGAACGTTTGGTAAGCATAAAGTTCAAACCTTTTTTTCAACTCTAACCCAAACTCAATTCAAGAATCAAGGTGTAGTTCACGTTGGTCACAAGAAGAAGAAGTAATTCAAGATTTTCTTCACTGTCTGAAACGGTAGTTGCTTTGGACAAGATTTTCTTCCCTGTCTGAAACATAACAAAATTGAGTTACAAAAACCCAATAGAATCGCGTACGGTGCAACAGGGTGACATTTTTACCACCGCTGTTAATTTTTCATACATATAAAAGGAAACATGCATTTTTTTTGTCATGAAATGAAAGGATGAATTTGCATTTCTTTTCTTCTTGAAAAAGATAAGTAACATTAATTTATATTTTTTTCATGATCTATAAAGTTAATAAATTAAATTATTATAATTATTAAAAGAATTAAATTTATATCATTTATATTTTTATAAATATTACACGGATGGAACGTGGCCGTTTGAAACAAGGTAAAGTGAAAGTCTACTTGACTAGAGATGAAGGTTCTCTATAGTTGTTTTGACTTTTAACTATAGTAAGAAATTCTCAGAGTTAAAAAAAAAAAAAAAAAAAAAAATCATAAAATAATAACACAAAATGTGGTATTGAAAAATATGCATTTTTTGGACGCAAACTGTTACAATGCAATTTGTGATGACAGCTTTGTCGGCTGAAATTGCAACATCCAATCTCCAAGGCTACACCATTAAACTGCAGACAATATTATTATTACAGGATTGCATAGTAAATTAATAATGATAATGATGATGATGGAGCCACTAATATCTCATGCTGTATCTCGAGATTCACGTGTCACTCTGCAAGTTACACCTGGTGGAGTAATCATAATTCATAGCTTATTTCATCCAAAAAAATAAATAAATAATCATAGCTTATAAAGAAAAAACAACGGATAATAATAGTAATGGTATTATTGTTTTAGGCGAGTCGGCCTCGTAATTATCTTCAGAGGTAAGTTGGCCTCAAGTCTTAAAGATCATCAAAGATATATTTGATGAAAATTTTAATTTAATTTTCTCCCCACTTACTCAACTTATATTATCAATTGAATTATAGTCGTTGGGTTTCTTGCTGCAATTTATTTAAGAGTTTAGTTAATATATGTTGGTCATATAATAATACTTATTAATATTTCAAAAAATTATTATTTATTATTTTTATTTTAAAATATGATAATTCATTAAACTATATTAATAACAATTTGTATTTTTTTTTTTTTTTTTTTTGATAACAAGTATATTTTTTTTATATGAACACAGCATACTAATTAAACTCTTGTTTTAAACTTGTATTAATTATTATATGTTGTTACATTTATTATTTTAACAATTGCATTTTTATACTATGTATTTCATATATTTTTTTATTTGAATTTGATTTCTCAAGTGTTTCCATATTTTTTTAGTCTGAGATTAATTCTCAAGACACGAAAAAAAAACTAGTGTAGAAAGTTGTATAAATTAAATCCATAAAAAATATACTAAAATTAACAATATATTAGCTTATTATCCATTAAAAAATTTCAATTTAACAATATATTAAATTAAGCTGTAAAATTAATAAAATAATTTATTATTATTAATTGAAAAAATAATAATAAATGAGTGAGTACTGTAAAATTCTTGAATTATCCATCACAAAAATAAAATAAAACTACAAAACATAAAGTTAATAAGCTTTAATGCACTAACGGGACCAGGGCCAAGCTGGCCGTATAAGCAATGGCCCCTTAAAGATTTGTCCATTTTTCCAAAATGGATCCAAATCCTACACTTTTAGCTTTGAAGAGAAAAAGGTGGTGATTTTAATAGTGTTGGTTAATGGTTTATTCGTATCACTATATTTGGGTGATAATTAAATGTATAGTTTTCATATTATATAATATATTAAACAATAAAATAAAATAAATAATTAAAATTTAATTTAAGTAAAATTTTAAATTAGTATTGAAAATTCATTTTATATAATTTGTAACAGAAAAATTTAATAATAAAAGGATAAATAATAATAATTTATATGTGAGCATTTATTTGTCTCAAAAAAATATGATTTATAATATGATAATAATATAATATAAAATTTGAGAAAAATAAAAAAAATTATGTATATATAAGACCACAAAGAGTCTAAGTGATTTATTTTATAACTACAATGAGTGCAAGAGAAAATTTAAAATCACATGGAATTAAATGATAAATTATTTAAGCATGATGGGCCAAAATGACAAGTTTAAAATCATAGGAGGTTAAATGATAAATTATAAAACTAAAAAAAAAATACTAATCTATAATCATATTACACAAAACAATCTTAATCTGTACGAGGTTCATATTTACATGTCTACCTTCCTAACTCTAATTATGTACATGATCTTTTCATTTCTTTGATGACCAATGCCCTTGCCCGGTTTATTGTTACAAGGCACAAGTACACATGCTCTTCAAGTTCTTCCACTTGTTTCCTGATCCCAACATCACTTTTCTTAAGCTCCTTCACTATTTGCAAAGAGAATTTGTCTTCTTTCCTGTCCAAACAGAATTGCACCATTGCCCTGTTATGCTCAATTTCATCATGAAGCCGAGCTATGAGTCTACTCATTGTATCAAAGTCTCGATTCAATATATAAGTTCCCTTGGCTGCTATATCAAGCTGATCATAAACTTCACTAAGAGACCCACTTCCTGAAATTTTATAGCTTTGAAGCTTCTTCTTAAGATGCTTAAATGGGAAGTTGAGAATTGCTGACCCCATGATTAATGCTACTAGAGTATGTGCTGCTATAACTATGACTGTGACTGCTACTATGCCACAACATGCTGTGACACAAATCCCAGATGTCTTCTTCAAATACTTTGTTAGCTTAATTTTCCTTCCCACCTTTTTTCTCATTGACTTCAGATGGTGCAATACTGATGAGTGCTTATCATTGATGAGCTTGAAGTTGAAATCATTTTTTTTAAGGTTTGACAAGGGGTTATTTGAGAAGATGAATGAGTTGAGCTCAAAGATTATTAGCTCAAAATTTTCTGATGAGTCACCATCCATAATGTCTAGTGCTCTTTGAATGAACTGATAATTAGAGTGAACCTGTTTTATGCTTTTGAGAAGATGACTGCAAATGTGTGAAGCTTCAGCACTAATGTCAAAGTAACTCAGCATAAGGTTTTTGAGTTCTGGTGTCTTTGAAAGGGTTGCTGAATCAATAATGGAAGGTATAGTTTCTTGGTCAGGTTCAAGGAGGATTTCTGAAAATTTATTATGGTTATAATAAATGGAAGGCTGGTTTGAAAGTGATTGAGCTTTATTGAAGAAATCAGCATAGGATCTTGTTCTTAATGCCCTGTAGTACTCCTCATGGAAGTTGATGCTTTTTGGGGCATCCCTACGTTCCTTCACATCTAAAAAGAAAATATAATATGTCACTTAAAATGTTAAATAGAATGTGATAAAGAAACTAATTTCTGAATAAAATGGCATGGAGCATGGTACTAATAAGATAAGAATTGTTAAAAACTATATGATTCAAGGTACAAATACTAACCAGTTCAGGACATTAAATCGATCAGCATAAACATGGTTTGGACTTCGAAATAGGCAAAATCAATTTACTTCTGAAAACGATGTCATCTTTTGCTTTTAAAGACCGTACTGATTACAAAAAACAGAAATATTTTGATCTAGCGCAAAGGCTATCTGTTTCCATTTTGGTGCTACTAGGAAATTTTCTGTTAGTCATAAACAAATAATTAGGAGTTAGGACTCGTTTTCCTTACCTAAACAAGATACCAGACAGTTAATCTTATCAAAAATTCCTTCATTTTTTTCGCTGTTATGACAAAATAAACGGGGCTACCTGATACCAATATATCAAGTTGCCTAGATCTGCATGTATTGAGAAGATAATAGCCAAATGAAAAAAGATGAAGTCATAAGAACATACCTCCTTGTCTGTCCTTCCAAGCTTTTAATTTTGCCAACATCTTGGTTTATCTTATGAGCAAACTTGATGATGCAAAAGCTAAGAAGGGAACTAATATTATATGAACAAACTTGGTTCTTAATCACTTAGAAGGAGATATAGCCATCGAGGGATTTAAAGCCTTAATGCTAAATCAACTCCGAACAGAATTGTCTTCGGTAGAGGTTACCTATATGGTTTATCCAAAAAGAAAGAAAAAGAAAGAGAGAGGCCAAGTAATAACGTAATTTCAAGAGCTCAAATAATTGTAGTCCCTTTTAATAAATAATGGTTATCCATACATATAATAAGGCTAATCAACTTCCTACAAGCTACGTAGTCTGTTATTTGATACATGTTTGCTTATAAAACCTCTCACGGTTACAAAGATTCAAAATTAAGCTTTCTCTATGATATAATTAATCCTATAATCTCATCTACAAGAGGTAGAGATCATAATCGCTTTTCCAAATTATTTGCAAGCTTTATGGCTAAAATTGCTAGAGATTCCTTTTCTGCTGAGAACTCAATTGCATCAAGTAGACTCGTTTAATTTGCTCCCTTCATTCTTTTTATGTCGTGTCCTCATTAGTACTTACATAATTTTGCAAGCTTACACCAATGCTAACCTACATGGTGCATGTATCATGTATGCTGAGATCGATACTTCTTCTAAGGAAGTAACATATATAAAACTTGGGAAAACTATTTCTCATTTAAAAGGATACAAGTTGTGTTCTTTTAGTTTTTTTACTCTATGTATAGTTATAACATGGGGAAAAAAATTCTCTCTCCTCGGTTATATCAACTAACGTGAAAAATGAAAAAAAATAATAATTTTTCATGTTATAACTATGTACTACCAGGAATGCATAGAGTAAAAAATTAAAAGAACACACACTAAATCCATAAAACTTTTATGTGGATTAAATTGTCATTATACCCTTCCTAGTTCCTTATATGTGAATCAATTAGATTTGTTATTACAATCTAAACAAATGTGCATTGCTATAGTGCTATGAATTTCATATAGGACATAATATCTTCCTGCCGTAACATTAAATTAAAAATAACAATTCACAATAGTGATTGCACTTATATTTACATGAGCATTAATATTGATATATACAGCACGCATCATTTTGTAAAAATATCTGTTTATGTTTGGGATTTGTTCTATCTATAAATGAGAAGGAACCTAAAATTATAAGGTCTCCCTCTTGATTGATGCATGCCACATCTCTTGGCAAATCTCTGCCTCAAACTCGGAAATTAATTCAATGGTTTCCCTCTTTTTTCTCTCTCTTCTCATATTAAATTTGATGAGCACGTTAATTTTGCTCCTCAAACTCTATTGCTGAACAGTAGAGTTTTCAAACCTCACAAACAATCTGTTTATTTTCTTATTATTATGCATGCGCATGTGTTCGTCCATATACATATGGCTTCGACACGAAAAATCTTAATTAAATTGATAGTTCAGTAACTTATCATTATCATCATTAATCACATCATATTCAATCAATGGTATATTCCTTTTAAGTTTGAATCTCCCTTTTCTGAATTGATCATCTCATAATCATTGTCGTTACTGAGGGCAATCATATGATGTTGTCACGCATTCGCCAATTGAAACAATCCACAAAGACACGCGTAAAAATAGTATGAGTCACGTTATGCAAGCATAAACCTATATTTGAGAAACCGACAAGTCTTACCTACGTGGCCGAGTAGGTGTCAATTGTCAACATTCTCAAAATGGAAAAGTAACAGAAAGAATGTTATTATGTTACTTGAGATCTTGTCATTCTGAAATATATTCTATGCTAACGTAGCCAAATATTGCTATAGCTAGGGATTAATGTCAAGCTACCTTTTTAAATGAAATTAAGCTTCTTGCTTTTTCCTTAATTTGGGAATTCATGATATTTTTTCTTTTCTTTTTTTCCTGCTCTAAGAAACTTTAATAATGGAAACCTATTTTTTTCCGTTAATCATTGTGGTGGGTTACATAATTGAAGTACTCTTTCTTTTCCCATTAATCATTTCTTTCATTATGGAAGTGAAATCCAATATCCTGTCTTTACATCACTAATTGAAAAAAAAAAAAAAAAAAAAAACTTGTCAATCATTTATTGAGGGCAAATACAGATATCAAAACAAGATCATAAACATTTTATTTTTGCATGAAATTTATCCTCTTATACATTCTTAATTGAATACAATATTTTTCTATAACAATTGATTTTTAATGAGACAAAATTATTGTTTTATTCAATTTTTAATGTATTTAGAAAAACGACCGATTAGAGTTTCATTAATGTTGCCAAAATATATATCAAATTAAACCCACGTACAAAATTTTCTTTTCTTTCTGTTTTGGGTCAAACTTCTTCAACAAAAGAAGAAAATGAGATAGAAAATAAGACAACAGAAAGAAAATATGCGCATCACACGGTCGTGTTGTGCCACTATACGTACAAGGAGGCAACTCACCATCTCACCAGAAAACGACATGAGAGTGAGCCATGCATATATATTATATAGAACTAGAAGCATCCTTTTGGGGCGTTGTAAATAAGTTAAATTGGGCTATACTTAAACTTAAATAGGTTAAGCTGTGTAAAAAAATATACGATCTGACCTGGTCTATTAGCCTGTATAAGCCCAAATTATAAGTATGCTCTGATCTATATTTATAAAATAACAATCTTGGCCTAAGTCTGTTAGCCTATTTAAACTTATTAAATATTCCATGATAAAAAAATTAACTAAATAATATTACTTTATTATTCAAAATTATTAAAATAATAATTTTATTTATTTTATTTAAAATAAATAATATGACATAGGTCGGCCTATAGACTTATAAATTCGACATGTACAAAAAAGCTTATGACCTACTTTTTAAATATTTTTTTAAAAAGCATAGGCATGTTCTATTTGACTATTTGTAATAGGTCAAGTTTAATCTAATATAGGCTAGGACATAGACCTATGTAGGCCAACCTAATTCATTTACACTCGTAGGGCATCCTAAGCAAGTATGGGTTTACTATTTTTATTATTTTATTGCTTTTTGAATTGTTGGGCTGTTTAAATAGTGAATGATTATTTCAATTTCAATTTTTTAAAGTTGTTTTTGTAATATTTATTTAAATCTTGAAATATTTGAATAAAGATAATAAAAAGAGAAGAATTGTTTGTATACACCTATTTGCATGTTTGAAGTAGGTTCTTGAACTCAAATCCTTTATTTTGTTAAAAAAATATGTGTACGTAACATATGCGGGAACAGTGACCAAAATGTCACTGTTCATCAATTTTTTTACATGAATGTCACGCAAACAGTCTTATTTCTCAATCTGCCACGGGGGCAAGTTCGCTACCCGGTGTAGAGAACGCGATTTGCTGACGTGTCACGTTTCTAGTGGACACCAAGTTCGCTACACGGGGTAGCGAACTTGGTTTACCCTATGTAGCGACCTTCAAACCTTTTTTTTTTTAATTTGATACTTGTTATTCACTAGAAATGTGACACGTCAGCAAATCGAGTTCGCTACACCAGATAGCGAACTTGCCCCCATGACAAATTGGAAAATAAGACTATTCACGTGACATTTCGATAAAAAAAATTGATGAAGAGTAATACTTTACACGTACGTGCATCATACTGGGGTTGAGATTTGCTTATTCGTGAAGAGGTCAATTTGTGATGGGGGGTTTTCGGTATATCTAATTCAATGCGCTTGGAATATCCATTCGTTTTCCATGTGTCAAATGTGTAGCATCCTTATCCACATCCACATGCGTGGCTCTTTCTCTTTTGTAACATCATTTTCATTGGTTGGGCTGACAATAACTGCATCAATTTTTATTTTTATTTTGTCTAGTTGTAATTACGTAGTATTTTCGTCAAGTTTCTCGTTTTACTACAATACTTGTCCATGAGCTGAGCACTTTAAAAAGTGAAGAAATAAAAAAATATTAAGTTTGGCAATTATTCAAATTGATCTTACCAGGAAATTAAGCTTTAACTATCATCAACAAAATGTATAATATAAAAAGTTTAAGCACATTCATAAAAATTGTAATTGTTCTCTAATGGTACAAGAAAATATTAATTGAGTAATTTTATCTAACCCATTGATTAACCCAGCCCATTGCACTATAATGTATACACTACTAATATTATTGTGTCATATCTAATCACTAGTTTCTTCGTACTTTGCATACTCATGCTAGGTAAAGGGGTAACTTTGCTTTCAATTGAATGGGTCAATGCAATAATCATTGAGACTGAAGCAATCAAGTAAACTGCAGAAGAAAAATGACTTATATGAATTTGCAGTGGTGGTTGCCATTTTAGTGACAGGACAGAAAAGAAGCCACAGAACGAGCGATTGTGGCCTAAGAAATGTAACTAAAATAATAATGGAATGGGTCCTACATCCGCTTAGGGGGCTAAAAAAATCATTCTATTTTTTTAAATAATAATAATAATAAAAGGTACATGTTTGGTTTATTTTTTAATTTAAAACTATTTTTAAAATAGTTTATAAGAATCACTTTTAAAAATAAAAGAAAAAGTTATTTGATAAAATTGTTCTGGAAATAATTTTAAAAATCAAACAACAAAAAAAAAAATTTTTTTTAAAGTAAGCAAAATGATTTTTAGGTCAATTTAATTAAATTAAATTTAAATTAATTAATTTTTTAAAATATACCAAAAATATATATTTCATTTTGAATCAATTTCATTGAATACTTTATTAATTAATAGAAAACTGTTAACTACATAAAAATATTAGATTTGACCCTTTTCTTTTTGAATAATTTATTTTAAGGTGTCTTTAGAAACTAGAAACTACTAGGTAAATCTCTTATATTGTGTAGCGATGTCTTTCAACCAACAAATCATTCTCCATTTTGAACAAGGGTTTGTTTTTCTGCAATTAATGCAGATAAGTTATCTGCAATAAGTTCAATATGACCTCGTTTTGGGGCAGGAATTATGATGTTTTTGTAATTTTAATTTATTTCAGAGTTATAATAATCTTTATATTTATAATTTTTTAAGATTTCAATTCCAAAACGACGTCGTTTTGAAAATAAATGTAGATAACTTTTCTGCAGTAACTGCAGAAACATTTTTTCCTTTGAATAATTATATTCTGTTTTGCTAATGAAAAAATATATATTCTTTTAAAAGGAAGATTATTTTAGTTAAAATTAGTGTTTTTTATTTAAAATTTAAATTAAAAAATCGGTCATTTTTCCTCTATGATTTTCATTGTATATCACTTTATCTCACTAAAATAACACAATTTTATATCCTTTAAAAGTACAAACACCAATTCCTTTACTAATATATTGATACATGCTAAATTTTAAGGGTAATTTTTTTCTTTGTAACTCTTAGCATCGTTGTTGGTGCCTGGTGGCATGTTTTGAATTTTTACTATAGATTTAAGACTTAAAAGATAAAATAGAGATATCGATTGAAGTCCCAATATTAGCTGAATGGATATCCAAAATTTTAATTCCTTAAGTTCAAAAAATTAATTGATGGTGACATTAAGATTGACAAAGAGAATAATTTCTTTTAGGAAGTTCGTTCCTACTTACTAAACTATATTAAGAGGTTTGAGAATTAGTTATTTTTTTGCCATATGAATTTTTTTCAAAATTCTCAATATTTTCCCCCAAACTCATGTTATCTCCACTAACCCTAAAGCAATGTCGTTTTAAGGTTTGGAGGAATATTTTTTTGTAATTCTTATCTTTATCATTAAATTTGTTTTCTCTTTCGATGGAATTTTCGACGGAATTTCAATGATTTTCGATCAAAAATTTTCGACGGAATCTCTAATTCCGTCGAAAATTTGTTAGCAACGAAGAGATACTCGACGGCTTAATTTCCGTCGAAAATTCCGTCGAAAATGACATTTTCGACGGAATTTTAACCATTTTTGACGGAATTTTTCCGTCGAAAAAAATGCATTTTTTAGTAGTGGACGTTTTGGAATAATTGGAGATAACTTTATCTCCAGTGACGTGAAAAATACTAAACCCTTATATATATATATATATATATATATATATATATATATATATATATATATATATAGATATAGGGATAGGATTCTTTGGTATTTGTGTTAAACTTTTTGACACCAAATACTAACCGTTAATTTTTGTCAATAAATATTGTTTAGTCCATGTCATATTAAATGAAACTAAAATAATAATGGAACGGGTCATACATCACCTTAGGGAGCTAAAAAATAATTATTTTAAAAAAAATATATGGTAATAATAATTATAAAAAAGGGAAAAATTTTATTTATTTTTTAACATTTTGAAGACTATTTTTCAATATAATTTATAAGAATTATTTTTAAAAATAAAAGAAAAAATTCATTTAAATTTTTTTTCTAAAAATAACTTTAAAAGTCAAACAACAACAAAATTAATATAATTTTTTTAAAGTAAGCAAATTATTAATATAAAAAAAATTAAATCATCTTCAATGAATTTCAAATATAAAAATGATTTTTTTATCAATTAAATTAAATTTAAATTATTTTATTTAAAAAAAACCAAAAATATAAATTTCATTTTGAATCAATTTCGTTGAATAATTTATTAACTAATAGAAAACGTTTAACTACGTAAAAATATTAAATGTGATGGTTTTTTTTTGGGTTCACTTTTTCTGCAGTTAATGCAGATAAATTATCTGCAGTAAGCCCAATACGACGTCGTTTTGGAGCGGAAATCATGATATTTTTGTAATTTTAATTTATTTCAGAGTTATAATAGTATTTATATTTATAATATTTAAAGATTTTAATACCAAAACGATGTCATTTTGGGAATAAATGCAGATAACTTATCTGCAATAACTGCAGAAATATTTTTCCCTTTTTTTTTTGAATAATTCATTTTAAGGTATCTTTAAAAACTACTAGGTAAATCTCTTAGTATCTACTATTTAGTAACGATATTTTTCAACCAACAAATCATTTTGCTCCATTCTCCATTTTGAAAAATTATATTTTGTTTTGCTAATAGATTGATGGGAAATATTACTCTCCTTTTACATAAGAATATTTCTCTCCTACTCTCTCACTTCGATTTTCGCACCTCACTTTTTCCTTTTTTTTTTCTTTTTTTTATAATGGTGGGACTCACCCATTTTATCTCTACAACATAAGATACATATCTTATGTTGAAGGAGAATAATAAAACCATAGATTGATACATGCAAAATTTTAAGAGTAGTTTTTTTCTTTGTAACTCTTAGGGTGTGCATGACAACCTTTCCGGAATGAGTTTTTTTTTAATTTTTGTTCTCGGGAACAAAAAAGGATGAGAATTGCGTTTGATAAAACCAGTTTATTTTTTTGTTCCCGGGATGAACCGATTTTATTTTTGTGCTGGGGAACAAAAAAAAATAAAAAAAAATTCTGCTTCTCTATTTCCGGCCACAAAAAGAGAATCAATTTTCTCTCACACTCGTACGACTCTGTACCCGCTCACACACCAACACCAAACCATCACTGCTTTCAACCATATCATGGGACGACAAATCCCTCCCTTCACACAGAAGTTGCAAATTTTGGGATTTTTGAAATTGGGGTTAGGGTTCTTGAAGGATTACACGTCTAAAACAAATTTATTCATCTTATTATATTGCAGTCCGTTGAAAAGTGCAGTCTGTTGAAATAAAAATAATTTAATATAGTGAATTATTTTATAGCTCGACCTTGGATCTGGAGGGAGCTCGACCTTGGATCTGGAAAAGTGCAGTCCATCTTCATAGGATTTTTATTTTTTATAGCTCACAAATTTTAAATCCATTATAGAACAAAAATAAAAAGAAAAATAAAGAAGAAGAAGACGAAGACAGAAAGAAGAATGATTTTAAATCCAATGAAAACATAAAGACAGAAAGACGAAGACAGACGGAAAGAAGAATGATTTTTTATAGCTCACAAATTTTAAATCCATTCTTCATAGGATTTTTAATTTGAAAGAAGAAGACGAAGACAGAAAGAAAAAAAACAGAAAAAGAAAAAAATGTTATCAAACGTAATTCTGATTCTTCGAACAAAAATAAAATATATTAACAAACGTAATTATGATTCTCATAATTGTTTCGAGGCACAGAAATAAAAAAGAATCATTTCTTTTCAGAAACAGTGCCAGGAAATAGAATGATTGTCATGCGCAGGCTTAGGGTGTGCATGACAACCTTCCCAGAATCAATTCTTTTTTAATTTCTGTTCCCGAGAACAGAAATGGATAAGAAACTCATTTGGAAAAATCGGTTATTTTTTTGTTCCGGGGATGAACCGGTTTAATTTTTATGCTGGGGAACAAAAAAAAAAGAATCACAAAATTTCTGCTTTTTTGTTTCCAGACATAAAATGAGAAACACTTATCTCTCTCAATCACTCTCCACCATCGTACCACTGATGTCATCGTCACCACCACGGTGCCACCACCACCTCCACCTATCACCACCACAACTACCGTCGCCACCACCACCACCACCACCACCACCACTATCACCGTCACTATCGCCATCAACCACCACCACCATCACCGCAACCATTGCCGCCGTCACCGCCACCATCCCATCACACGCCACTGCCACCACCCTCATCGCCATCACTACCACCACCACGACGCCACCACTACTATCACCACCACGTCACCAATCACCACTATTATTGTCACAGCCACTACCGTCACCACCGCCATCGTCGCCGCCGCCGCCACCAACCACCACCACAATTGTCACAGCCATTACCGTCACCACAACCACCATCACCACCATTACACCACCCCCGCCACTACCACCACCACGCCATTGTCACCACTACCGCCACCACCACTGTCACCTACTACCGTCACTGCCACCACCACCACCATGATGCCTTCACAACCACCACCACCATGCCACTGCTACCATTATTGTCGCCACCAACCACCATACCTACTACTATTGTCGCAATCATTGCCGTCACCTCGATCACCACCATCCCCACTACTATCACCGTCGTCGCCACCATTACCACCGCCATCGTCGCATCCAGTATCGTCACAACCACCACCACTATCTTCACCACGTCATTGTTGCCACCAATACCGTACCGTCGCCGCCACCGCCACCACAACCACACCATGTGGAAAGTAAAGTGATGATCCATAGTTTTTTATATTTAATTAGAATTATTTTTTATTATATTATTTGTTGTGTTATCAAACACAATTCTTATTCTCGGAATAAAAATAGAACATTTTATCAAACACATTTTTTTCTCAGAAACTGTTCCATGGCACAGAAATAAAAAAGAATTGTTTCTTTTCAGAAACAGTGCTAGGAAATAGAATGGTTGTCATGCACACCCTTAGCATCTTTGGTGGCATGTTTTGAATTTTTACTTTAGATTTAAGACTTAAAAGATAAAATGGAGATCTTGATTGAAGTCCCAATATTAACTGAATGGATATCCAAAATTTTAATTTATATTATGTTGAAAAATTAATTGATGGTGACATTAAGAGTGAAAAAGGGAAGAAGTTCTTTTAGGAAGCTCATTTCTAGTTACTAAATTACATTAAGAGGTTTGAGAATTAGTTATCTTTTTGCAATATGATTTTTTTTCTTTCAAAATTCTCTATATTTTCCCCCAAATTTTAAAATAATATCATTTTTAAAACGAGAAATACTAAACTCATATATATATATATATATATATATATATATATATATATATGATTTAATGTTTCTCCAGCAATCTCTAGTGACCTCAAAATAACATCGTTTTGAGATTTGGAGGAATACATTTTTGTAATTCAAATTTATTCTGGGCCTATATTAGTTTTTCTCATTATTATTTTTTTCTCTTAACCCCAAACAACATTTTGGGGTAACTAGAGATAATTTTATCTCTAATATATAGTTATAATATTAAAGTTATTCTTTTTCTCTCATCAAAAATTTAACTATGTACTACGGGCAATACATAGTTGTAATATTAAAAAACTTTTTTCTTTCCTCATTAACTTTTAAAAGACTTGTCAACGGACGTAGGAAAGAGAAAAAAATAACTTCAGTATTATAATTAAATATTCCCCAGTGTACATAATTAAATTTCTAAAAAAAAATTAATTTTAATATTATAACTGTACTTCCCAAATATATAGTTATAATTTTTTTATCAGACAAAATCTTGTATCAAGTCACATGACGAATTATTTTTTCACACACATACACACATACATAAAGCAATTTGAACTTATATGGTAAAAAGAAAGAGTAATAAAATATATGGTGGAGAATGGAGGAGATTTGGTGACTTGGGCGTTGACTAGTGATGGTCTCTTCTCTGTGAAATCTGCATATTATTCTTTGGAAGAAACAACGTTAGTTCAAGGGGTGGCGAGGAATCTAAGTCCTTGGAGATGGAAGGGTCCCGCTTGAATTAAGCTTTTTTCTGGAAAGCCTTAGGAAACTTCCTGTTGACAAATGTGGCTCAAATAAACTTAATTTCCTGTATTACATGTCCCCATTGCAACCTTGTTCCGGAAGATCTATTACATGTCCTGAGGGAGTGCAACTAGAGCAGAGAAATTTGGAACCTTTTAATTAGTCAAGACTTACAACTTTCATTTTTTGAGCCCAACTACAGGACTAGATTACCTGAACCTCAACTCATCCACAATTTTTGATATTCATTGGGACTGGAACCAGTTCTTTGGTGTCCTTATCTGGTTGATATGGAAGGCTAGGAATGATCTTGTCTTCAACCAAAAAAAACCTTAACCGGGAAGTTATGGAGTGTCGATGGCTCAAGTAGCATAGGAGGTGCTTACTCAGAGAAGATGGCTGGAATGATCTTGTTTTCAACTGCAGATTTTAATCAGAGAAGATAAAGTTTTCATTTCTAATTACAAGGGAGCATCGATGCGGATTGGTAGTTATGGAGCTGGCAGTAAGGGGAGAGTAAACAAATTTATATGCTGGCAGTTTCCCCCTGATAGTTGGGTTAAAATTAATATGGAGCTCAAGTAGCGAATGAGGTGATTACTCTAGTTGCGGAGGAGTTATTAGAGACGCGACTGGTAGGTGGATTGTAGGATTCAACAGAAACTTGGGAACCAGTTTATCTTTGAGTGCGGAAGTTTGGGGTTTTATGAATGGTGTCCAAGTAGCCTGAAATTTTGGGATAAAAAAACTTTGGATTGAAGGATACTCACAGGTTGCTATCAACCTCATTTACAAAGGCTGCGAGAAGTCTCACCCAACTGTCCTGCTAATAAACCAGATCAGTCACATGCTGCAGAGACAATGGTCAGCTAAGCTTAGCCATACGTATAGGGAAGGAAACATGGTAGCCGATTATCTTGCAAATCCACTACTAGAAAAGTCTTTACTATATACGGAATTTTTCAACGAAAAAAATTTCGTTGAAATTACTGACATAATTTTTGACGGAAAACTGATTCTGTCAAAAGTTTTTGACAAAAAATGTATTCGGTCGTAAATTTTTCGACGGAATTTAAATTCCGTCGAAAGTTTACGACGAAAAACTGATTTCGTCGAAAACTTTTCAAAAAATTAAATGAAAAAGAAATTATATTTGTGGCCTTTTCGACGGAAAATGAATTCCGTCGAAAACTTTTCAAAAAAAATGAAAAAAAAATTATATTTGTGGCCTTTTCGACGGAAAATAAATTCCGTCGAAAACTTTTCAAAAACATAAATGAAAAATAAATTATATTTGTGGTCTTTTCGACGCAATATAAATTCCGTCGAAAACTTTTCAAAACATAAATGAAAAAGAAATTATATTTGTGGACTTTTCGACGGAAAATAAATTCTGTCGAATTTTTTTGAAAAAAATATATGAAAAAGAAATTATATTTATGGGCTTTTAGACGGAAAATGAATTCCGTCGAAATTTTTTGAAAAAAATAAATGAAAAAAAAATTATATTTATGAACTTTTCAACGAAAAATAAATTCCGTCAAATTTTTTTAAAAAGAATAAAAGAAAAAGAAATTATATTTATGGGCTTTTTGACGAAAAATAAATTCCGTAAAAACCTATTAAAAAAATAAATAAAAAATAAATTATATTTGTGGGCTTTTCGACGGAATTTAAATTCCGTCGAAAACTTTTGAAAAAAAAAATATATATATATATATATTTGTGAGCTTTTCGACGAAATTTAAATTTCATCGAAAACTTTTGAAAAAAACTAAATAAAAAAAAAATATTTTTGTGACATTTTCAACGGAAAATGAATTCCGTCGAAAACTATTGAAAAAAATAATTGAAAAAAAAACTTTAAACCCTTTTCCACTGCAAAATTTTTAAGTTCACGCTTCGCTCTCTCACTTCTGTCTAATTTGGAGGTTCTTTCTTATTCTTCCCCAAATTCGCTTTCTTCAGAGCACAAAGGGTGCAATGAGTATTGCCAACGAGTTCCATAGCAATTCAGCGTTTCTTTCCCTTTCACTTCAACACCATATAATTTGGGCCTTTTTCTTTTCTTTTTAATCGAAATAACAAACCTCTTCCTAACCGTGAAGCACGGTGCATATTTACAAAAAGTTCTCGCCAGGCATCATTTTGAAACTGAACGCCATTGAACGAAGCTTGAACGTGAGAAAGCATGGGTTCCTATTCCAAAGCAATTGATGGGACTTCCCTTGATCCATGGTCAGAAATTATGGCTGTTGAAACCCAAGATCATCATCCCTTGAGCAGAACTGATGCTATTGGCTGTAGAAGGAGGAGGAATCTTCTATTCTTCAGCTTCAAAATATAATAATGGCTTTACCACTTTACCCTTCTCTTATTGGGTCAGGGGAATGATGATAAATCCATGAGAGTTTTTCCGTGGAACCAGTACCAATTGGTAGACCAAGAATCTGATCACGAGCTCCAGCTGGCTTCAGCAAAGAACCGCCTCTCCAGCAGGTGCGCTTCCTCCGTTTTCTTTGGTCGCTCTTCTGCAGGGTCTGACACTCCATCTCATCTTAAAGTAGGCCCTGCCCAACATCATGATGTCTCACCAGGGCCACTGGTTGCTTGTGGTAGTGAGCTTGTTGAAATACGAGAATTTGAGTGCATGTATTTGAATATTTTAGTTTCTTTATCATTATAAGTGGAAAAATAATTATATACTAAGTGCTGATATTTTTGTTGTTTAGTGTTCTTTATCAGCTTTTCTGTTTCTGTGTTCAATTGTAAAATTTAGAGGGTCTTGTCTCGTGTGTCAGATTTTATCATTAGGAACTCCTGGTATTTTATGTTGTGTGATTGATACTGAATCAATTATGCAGCGTTCTCAGTTTCCCCTTTCTTTTATTTTAACTGATCTAAATATCTGATATTTACTGTTACACAAGATCTAAGACACTCTTAGAAATTTGGCTTGGGGTTTTGAGTGTAAATGGTTTGCATTTTTATGAGCAAATTGTAAACTGAATTCTGATTATTGCAGGCATACATATGACTTCATTTTTATGAGCAAATTGTAAACTGGCTTCCGGTGCTTGCACATATAACATTATCTTGGTATAGTAATTTATTCATGATTTGGTTAAAATTATAATTTTAATATAAGGTAAAATATACTAATCAATAATACTTGATAATTGAATCTCCAAGTAAGAAAATACTTGGAAATAACACTAAGAAAGCGAAAAGGAAAAAAAATAAATAAATATATATATATATATTAATCCAAAAAGAAAGGAAGGATAATAATGTTTACTTTTTTATATAATGTAACATCCTATGTAGAACAATATTCCACACCATTTAAATTATAAGAGAAACTAATAGTGCATTCATCATACTTAATTATACATGAAAAAATCCATCAAGTACATCTATTTTCGATCCAAAATACTAACACACCAACTATTCACATATTTAATCCTACTCCCAACTTTTATTTATTTATTACATAAAGTAGGAATACAAGTTATAGTTCTATTAATCGCCCATATTAAAATGGACTGTTTCTATGCGATTTAAGTAAAATATAACAGTTACTCCTCGTGTTCCAACCATAATATGAAATTCAATTTTTTCTTCGTCAATGGATAATAACATCATCCCTCATCCATCTCTATCATAAAAACACTTGACATGGTTCCCTTATGAAAAAGTTAGCATAAAAAATTATTCTGAGATGAATCTCGTAATGTTGAGATTTTCTTAACTATAACCGGTCCCAGCCACAATAACAAAAAATATAATTCTCTTAAATATGTTCATATCAAGAAAATAATATCAGGACTAATAAACTTATAAAAGAATGTGTAATATTTAACTGAAACTACTAAAGTCTAAAACTCTGTGGGTTCTGCATATATGATAGGTTTTAAGTGACCGAGCTCAAAGTCAAGTAAGACGTCCCTTACAATATTCTCATATGATCCCAAACCTTTGTGAGTTAGTTCACATCAGAATTATACAGTTAAGAATTACATATTTTTTTATTATTTATAAAATAATCTAACTACAATATTTTAAAAAAATAACTTGGTAACAAAAGTATTCAAACTATGTAATTATAAAATAAATTATTCATCTTAGATAATAATGAGAATTTAGATTATGTCGTTAGCGCAGAGCCTCATTATGGAATTCAACTGTTGTTCCTGGCTAACTTTGTTGCTCTGGGTAGACCTCGTACATTAGTTGTTCAGTAGTTATTATTTTTGGTTTATTTGTTTTTATTTCTTTGGTGGGCTTAGGCCCTCTGCTTTACCAACAAAAAAGAAAGAAAGAAAATGGTTTAATAATTTTCATGTTATAAGAGATAAATTTATCTACGATACACACATAAAAATATGTGAGTGAGGCCTATATGAGGAGAAGAGAGAGAAAGAAAAATATAAGACCCACATATTTTTATATGTGTGAGAAAATAAATTTATCTCATACAACATAAGAAATAATAAACCAAATTAAAAATTATAATCATAAATACATATAATAATACCTAACAATACGTAATAATGATAGTCATATTATAACATGTGTATAAAATAATTAAGTAAAAAGTGTTTATCCTTTTAGATGACATAATTTGTGCTATTTTACTTTTACAAAGAGATTGGACCCAGACATTTTTTTGTCCACTCTCTCTCATGATACAACTTTATATCCTTTAAAATAACACATTTTTTTCCAACAATTACATGTAAAAATTGGAGCCGAAATGAATTTTCCAGATTCCTATAATGATTTTTTTTATACCTATAATGAATGTTTTCTTCACTTATTAAAATGATAAACATAAAAGATATATTTATAGGAGGAAATGATTAGTGGGTATTGATGAAAAAATAAAATACTAATAAGGGATTAATATGTTTTTAGAAAATAATTTTATATTCTACGGTGTCTGTTTTTTTTGAAAAAAAGACGTGTCATCTTAAATAATACATGTTATATACTTTTACTTTTACAAAAAGGTAAGACACACGTATTTAAAACTTTTTTCACCCATTTTCTCTTTCATGATATATATATATATATATATATTTTGGTATCCTTGATTTATTTCTTTCTCTTACTTAAAATGAAATGAACAACTTTATATTCTTAAAATGATACACATTTTTTTCTCTCTCTCCATTTTGCACGACCCTTTTTTAGGAAGAGTGACCATTTTGTCACACTCGACAAAAAAATTTATCAGACTGCCACGCTAACAGTAAATTTTGCCAAAATACCACGTAGCATATTTCGCTACACTGTGTAGTGAAATATGTTTGCATATAATTCGCTACACAGTGTAGCAAAATATGCCATGTCATGATGCACAGTCAGCAAAAAATAACACGTTAAATATGTCATGTCATGTCAGGATGCACAGTCAGCAAAAAATGACACGTGTCAAGCAGACATAATCTAAGCATAATTCGCTACACAGTGTAACGAAATATGTCGCGTGACATTTTGATAAAATTTATGGTTGACATAACAATTTAATAAATTATTTTTAAGCGTGACAAGATGATCAGTGTTCCATCTTCGGTACATGTATGTTGAGAAACATTAGTCCCAAATGATTTTACACTAGGCAGTAGGCAACAAGGCATTGGGTGTGTATGTTCAGTCTGTCTCACTCCCAAATCCCAATAACAAGAACCCTAAGAGAGAAATTTTGATTGATGGCATTGGCGTCATCGAAGCTGATGGCGTCTTCCAATTCAAGGAATTCCTCTTCTCCTTCCTCCAAACCCCAATTCACAACCACCAATTTCATCCCCATGCCTATGCCCATGCCGGACCACGCCATTTTACGTGACGCCGCCGATTCCACCCTCATCGACGCCCAAATCTCCCTCGTCGACGCCGGATCCTCCGCCGCTCCCAAAACCGTCGACGATGTGTGGCGGGAGATTGTCGCCGGCGAGCGGAGGGAGTGTAAGGAGGAGGCCCCCGATGAGATGATGACCCTCGAGGATTTCCTCGCCAAGGCCGGCGCCGTCGACGACGACGATGGTGATGAGGTGAAGATGCCAATGCCCCTCACCGAGAGGTTAAGTGGTGGCAGCGTGTTTGCATTCGATCCTCTTCCGACGACGCCGTTTCAGGGATTGGAGAGCGTTGAAGGGTCAGTGATTGGGTTCGGGAATGGGATGGAGGTGGTTGAAAGTGGTGGTGGCGGTGGTGGTGGAGGGAGGGGGAAGAGGGGGCGTTCCGTTTCGGAGCAGTTGGATAAGGCTGCGCAGCAGAGGCAGAGGAGGATGATCAAGAACAGAGAATCTGCGGCCAGGTCTAGGGAACGCAAGCAGGTATCTATGTTATTTGTGTGTGTGTGTGTTGTGACAATTGGAAATATATGGGCATTTTTTGGTGATGTGGGTTTTTGACTGTTTATTTGTTTTGTTTTGTTGGTTGTGAATTTCAGGCTTACCAAGTTGAATTGGAGTCCTTGGCGGTGAAACTGGAGGAGGAAAATGACAAGCTGGAGAAGGAAAAGGTGATGTACTTGTGTCCTTCGCACACTTTCAATACGACTTAGACAATGTTCTCCTGCTCTTTTATGTAATTATGACACAAGACAATAAGTCTTGAGTTGTGTTGAACTTAAACCATTCCTCTGTGTGCTGATTTTTCAATTTTCATGTGCTTCATGCTTTGTTGTGTTGTGAGAGTCGCAACTTTCAGTCAAATGAATCTGGGTCCTTGGTAACATGGAGATGTAAGTTAAGTTAGTACTTCTCTTAGATAACCTTTCATTGTGCCGTTTAGCTGGTCATTAGTTGATTCTTTGGCCTGGCCTAGTGGCCTTGTTGGGCTTCTTCAATCCGTGAATATCTGGGAATGCATTGCTGGGCTTTCTTTTAACAAACAAGTTTGCAAGTCTTCTTTTTAATGCTGTCATTTTTAATGGGTTTACACTTTACAATGTTATTCTCATTCAATCACAGCCATCCTTGCATTATTGAAACCTTTCTTCAAGTAATAGTATTAGATCCACACTCTACCAAGTAAGAAAGCCTTTTTTGGGATGGGAAATATGTCTATCACTCCCTCAAAGAATTCAATCTCTAAATCTTCTATCCATGTCTGAGGTATGAACTTCCTATATTTTTCTTTCAACACAGTGGACTGTGCTTTTTTATTGCTAGCATTTTTAAATTTGGCATGTTACTTTGAGCATTTTGAATTGCAAATGACCCAGGTTTTGGAATGAACAAGCCCAATTGTGGGGCATAAAGGGTTTGAGTGTGCCATGTGATGTAATACAAGTTCAAATTTTGTCTGTCTCATGCACTTGGAGCCCTTCTGCTTTTTCCATATTTAGATTTTATTATGCTTTTTTTTTTTCTCGAGCCCTTACAGAACATATTATTGTGCAGGCTGAGAGGAAAAAGGAGAGGTACAAGCAGGTACTGATTTTGGTTTGTGTTGATCTTTTGGTAAAAAATTTTATGACCGTCTATTAACATATTACTTGGAAGAAATTCTTTCCAAGTTGATATTTGTTAGGTATAACCACGGCAAAAAGGAAATGAAAATGTAAATCTATGTTTGTGTTGAGTATAGTGGAACAAATGAAGAAACAGTACAGAAACTGACTTTTGAGAGGTCAGCTGTCTCCCAATCATCAAGTGCTACCCCAACTAATTCGACTAACAACTTACCTTCCACTGTGATTCTCCCCTCTTTATTATGACATCAGCAACAGAATCCACCCCCCCCCCCCCCCCTCCCCAAAAATTAAAAAAAAATGATTCTAACAGAATTCCTACCACTTCCTCTTTCTTCACACGTCTGTGGCTTCGTTGCTGGACACCAGTTACTCAAAGGTAGGCAAATTGGAAGTCTTGATTCAGTGCCTCAAACCTTCATGCTTGTGAGAACACTTGGGAGCTGTATGCAGCCAGAGATGCAAAACCAGTTTCCTCATTTCCACCAGGACAAGGTGCGACTGAATGGGGGAAGTATCGATAGGCCAACTATAACTCAGGTGTATGTTAGAAAAGATGGGTGTGATGCAGACAATCCAGCACCCGAGAGGGTGCAGAAACGTGTGAAGAAAGAGTGGGTGGTAGGAACTCTGTTGGAATCAATTTTTTGGGTGGATGAGGTTGGGGGATTCTGTTCTGATGTCATAGTAAAGAGGGGGGAATCACAGTGGAAGGTAGGTTGTTTGTGGAAATAGTTTGGGTATCATCTTGCTGATTGCGAGAGCTGACCTCTCAAAAGTCAGTTTCTGTACTGTTTCCTCGTTTATTCCAATATACTCAATACAAACATACATTTTCATTTCTACTTTGCTCTATGGTTGATATCTAACAATACTATTTCCGAAGATTACTTGCTATTGGTGGAATATGTATTAAGTAAATACTTCTTCTAGATTTGTTGCTATTAAGACATGGCTGGTAATTAATCATGCATTCACATATGTTTTATTTATTCTTGAAATTTCCTCTTTCATGTCACCACTGAAAAGAGCAGGGTTAGTGGTCCATGAAGGTTGCTTGTATATGATATGGAATATCAAGAGTTAGGCAAGTTTTCTCAATTCTCATACAGAATGATTTAAGAGAGATGAAAAAAATATATTTTGCCACTATGATATTCTCAAGCAAGTTTTTCTGTATCATGAAGCTTGTCAGCATTGAATTTTTTGCTATCAGCCTATCACTTTAAAAAATGTGGATTTATAGAATAGATGTTAGCTATAGAAAGTAATAGTATCACAACTGATCTGGTTGTTTTTTGTGCAGCTTATGGAAAAAGTAATCCCTATTGAGGAGAAGCGAAGGCCGCCACGTTTACTCCGCAGGATTCGCTCCATGGAGTGGTAGATCAAATTTGCTAGTGGTGTGGGAGGGGACTGAAGATCCGCCAATGATGTAGTTGGGGAAATAATAATATGAGCAAATTAATCATCATCTCTTAAAGTTCTCAATCTAACCGTTATTCTCAAGGGGCATCGTGGTTAATGATATGAAGAGATACAAGGAATTGGAACCCGAGTCGCAAAAGAAAATTCCTTATTACTTTAAGAAACATTTTTTTTGCTTATTCTTAGGAGATTAAAGCAAGAAGTATTAGGTTGGGCGGTGTAGTTTAGATGCAAAGTAGGAATCCTGGTCTCTCCCCTGTGCAGAATGCATATATGTATGTGTATTACCAGTAGAGAGCAAAAGGGATTTTTAGTCGAGTATATAATATAGTCATGGTTTAGACAGACATTTATTTAGAGAAAAAGTGTATAGAAATTGTTTATATGATCTGTCGGATGCGTTTTAGTCTTGAAATTATGGAAGATAATTACTGATGTGTGGGGAGGCGTTGGTAATTCAGACTTACAATCCGGGTCTTCTATGACAACATCAACTAGGTAGTGTTTGTTAGGGGAGAAATATTTTTTTAATCATGGAATTACCATTTTCGTGAATATGGTGAGAAAATAAATTTTTTGGAATGTTATTAAAAAATTGTTTGGTAAGTCAAAATATTTAAAATATTTTTAAAAAGATTCAAAATATTTTTAAAAATATTGAGTTAATTTTTTTGATGTTATGTTTGGTTGATTGTAAAATATTGTTGAAAATGTGAGTTATTTTACAAAATTAACGGAATTTCCAAAAAATTGAGGACAAATTTGCTGGAAAACACACCCAAACAATTCCTAATTTCATCGCCAACAATTCCCAATCTCAAGATCCAAATCCCAAAAACTCTGCTTTCTCAAACCCAACCTCGAATTGAAAACCAAAACGGAAACAAGATTTGAGAATTCTAAAATTCACGCAATCCAAGACCCAGAAAGAAAGAAAGATAAAACATTACCTAGAAATTGCAAAGTTTTGGTCTTAACCAAAAGCAGCGTTTTGTGCCACGGAGCATAGAATAAGAATTAGCAAAGAATTAGAGAAAGAAAACAAAAGACAAGAGAGAGAGTAAACAGATGAAAGCCATCGTTTTTGCACCACCTCACCTACTACCAAAAACCCAGAACTACGATGATTTTTCAATTTTAGAAAAACAGATGTGTATTTGCTCCTGCTGCTTCCCTGCAATGTTCATAGATCGGAGTCGGAATTTTTGAAGGATCTTTTGTTTTGTTATCGATCCCTCTTTGTTATATGTATGTATGTATTTATGATATTATTACCTTGGGCTTGGATCTTGGTGGATAGAATAGAATGGCAAGTGCAACTTCCACATTTGGTATTTTGTTGTTTCTGCTATTATTTTTCTGAGTGAGGATATTTTAATTACCAAAATTTTTTACTACTAACTTATTATTCATTACATCACCATTGGATCAAAGAGAGAATGTTAAAAAAAAATTGAAGAAAGAGAAAATGTTAATCTAATGATGATTAGATAGGTAGTGAATTTTTGATAGTGAGAATATCCATTCTCTATTTTCCTATACTCACCGCGCCAAAGAACAGTCATAGAGAGAAAGGATTTAACAAAGGTATTTTTGTCCGAGAGATATGTGTCCATTTTCCCACAGTGTGAGATTTCTAAAATACTACCTTATCGATGGTAATTTGGATTGGAAATATCGTGTGTAAACCAAAATCCCGAGAAAGTAAGATTCTGTTACGGTTTTTTATTTTATTATTTTCTAAATTGTTGAGTTGTTTAAATAGTGGATAGTTATTTGAATTTCAACTTTCCTAAAGGATAGGTCATAGTAATTAGTGGAGCCTATCTAGTGTTAATGGATAGTTATTTTTAAGGTTGTCTTGTATTATCTATTTAAACCTTGAAGTATTTGAATAAAAATCATCAGAAGAATTCTTTGAAAAAAAAGTACTGCAAGAGGTCAAGCTTCTTCAATAAAGATAAATTCTCATTTTTATTATTCGTAACAATTGGTACAAAGTTCAGGTATAAACAAACACGTTTAGAAATTGGAAGACATGGTCCAGTCTTCGGAGCAATTCAAGGAGATGTTCAACCCATTTTCCAATCGGTTGAACGTCTTGGTGGCTACGCTAACAAGACAAAGAGGAGATCATTCAGCGAACAATTTTAATGCTAAACTAGCAGGTTCCATAGCCCTAACCAATCATGGCAAGAAAAAAAATGACACTAATCCAATTCGATGATTGACTTTTGAGGAAATTTCTAATAGAAGACGAAAGGGGCTTTGTTTTCGTTGCAACAAGGTTTTTGCTCGTGGTCATCGTTGCAAGAAGTTATTTACGATCAAAGTGATGATGGACGAAAGTGATGGAAAGACGAATATTGAATATGATTCAATTACTTGACGTTGAATTTATTCTTGAGGACATGTGTTATTTATAGGGGGAGAGAATGTTATGATTTTTATGTTTATTATTTTCTGAATTTTTGGGTTGTTTAAGTAGTGGGTAGTTATTTGAATTTCAACTTTCCTAAAGGATAGGTCATAGTTATTAGTTGAGCATATCTTGTGTTAGTGGGTAGTTATTTTTAAGGTTGTCTTGTATTATCTATTTAAATCTTAAAGTATTTGAATAAAGATCATCAGAAAAATTATTTGGAAAAAAATACTCTGTGCAAGAGGTCAGACTTCCTCAACAAAACTAAATTCCCATTTTTATTTATTTTGTTCATAACAGATTCGTAGGAAAAAAATTTCTCTTCCTTATACCAAACGTGAGAATATAAGATTGTCAATGTAATTTTCCCATAAGTCTAAATTTTTTCCCTTGTACTACCAAACCTCCCTTGGAGGGCGTTTGGTACAATTTTTTATTTTTTTTTGAATTCTCAAGAGATTGACATTGATAATTTTAGTTATCCACGTTTGGTATAAGGATTGTTAATATTTTTCAAAAACAATCAAATTCTCTGGAAAACTCTTTTTTGAAGCTTTTTGAACCAAAATGCTATACAAGAAAATACCATGAGGAGGGTGATATTCTGGATTTTTTCAAAAAAAATTCACATAATTTTTTAATAATATTTTTGTTGTAATATTTTGACTTACCAAACAGTTTTTTGATAACATTCTCAAAAAATTTATTTTCTTATCATATTTCTGAAAATCATGATTCTAAGACATACAAAATTTCTGCAGTGCCAAACACTCCTATTAGTGTTTTTTTTGTTACGGGTAATTTATTGTTTTCCTATTATGTATTTTTATTTTTTGAATTTCCATATTCCCCTTTCCTTCTAGAAAACTGAATATTAAATATTAATGTTTATATAAATTGAGAGCTCTTGAGAAGTGAGAGACAAAAGACAAAAAAAATATGATGCGTTCTCTTTGTCGTTTTCGATCTTGTGGTTTCGTTATCCATTAGTCGGACCACATGTTGAGTCTAATAAATGAGAGCAGAGCTGCTGTCTAAGGGGAAGACATCGAGCTTTATATCTGTCTGCCCCTCCTTCCATAGGATTGTACCATTCTACAGCAATAAAATTAATCACCAAGTGTAAAGGTTAAATACTAATATTATGTCTCTGGAGGCTAAAAATTAATCTTACATTTATGTTTAGGACTTTGGAGTTCACTGTTGGATCAATCAGTGGGGATTTAGAATTTTTTTTACGTGTGCATACTTAAAGGTGAGGGTTCGGGGACAGCACTTCCGAAGATTTTTTTAAAAAAAAATTTTAAATGTATTAATTGTAGGGGTTAACTGATCAAAAATCTACCTCTGTCAATGTCTATTAGATCCAAAGTTTGCCACTTTTGCTTCACAAAAAAATGTGAAAAATCCTGCTTAATTCTCCTCCACTTGATGAAGATTGAATTTCAAGAATCATTGATGTCTATTAAGGTTTGGAGCTAATAAGATTTATGTTTCAAAAGAAGAAGAAGA
Organism: Gastrolobium bilobum; assembly: GCF_033153095.1. Lineage (NCBI taxonomy): Eukaryota > Viridiplantae > Streptophyta > Magnoliopsida > Fabales > Fabaceae > Gastrolobium > Gastrolobium bilobum. The sequence continues at coordinate 192,805 of NW_026899532.1, forward strand.
GACAAAGCAATGAGATAAGGTTTAAGCTTTTAATTATATGAGTTGGTTGAGTTGGGTTCGGCCTATGTTTAATTTTTTCATTTCAATCTTTCTAAATTTTTTTTTTACTTGACCTAAATCACTCATCCCTTAAAAAAAAAAAATTCTCAAATTTTTGTGTCTGCATGTGCAGACACAAGTAACAACGTCGGTCCACCTCTCGATCAATGGGAGTCCATAACTACCATCAAATCGATCAAATGACAAACTCATAAATATAAGTGGGTTCAGATATTATATATTAACCCAAAATTTTTAGGTATTAATTATTGAGTTCTCACCGAACTATTTTTAAGTAATGTGGGCCTTAATTACTTATATTCTTTCCCTCAACAAAAACCTTCTTCGAGTAATCATATGAGTTTGGATAACCCATCAAACCTAAACACTAATTATCATATCCAAATATTCAGTTAACAGATTAAATAACCATTGACTCTAATATTATTATTGAGTTAGAGGAAGAGCCCATGGTAAGGGATAACTACCATCAAATTGGAAAAGCGACAACCCTATCACAATAAGTGAGTTTGAATACATCTCAATTCAAAACCTTAAAATATTATGTTTACGAGTCATTTTGCTTATATGATATACTCTTAATCCATTTTTAACTAAAATAAAAGTTTAATACTCACACTTCGAACCATGGAGTTGAGTTTTATTATTCAATTTAGAGGGGTTGTTAGATTTGAAGAAAAATCAAGTTGCGCCACATTTGAAATTATAGCAAAATTATTATCTTAAAATTTGTAAGAAACTGAAGCAAGGAAATACTTAGGAATAGTCTAATTTTCTAATTCTTTCAAACTTCGTTAATAGTTGCAGTTTAAGTAGTGTTGCAACTCTATTAAATCTCATGGGCTGAGGATCGATTATCTAAACAAAAACGAATTCAAATCATGATAAATCTTATGCAAACAAAAGTTTAAAGGAAAAAAAAAAAAAAAGGAAGTCATGTTTTAAGTTTTCTCCCTGGAAAAGAAAAAGAAAGTCAATAATGAAGTGTTTAAGACTGATGGAAGATAAAGAATGTAAAGCATGTTACTTTACATGACCTGCATATCGATTCAATATTGTATTTGTCGTTTCATTCTCCAACTAATTGTCGTATGTGGGTCTTCCTTTTGCCGTTAGCTTTTTAATTGAAATGAAATCACATGTATCGATAAAAAAAGTATTCTGGATTGAAGAGAATTATATGAGCTGACCATACATCGATCGTATCAGCGGGTGATACCTTCATATAAATTTTATGTAGTACGGAAAAACGATGTTGCATTGATATCAATAAGGTATACGAGATATAGTATGATATAATATTTCGAAACGTTATTTTTTAAAAATACTAAACTTTAACACGTGGACATATTTTGATATTAAATAATATTTTTAATTTATATAATATAAATTATAAAATATTATATTTAATATTTAATAATTTAACAAAAAATAAAGACAAACTTATAATATTCGTTAATTTTGCAAAGAAACATAAGATATTAAACTCGATAAAATAGTAATCGTAATCCAACTAATCTAATAGTTTGAACTAAAAATGCAACGCAAATTTTAAATCCTTTTCTGAGTCTCTGCAACATGTGTTAAAATGTCGGAGAGTGTCAAAATGTGAAGAAATATTGAACACGATAAGTCAAGATTTTTGAATTATCGGTACATCATGTCAAAAAAGTGTTGTCAACAATTTAAATATGAACCCCCGCAAAGAAATAAAATTAAAAATTAAAAATTGCATTATTGTAATCCAAGAATTAATTTATATCTGACCGAAAAAAGGACGTCATTTATATAAAATAAAAGAGTAAGATAATATTGACAAATTTTTTTTACAAACTTACAAACTATATTATTTCTGACCGGTAATATACTCTTGAGTAGAGTATTATCGATCAAATATAGTGTAGTTTATAAATAAAAAATTTGTAAATATAATATTTCCCAAAATAAAAATACCAGGTAAGCTCTTTTATTTTTCTCTTCATGATTTTTTTCTTCTTTCCTTTAGGAGTCATATTAAAATACACTTGTTAGCATACAAGTTTTAGGAAAGTTTTGTGTCTTTTAAGAAACGTTTGGTAAAAGAAATATTCTTTTTATCGGTAAAAAATTATTTTCGAGAATATAGTAAAAAATTATTTTTCCCGAATAAATTATAAAAAAATATTCGGTAGGTCTAAAATTTTTCTGAAAATATTGTGTTAATTAATGCTATAGAAAAATAAAAATACCATATATCAAATGATATTTTCGTTTAAGATTCTGTAGTTAAAACAGAAATAATGAAAAAAAAAATATTTTTAAAAATATTTTCAATTTTTTCGTACCAAAAGTTGAAAAAAAATATTGTCCCACACCACTTTCTTAGAATTTTTAGAAAAATTTCCATACCCAACTTCTGCTAAGTGGATCTACTCAATTCTATTGAATTTGGACTAGTCAAGATCTATTTTTATTTTTTCAATATTCAGAATCTCAAACAGAAAAAAAAAAAAAAAAAAGGAGCTATGTTGCATGTACAAAGCAGGAGGTAAAAACTTTAATTTAAAATAAGGGAAAAATGTGTATAATTTTAAAGGATGTAAAGTTGTGTCATTTTAAGAGAGAGAAAGAGATAGATTAAGGAGGAGAGAGAGTTGACAAAAAAAATAAAGGTGTGGATCCCACCTCTTTGTGAGAGTGAAAGGATGTAAGTTGTGTAATTTTAAATAATAGACATTTTTCCCTTAAAATAAATGGGGTAAAGGAGAAAGGCATTTGAACCCAAGGAGAAAAGGTTTTTGAATTGAGGAATGAAAATAATATATTATTGACTGCAGTCTGGTAATCACTGCACTAATCATTTTAGAATTATAATCTCCATCATCACATATCAGAGCCCCAAATTTTGCTTGTGATTGTTGTGTGTTCCTTCATATTTTATTTCTTCAACTTGTTTTATAATTTTGAGGACAGATTTTTTTTCTGAAACAAAATCATACAACCTTTTGCTGTGTAAAATAATAATATCAGCACACCATCCCCAACAGTAACACCATGTCTGGCACCCATTCAAACTCTTCCTCATCAAAAGCCAAACACTCCTGACAATTTAACAGTCTCCTTCCCCCACACAAAACACAGTTTCCCAAACCCTTTTTCTTTTGCTATTCCATTCCATAATTACCCAGAGAGACAGAGCTGGGGCGCACACACAGATAAATACAACACAAAAGCTACAAAGCCCTCTCCTAATTTAAGCCTTCTCTCTGCAATTTTCCTTCAAAAATCACAATGTCCTTTCCCGTTTTCTTTTTCTTTCTTCTGTCTTCTTCACTGTTCAAGCTTTCACATTCCACCACAATTCTAGTCGATGGATCTTCAGAGTGGAAGAACCCCACTGTTTACATTGGTGATTCCATCAGTAAGTACTAACACCAAAGGAGCATAAAAATCATTTGCAATCTTCTTAAGCAATGTTTAACATTAGCAGCTAACATTACTCTGCTTCCTCTGTCTCAGTTTTCAAGCACAAGCAACACTTCAGTCTCTACATATTCAAGGACCAGAAAGCATTCAATCTCTGCAATTTAACTCAGGCCACTCTTCTCACCAACCTCAACACCACCTCCTACACTGTAAAGTCCTTCAAATTTCATCTTGGTCCTTTGAAAATGGCTTCAAAGTTCTTTCTTCATCTGGGTTCAGCAGAAACAGGTGAAAAGAGTTAAACTTTTGTAATTTTCTTAACTAAATTTTGTGTTGAATGTTCTCAGTGGCATCCATCTCGCCCTGGTTTCTTCTACTTTACCTTCCACAATGGGTCGCTCAAAGCATGCCAGGATTCTCAAAAGCTAGCCATAGAGGTGACTTCAGCAGCAGCAGCAATAGCACCAGAAGCTCCAGCAATGGCTCCAGAACATTCTCCAATGACAACTCCAGCTCCTTCATCTGGTGGAGAGGTTCCATCTTCCCCTTCATTCCCATGGCCTTTCCATCCTCACATAGCAGCTTCACCTGGTCCAGCACCAGCACCAGCACAAGCACAAGCAGCAAGTTCACCGGTAACAGTTCCATTAGTACCAGGCAAAGGTGGTAGCATGCCCTTCATTAACAGCAACCCTGCAGTTCCTCTGCCTACTGGTGAGGTTGACTCTGCTACCATACGCCCCATCCCAACCTCTGGTCATCAACAACAGGTGCGCATACCTCTCTCTCTACAAAAGTATGCACTCATTAATGTATAGCATTTCTGCATTTGGTATGATGTTGTGTACTATTCCTGAGATAGCATAAACTAGAAATTATAGACCTTATATTATCTTTTAATTAATGTTAGTTCACCTAAGTGTGTGCGTGTGTTTTTTGTGCTAAGCACCTAAATTGTCATTTATTAGTAAGCAAGCACATAAGTAATAAATGTGTTTTATGTTTTTTATGCAAGGCATTATTAAGTAGTGGGATTGATGAATTACTGATTGGTAGTTGAATGCTATTTGGGGGGTGACTGCAGGTGATGATTGGATCATTTGTATTTCATATGGCTGTGCACACAATGGCTTTACTGCTGCTGTAAGGAGGAAGGGAAAGACTTAAAGAGTTGTTGGGCAATTTTAATGTAAAAAAAGAAAGAGAGAGTGAGAGAGGGAGGGTAAGTGGGTAACCCAATGAGGTAGCACCATGGAGTGTGGATTGGGTCTAAAGTAGCTTTAAGAGTGATGATTATACCATGTATTAAGATGCTCTTACATTCTGCTTTAGAATCTTTAGCACTTTTTGTTCTTTGGATTTGGAAAGCCATCAATTGCTTGCTGCTGCTGCTTTTACTTTTCTTTTACTTTTTCTTTTTTTCTTCCCCACTCTTTGTTTTGCCGCTTTTCATTCATAAAAATGGTACATTATGGGGTCAGTTGCCCCAAGATGACCAGTGCATGCAACAATACAATTCACAGCCATAGGCCCATATGGTGGGGGAGCTTTGAGGTCAGGTTAGTTTATGAAGAATTGCTGACTCACTGACAAATAAAAGTAGCTGGTCTCAATTCTAATCTATAAAGCCACTTTGATTTTTGAGGACAGCTTGCTTGGTCCCTTTGTGCAACTAGTCTTTAAAACTCTCTAGGGTAAATTTGTAAAAGAACTTTTTTTTTTTTATCGATTAATTTTTTGTATTTTTTACTATTTTGATGGTAAAATAGTAAAATAAATTATATAACCAAATTTTTTTATTTTGTTAAATAAATTACATAATCCATTAAATTTGAAGGAAACCCCACTTATTATTTATTAATAAAATAAGAATCAGTTTTATATTACAAAATTTTGCGTTAAAATAATTCTTTATTATCAAACCAATATTTCTTACTTTAACTGTTTGACAATGATGTCCTTTGATTTGTTCTCTGTCCACAGTACTCATGCTATTTGAATAGTAAAATAAGATTATTTTTTTGTGTGTGTTATTTCTAATTTTTTAACATGTGACCATTAAAAAAATTTCCTTCAATTTTTAATTTTTAAAAATTAATTATGCTTGTCATCGTTATAATTTTAAATATTTTTTTAATATTTAATTTTTAAATTTAACTTACTTATGCATTTCTCTTTTGTAATTTTAATTTTTTTCTCTTAAATATTTAATTTATTTTTTATATTTTATGTGAAATCAAAAATATTCTTATAATGCACTAGATACATGTTACTATAAATACATAATAATAAAGATTAGGGAGTTAAGTGGTAAAAATTATAGCATCTTTGATGTATAAAAATGACGGGACTATTCTTTGTTTGGAGCAGTAGCTCTACCGAGATGCGGTTGTATTGGGCTCTTTGACCCATTTGAGGTCTAGCGGGTCCAGTAGAACTGAATTCTGACAGAACCTGTCTTTTTTTCCCCTCAAAACAGTTAGAGTATGTAAATGCTTTAAGTAAATCATGCATGTAATGTTATCAAAAAAAAAAAAAAAAAAAAAATCATGCATGTAATGTGAAGGAGAATGTAAAAAAAATAAAATAAAAAATAAATAAAAAATAAAATCAATTCTACCAGGGGAGGAGGGCAGAATTGGTTGGTAAAAAAAATAAAAATAAATAAGAACTCAATTTCGCCAGAAATTGGGACGTAACCAAACACCCTCTAACTAGGGGTGCTAAACAAATCAGGGCCCTTTCAGCGGCGTTTGGCTCGGCTCGTATAGGCCTGAGCGTGTAAAATTGGTTGTTGGCACCAGGCTTGGATTCCAATTCAAAAGCTCGCTCTTAAAGCCTCTCAGACTGGCCGAGTATATTATTTTTTATTTTTATTTTATATTTTTTATACTATTTGTAATAGCCCTCTCTTTCTCCATTATTAGTGTTGTTGATTGTATATTATGTTTGGATAAATTTGTGTTGTCTTATTTTTTATTTTTTTTAAACAGGCTAACAGGCTAAACAAGGCTTTTATTTTTTGTAAATAAGTCATTTTGTAAATAAGTCAGGCCACATGCCAACAGGTAACAGACTTGATCAGACTGACACATTTAAACACAGACTTAGCCTCTTAAAATCAAAGCTCTGCTCGGCTCCGTCCGTTAACACCCCTACCTCTAACAATAAAAATTATGTCATTTAAAACTGACAAATACTTTAATCATTTTATAACATGTTTGTTTGTTTGTTTGTTTTTTTTTTTTCAACTAACAAGATCTTCAAATCGGCCAACATAGTTTGAATCTATGCTCTTGTGGTTGTGGGGTATGGACTTAGACAACTGTACCCACTTTTATTTTATGACATGTTTTTAAGTGACTTATAATAAGAATTTTTTTTGGTACCAAAAATGGTTGCAAATTGTATTTTTACTATTCTGTTAGAATGAACCGATAGTGTCTGAGAATAAAAAAATTTAATTTAAAATTCTGCGACACTAACAAAACTATTCTCTGAAAAATAAAATTAAATCAAGCCGAGGCAATATGTCCAGTTATCCAAACACTGACTTGGAATGACAAATATCTAAGGCCCAAATTTCAGCCCAAACACCGATCTTCTCAAGGACCGTATTATATTTCCATACAATGAAGGAAGTGGGAAACAGAAGAAGTACACAGATTTTCCAGATCAAAATGTGGCCAAACAAAACATAAATTCCCAAAAAATTTCATATATATATATATATTTATTAACCAAAAGCACAGTAGTAACTTAATTCATCAAGGAAGCACTTTGGTAGCATTATCAACAGCAACAGCAGTTGGTGAAGGTGGAGATGGAGGGGAATGTTGTTCTTTAGTGTCACAATAACCTTGCAGAATATCACCCTCTTGTGTGGTGAAGCCAAGAGAGGCAAGCATATCAGGCCAACAGTCATGGCCCACAACCCTAATGGCTTGGCAGCAGCTTGGGCCCAAATATGTCTCCCCATTTAGGAAGAACATTACGACCTCGCCAGTGCATGCTTGCAACTGAAACAACGACTCCCAGCAGTTTGGAGACTCACCAACATGAACATCATCATCTACCTTCAACCGTGCACCCAGGCTTGAGTACTGTGACCTTATGCACGTGCAAGTTGTGGTCAGAGCAAAAACAATAGCCACACCCAAGAGCTTTTCAGTGGTACCCATTTTTGGGAGATATGCAGTACTGATTTTCTTTTGAGTTTAGGGTAAGCAGGTTGGCCTTATATAGAGCTATATGAAGGTGCAAGCAAAAGTCAAGACACTCAAAAGACTCAAAACGGCTCAGTATCTATTCAACCGTTTTTTTTTTTTTTTTTAATGTAATTTAGCATTTACAAAATTAGCTTCACAATAAATGATCGTAAGAGGTTTTTTTTTTTTTTTTTAATTTCTGTATATGTGTGGGATATTACAGCATAAGTGCCCTTGTTTGCTTTTAAAATGCTCATAACCTTTTTCACCAAAAAAAAAATGCTCATAACCAAAATAAATAATGGGCTGGAACTAGCTAGAACAAGGAAAGATCTTGATTTTTTTTATCAATGGGCTCGAACAGTAGTGATTCAGCTAGCATTCCATGATCATATATATATATATATATACACACAGCGTAATACGTGTACATATTACAAAGGAAATAAGTTATAAGCTACTTTAATATGAAGAGAGATATTCTCACTACCAAAACTTTTCACTATCAATTTATTACCTAATCACTATTAGATTAACATTTTCTCTCTCTTCAATTTTTTTTTAACATTCTCTCTTTTTCATCCAATGGTGTTGTGATGGGTAGTAAGTTAGCAGTAAGAATTTTTGGTACTTAGAATATCCTTAATCCTTTAATATTGCTAAGAACTTTTCATATCCAACTCTTATATATATACATTATAAAATTACGGCTAATCATGATTCTCATTTCTCAACAGGTAATGGAACTTAGATAACGAACGTGATAATAATCTATATTGACTGCTCAAATGGAATGATTTAACTATACATAGATGTGCGAGACTTCAGCTACAATTAATTTGATGCCATCGAATGGAATAATTAGTTGAATCGTGTGTATAAATGTCACAATATAGGATATTTGTATCTATCATTATTTATTAAGCAATCACATTAGAGTAATGTTGAATCTATAATTAAATTTATATCTATATATATATATATATATATAGTGCTTCATTATTTTACTAATAAATCATGTTAACAGTTTTTTTTTAATTATTCACATGCAATATAACTAATATATTTGTATATTAAGCCTGTGATTCGAATAGCTTTAAAAAAAAAAAAAAAAACTTACTTATGGGTGGTTATTGCTTATTCGTTAGTATTTAGGAATATAAAATTAACACAATAATCATAACTTGCGATGAAAATAAATAATTTTACACGTTATTTATATTTTTCTGTCTCTCTAGTTGTCTAGTATTACCTCGTGCAGTTGTGCGTAAGCTGTTGCTTATTTATCCAGCTTAGTACTTAGTGCCAATAAGCGGCTCTTGTCTAAGAATTCCACTTTGTGGACTAATAAATGTAACATTCAGTTTGCATTTATGTTTTTATAATCTGACTTTAGTTTACTTGCAAGAGTCAGTGATCAAATCAAAAGAGTTAGGAGGATGATCGTCCCTTAAAATTCGAGATGCTTAAAATTGTTTGAGATGTTATTTGTATTTTTTTATTATTATTAGTTAATTGACGCCCCTGAAATTAAAAACATCTAAAAAAATATTTGTCGTTTTTTTTTGGACTAATTAATTTTATTTTTTTAGCCCCTTCACAAAATCTGCGCCATTTGCTAGAGTGGAGTACTGTCGTTAGGAAACTTGGAAGTAATCCTCATGTTAATGTTTTATTCTTCGAAAAAAATGTTTATTCTTTTAAATGACACAACTTATATCATTTCACTCTCACAAAGAGGTGGGACTCACATCTTTATTTTTTTTGGTCAACTCTCTCTCCTTCTTTATCTATCTCTTTCTCTCTCTTAAAATGACACAACTTTACATCTTTTAAAATGACACACATTTTACCCTTTATTCTTTTGTTATTATTTACTCTTTTATCATCCATTGGGACCCTTGCTCCTAAATCCTCCTTGAACAGTAAGATAAATCACTTGCTTCACATTCATCTCAAACTTGGTTCAATCCCTTCATAAGAGACACTTTTTCGACTATGATTCCATATTTTATACTCACAGATTGTGTTATGTCAAAGGAATGCATAAACATAGAATGTTATGATGCATTGTGTAGAGCTTTAGGCTAATGCCTCATTTTCTTGTTACCAGATTAGCAACTATGCTAGTATCATTTTCATGGCACTCTTCATCTCTATAGCTGCAACTAGCATCCTGGAAATGCAGTGGGGAGGTGTTGGCATACATGACTGGTGGAGGAATGAGCAGTTCTGGGTCATTGGTGGTGCCTCCTCATATCTGTTTGCTCTCTTTCAGGGTTTGCTTAAGGTTCTGGCTGGAGTTAACACAAACTCCACTGTCACATCCAAAGCTGCAGATGATGGAGAATTTGCTGAACTCTACATCTTCAAGTGGACATCATTGTTGATCCCTCCTCTGACCATGCTTATCTTGAACATAATAGGAGTTATTGTAGGTGTTTCAGATGCAATAAACAATGGTTATGATTCATGGGGTCCTCTGTTTGGGAAGCTATTTTTTGCTCTCTGGGTCATTGTCCATCTTTACCCTTTCCTGAAGGGAGTTATGGGAAAACAGGAAGGTGTTCCTACCATCATTTTGGTCTGGGCTATTCTTCTGTCTTCAATCTTCTCACTTCTATGGGTTCGGATCAACCCTTTTTTTGTCAAAAAATGACATTGTATTGGAACTTTGTGGGTTGAATTGCGACTAGGAAATGGAAGTCTTAGATGTTTTGATATAATTTTTTACAGAAAATGTCCGCAAGATGCGTAAAATTTTGGTCAAAGACATCCCTGCATGGCAGTACAGTCTGTTGGTGATACTGACAGCCATTGCTCTTAAAAGGGCAATTGTAGCGGGTGTATGTAGAGATACAAAGGGATAAGTGTGGATTCTCTCGTGTTAAAATTTCACATGACTTAGTTATGTAAAATTTGTGTCTTCTATCTTCACATACATTAAATAAGTGGGATTTAATTATTATTAATGTAAAAATAGATAGACACAAAATTTTCACATGATTAAGTCATGTGAAAATTTAATACGAGATAATTCATTTCCATATTCTTTGTTATTCCACCCAAAAAAAGAGAGAATAATATTTGTTATACTCGTGCATTCTGTGTGTTTAAAAGATTGAATCCGTGATCAGTTTGTAATGGAAGAGGAGATAAGGTGGTTGTAATTCATGATTTTCTTCTGAATGAGGTATCTCATATTTGTAATCAAAAGTATTTCCGTGTATTTGAAATCCAACAGAAGAAATAGGATCTATAGTGGTTTTTTCCTCTCTCTGTTGCATAAATAATTTGAAGTCATTTTTATGCTAGTACTATTATACTGCCCATAAGGCTTATTCTAATTCTCCCATTAGTTTAAAGGGCAAGAAGAAGAAATTTTCTATCACCATACTTTTCTGGGATCTGTCACTATCCCATATGCAAATAATTAAGATATTTACCGCTTCTGTGTGTGGCCATGCTATTGGTGTCTATTGAGTGCCTTCAACAAAATAAAGTGCATGCTGGATGCTTTAATGACCGCCTATAACCAAATTTGTGTGTAAACGTAATTCTTGGAAATTATCACCATCAGATAAATAAATGTCTGCACTTTATTTTTAACTTTCGGAAAATGATTTGGAGGAGTGTTAATCTCGTGAAAAGGTAGTCTATAGCAAACCTACATCACTGTCTCGTAAAAGCAGAATCTGATATAAGGTCATTGCGATTTGCGCATAAGGCCAATCAACACTGGTATTCACGTGTGGCTGTATCTGAATTCACCACCTTGAAGTCAATTTTGGAAACAATTGTGAGTCTTGTGACAAAACAATATTGTAACTAATTTAACATCAGGTCATAAACCATCCTCTTTCTCCCAAGTTTCGTTTCTTAGATAACTAGGTGTGATGTTACTTACACTGTTACACAATGATACCGGCCTTGGAAAATGTGGGAGTCTCATACCTTATAATTAGGTGGAAGCTTGAAAGAACTTCACCCAAAAAACTACCTTGTAAGATGAAAGAGCCCAAAGTTCATATAAACCCTACTTCAAAATCTTATGTTTCTGACATGGGACTCAAAATCCTATATCTTACATTTGGATCATAGCACCCAACCATAAATTGTCATGACTGCTAACGTGGTTGTTTTCGTGTTAATTCATGGTCTTACTTACCAATATTTCACGATTCATTAATGTTGAACTACACCAAACAGAACATGACTTGGCAATATTAAATTGAGAGCATCATATATGGATACATAGGATTCATATCGCCAGAATTTTTCCAGAAAAACAGGACATCATTTTGGTGTATGTTTGGTTTTTATCAATGGGGGATTCACTATTTTAAATTATTTTGAACAAAGCTAAATCCAAATCACAGATTCAAGCCCATTTCACCCCTTTTCCCTCTTCACAATCAATGAAATTTTCAATCCTTGCATTAAGGCTACAAAAAGTAAGAGTTCATTCCAAGATTATTTCAGGAATAAACTTCTCTGCAATAGATTATTAACATTTCATGGTCAGAACTTTCATGCATGTAATTAAGCCTAAAATTTCATTAAATCTAATATTAGTTCATGCTGCAATCTCTAGCTATATAAACCTAAACCCTAATTACAAAACAAAACAAAGAAAATCACAGCCCCGGACCCAAAGGCTTTGAAAACAGTGTTAGTATCATCGCCCCTTTCATACTTGAGAGAAGCTCTAACTAGATGCCCAGCGCAAACAATCAATGCCTAAAATTCTAGCAGAGATCAAAAGGAAGAACCAGGACAAACAGTTTCAAGAGTAAAGGAAGGAATGGAATAAATATTCAAAGATGAAGTTCTAGAAATTATTTCACAAATAAATTTATAAATCATATTAAATCTAGAACACTAATTGACCAATGATAGATGCCTGTGTTACCATAACTAAAGAAAGCCTTTCTCGTGGGCTTAGGCCCTCTGTTTTATCAAAATAATAATAATAATAATAATAATTAATGCACAAATTCCGAAAAATTAATTCGATTACATTTATTAATGGAGTATACTACATGTATTTTAGAAATTAATACTATGATCTATTTTATTTGGTACGCATCAACTGGTAACGATTTCAACTAATCTGGTTTTAAGTTTGCATGGATTCCAACCAAAAACATTTTCATATGATTCATGCTATCAGGAGGAGTCTTGGCTAATGCCGCTCGAGAAAGTTCAATGTGACCAATAATTGAAACCATCAAGAGCAATAGTTGAGGTGGAGATATATAATATCCATGAGATTTCCCTCTGACTGATTATTTCCTTCTTAATCTGGTTTTCCTGATCAGAACGATCATAAATATTTTCATGTCTCTCAAAAACGTAATTATTATTTGGTTATTGCGTGAACAAAATTAGGTTTGATATAATTTCTTGTTTCGACGATACTCACTCATATTCAAATAAAATATCAAGCCAAATATTACAACATGATATATTTCAACACAGGGGCATGTAAAAATTTCAGTCTGATCATACATAAAGAGCATTCTTGAACACATACATACTCAAAGAAAAGACCTTAAAGCAGTAAAATGATACTTAACATTAAACAGTCATATTTCTCATCATAATTAACACGTTAGGCTAGTACATTTGTTTAAACAAGTAACCATCAACATTACTGCTGAGACCGCAGAATTCACTTCTGTTGAAGATCTTGTAAAGCCTGCCTCTTAGAAATTGTCTCTTTTGATATGAACGTTCCAACTTGCTCCTTCTTTATACTTTGCATGTTCTCTTTCATATCACAAGTTTCAATGGGCATATTCGTTTTAGTCTGAAATCCTTTCATTATTGGAGATTTAAGGAGCTTGGGAGGAAACTTTGAGCTTTCCTTTGCACTTGTGAGTAGAGTAATCTTCTGTGACAATTCCAACTTCCCTTTATCTATATCTTCATCTCCAGAAGCAGAATCTAGAAATCAAGATTTGAAACAGTTAATCTTATATAAACAATCACTTGTATAGATCAATCCTTAAATAGACATCACACTGCTTTGGACAAAATTTTCAACCATACCTGAAGCAAACATTTGATGAATGTTAAGATTTCCTGACTTCATTTCACCAGATTGTGGCATGGTTGGCACAAACTCGTCTTTTTTCTCATTTCCAAATGTGATTGGGTTCAAATTTGTTTCAATCTCGAAACCTGTAATAACTGGAGCTTTAAGGTGCTTGGGAGAAAACTCAATGCATTCCTCTGGTTCTGTAACCAAAACCATATCTGTCCTTTGTGAAGATACCATATTTCCTACACAAGTATCTGCATGTGCAAGATTGTTCAAAATTCAAGGTATCCAAGATCATGAGATCCTACCTTATCAACTATGACTATCAATTAATTAAACTAAAACTTTACAATTACCTGAAATAATCATTTGATTAAGATTGCTGGACTTCACTTCATTAAATTGATCACTTGGCAGAAATTTGTCTAATGTCCTAGCTGAATCATGACAAGTAGATGAATTGACCTCATTTAGAAAAGGCTCAGCAGTCACATTGGTTTTCTCATGAGTGTCCTCGGCACCAATGAATGAATCAGGGAATATGGTATCAACTTCTGATCCACCGTTTCCAATATTGCAGACATCATGAACACAGATATTGTCACCTGGCTTGTGAACTTCTTCCTCCCAATTGTAATCAGAATCCTGTAGGGAAATTTGTAAAAGATTCGCATCATTTATGACAGCATCGTTAGATGCTGTAGGAAAAACCTCTTGACTGTTATCAAACTCCTCCAATTTTTCAATCACTGAAGCTTCAAGGGGTTTGGAAGAGAAATCAAAGCAATCCTTTGGATCAGCAACCACACTTGTTTCTTGAGACATTGGCAACATTAACTCAAAAGTATCTGCATGTGCAGAAGGGGTGCTCAAATATATCTAATTGTGAAACAATATGAAATGGCTCTAAGGCTATCCACTAAATGAGGTGAATAAATTATTAATTATGTAAAAATGAAATTACTATAATAAAAGATTAATTTTACCTGAAGAAACCATTTGGTCAATATCAATACTTCTGTTTGATCCATGAGGGCTATTGGTGTCATCTTGTTTTTCAGCATCAAGTTCACCCTTTTCAGTTCCACAATCATCTTCATGATTATGAATATCATTATTGTCATCCAACTTGTCAACTTCTCCCTCCACCAAGTTGTTACCAAATTCCTCTGAAGCAACTTTTACAAGATCCACATCGTTCATGACCACTGCATTAGGTGAAGCTGCATTCAAAACCCCATGAATGCCGTCATTTACTTGCCCCTCAATCTCATTGACACCACTTTGAATGTTTTCCTCCATATCACAAGTTGTTGGCGTTCCTGAGGTCAAATTTGTTTTACACTGCAACCGTTTATTCTCTGAAGTTTTTAAGAGATCGGGAGAAAAACCAGTCCTTTCCTCTGAATCTGGACTTGGACTTCTTTTACGAGAAGATACAGACTTCACTTCACGTGCATCTGCATGCCGGGCAGCATTGTCTAGAAACCAAGGTGTGAAAGATTATAAACTCGTTCATATGTCAATTATAACACTGACAAAATTATTAAATAGAAATCACATTGCTTCATCTAAAAGATAGATATACCTTGAGTAACCGTTTGTTGGTCATTATCATTGCTGGAGTTCAGTTCATTAATTTCCACATCCAACATGTCTTCTTTGTCTGTTCCATAATTGTCAGAACCTGACTGGCATGACCCATGATTTTCTTTTCCCTGAGTTCAAAGGAAAACCAAAGAAAAATTGCATGCTTTTGCAGAATTTAAATCCACTTATCTCAAAACTGGAAAGAAGACTAACAACAATAAAAAAAAATAAAAAAATAAATCCACTTTACAAAACCACAGTTCTATTCCCTATATTTTTCTTTAAAAAATGATATTGAGGAAAATGAGTAATAAGTACCTTGAGAATGAAGGAGAGCCTATGTGCCATTTCTTTGTTCTTCAAATTTGCAGGGATGCCATGTTTCTTGCATAAGGACTGCAGTTGCTTCCTCTTCATGCCATGAAAATTCATGTCTCTCCTCTTTGCTTTCAACAACAACAAAAAACAAAAACAAAAACTAACTTATTTGGCATAAGAAGATGTGTAGCAGTAACCGCATAGTTACTGGAGTTAGTTTCTTTTTTCAAGTCAAATGACAAAAGAATTTCCCGCTAGATGGGTTGGTCTAGACTTGAATGTTCACTTAAAAGCATAATTGGAATTTGATAATTATTTTGTCCCACAATCTTCCACATATTTGGATATTCAAATTTTCTTTTAAAACTAATTTACACTTTGGCATTCCTTTAAAATGTTTTCTTGACTTTACCTTTAAAAATAATGCAATATTTGTGAATGAATTTGATATCAAATTTATTGAGAAATATTCACCCCTAAAAATTCATCTAATTAAACAAAGATAATTTTAAAATGTTGAAAATATTATCATTTAAAAGATAAATTTTTTATTTTATTACTCAATTAAAGGGATAGGAAAGTTACTGAATTTTTAAAGTTATAAATTAGTTTGTAACTTTTATTTTATAACATTTAATATTAAGTATGTAATTTTAAATGTAAAATAAGATATTTCCAAGAGAAAAATTTATCTATTAAAAATTATAATATATTCTGTATAAAAATATGTTATAATTAAGGGTATAAGTGAGTCAGATCAAGCAAGTTTCTAGAATAAATAAGCTAGGTTTATTTAAAATATTTTGAGTTTGGTTTGACCTTCCAAGCCCATGAAGCCTAGTAAGATGACATTTGTAAATTATTCAATTTTTTATAAGATCTTTTTCATAATTTTTTTGTAATAAAGTACAAATTATTAAATTTTCTCATAGCTACTGAATTTTAATTGAAGTGTAAATTTAAAGTTAATGAGACTAATAAAATCATTTACATTCGATGATCCTAAAATATAAAATTCAATTATTGAATATAATTGATCTATTTTTACAATTAAATAATTCATAGCATTCTTTGTATTTTATGTGAAAAATAAAATTAAATAATTTTAATATAAGACATTGTTCTATGAAAAATAAAAATTGGAAATTGTTCAAAACTAGGTATCAGAACAGTAAGTCATCTTAAACATAATATAACTTTAATATAACAACTAACATAATATAATACAATATTGGTAGATAACATAATATTAGCCACATAACATAATATTAAAATATTGAACACTTATGGTATATGATTTTAAAGGTACACTTAAAATTAATAAAAGATGAAAAATCTAACCTAAATTGTTGTTAGGTCATTTAATTTTTTTTTTTGTGGATTCAAATTTTCTTTATCTTTCTATGACTGTGTAATTTCATAATCCCATTATTATATAACAAAGTTTATTCCCTAGAATTATTATACAATTGATGTTGGCTGCATATGGAAAATAAATTATATATGCGATAAATATGTAAATTTCATTTACAATAAACTATATATGGAGAATAAATATTTGTAATTTACAATTTTGCTAGTCAGTCCTCATATTTTCAAATTTCAAAGGTAATCATGCATTGCAATTTGTAAATTGAAACTCATCTTTAATGATTCATGATGTGCCTCTAGCAAGTGTGGTTTTTCAGTATTAAAATTGATAAGAATTGGGTCATAAGAGAGCAAATTAAATACATATTTGCTATTTATATTGATTCTTTCTATGTCAATAATATTCACCTTTTAGTTGTGTTTTTATAGGAAAAAGAGGAGTGAAAATTACAAATTATAAAAAGTCTGTTGACGTGACTCCACACACAGGAAAGTTCCATGTTGCATCATGTCGCATAGGCCAAAGTCCAGAGAAATAGCGCAACTTGGCGCCATAGTGGCGCAAGTTAGCGCCATGTTGCATGGTACAAATGCCAAAGAATTGGCGCCAGAATGGCGCAAACTAGCGCCACCATGCCAACAAGCGCCCAAGTGAAGCCAAAAGAAAAGAAGAATGGCACCAAACATGAAGCCATCTTGCGCCAATTTTGGAGAAAGAACATGGCGCCAACTGGCGCCACTTCACGAGCAATTTGTTCCGGTTTTCATAATTTTTGGCGCCGGTTTACGGAAAAGAAGTACCGTGTTTTCGGAAGGGTATTTTTGGAAGAATGAAAGAGGCTTATAAATATATCCTCTTAATAGAACCCTGGGGAGATCGCATTCCATTCAGACCTATTCTTCTGAAGAGAGACGACGACGGTGCTCAGAGAGGATTGCTGGGATCAAGTTCTTCTTCTCCTTTCTCTTTAATTTTATACTTTTGAATATTGGATTATTTTTAGTCATGATTATGCTTGGCTAGTTATCTTTTATTGTAGTTAGGGTCACGAGCCCTATGTGAACCCTTGTTACGATGGATTGATTTAGTTTTACTCATTTATATAATTATCTTTGTCTCTACCTTGTGCGTATTTTCTATTTTCTTTATTAAAACTGATCAATCTGATAGTTGAGAATAGTTTGAGGGTTAAAACCCTAGATAGGAATATTGGGGTTTTGATCTTGAAAGGGGGTAGGATAACAATTGATCTGCATGTTAGGAATAGATGTGTATTTAATTGCGGATGCTTAAATTATTGCGTTCATTGCTTAATACCATAAGGAACATTGCAAGGAATTGGGGTTCCAATTGGGAATTAAAGGGTTAACATTGCAAGGAATTGAGGGTTAACTAATAGATATTCTTAGATAATAATTTATCCGAGTAATTATATGAATAAGTATTGTGAATCAATCCAAAGTAAGAAGTGGGGATCATAAGGTGAGTGCGCTCTAGCTACAATGTTTTTCTCATATTTTTAAAATCAATTCTCATTGTTATTGTTTTATTTCTCTTAAATAAAAATTTAAAAACAAGTATTTAATTTTATTTCTTATTGTTACTCAAAATCAATTCACAATTTTTTCATACAACAAACCGAGTTTTCCAACTTAGGGGGACTGGTTATTGTAGTACTTGGTTTACAATCCCTGTGGAGACGATACTCTACTTACTTTCTATATTACTTGTGTGATCGGTATACTTGCCGGAGAGCATCAATTCACGTGCGATAAATGTTCAAATTTTATTTGCAATTTGTCTGAACTCCGGAGTTTATTCAATTAATGTTATTATGTATAAATTATAAACTATAAACATAGGCACAACATTTTTTTTTGTACAAATAGGCACACCATTTTATATAGAAGAAATTTATGATATCATGTATAAATATGAGCAAAAAAATTTATTTAAAAATACATGCCAACCCGAAAGTTTATACGTCAGGTCTTGTAAAATAAACCTATGACTTAATTTTTAAAAGAGGCTTTGTAATAGGTTCAAGCTTCTATTTGTTATATAGTTCAAATAAAAAACATGTCCGACTATAGAGAACTGACGATTTGACTCATATATGCCCCTAATTATAATATATTCCAACAGCCTTCTTTTCTTACATTAATGTAATTCCCCTTTTAAAAAGAAAAAAGAAAAAGAAAAAATGATATAATTTTTGTGTTATTTTTAACTTAATGGATTTCTTTAAATTGTGCAATATTTGCTATGATAAGATGGGCTTTTGGTATAATGCAAATTCGGATTCGAAGACCCATCCTAATAACAAAAAAGTTGGCCCATAAGATAAAAAAGCTTGCTCTATAAAAACACACAGCGATATTAGGGTTTTAGAGTCAGTACCTCTCTACTTGGGATATCAGTCGCCGCAGCCTCAGGTTCTCCAAATCTCACTCTAATCCGCATTCTCATTTTCTCCTATCATTGTTGCTTTTCCTTTTTGGTTGATTTCATATCAAGATTCGTAGAAAAAAAAAAATAAAAAACGATGCGTTTCTCAACAAAACTTATGTTTTTGATTTGTTGTTATGTTAGCATCTTGCATTTCGCAACCTGAACGCCATAATAATCAACGACAGCGATTTGTTCCTCAAGTGTTGTGTCAAATTAATAGCCGGTTTTGTTAAATTTCCATAATTTTTTTATGATATTTTTTTTTGAAGGAAGAGAAGGATGTCTCACAGGAAGTTCGAACACCCCAGGCACGGGTCGCTGGGATTTCTCCCCAGGAAGCGTGCTGCTCGTCACAGGGGAAAAGGTATCTTTTTTTATTCTTTCTCCTTGCTTGCGTAACTGTTTGTGTTGTTTCAATCACTATTTATTGCTACGGTGAATTTGAAAATCAATTATGTGATTGATAAATAAATAGTTTGTTTATTAGCAAGTGGTTTTACTGATATGATCTAAATAATATTTGCCCCTTGTATTTCTGATTATCATTATTATAAACCCTAGAGTGTTGTTGGCTGCTATGTGGTTTTATTTCATCCATTAATTTGAGCAACTGGGTATTAATTGATTTGTTGTAATTAAGGGTCTTCCAAATAATTATTACTGTGTTTTTTTATTAAAAAGTGTTTTTTAAATTGGTTTTCATAGCAATTAAGTCCCTGTTTTTGTGTAATTTTTATTCATGCAGTGAAGGCATTCCCCAAGGATGACCAAACCAAGTCACCCAAGTTTACTGCTTTCTTGGGTTACAAGGCTGGTATGACTCACATTGTCAGAGAGGTCGAGAAACCGGGATCAAGTAAGTTGCACTTTACTCGGCTACTTAATTGAAATTAATATATGTTTTGTATGTTAGGTTTTCATAGCGTACCATGCACTTTACTCAGTTACTTAATTGATCATAAATTGCAGGGCTTTTGTTGCTGTGGTTTGTTTTCCAAATTGTTGTACCAAAATTGTTTCCCTGCATTTTTCACTGTGAAAGTCATTAATATAATTTATCAAAAATTAAGTTTTCTGGTGATAGTGTTTTTTCTTGAACTATCAGAATGGATTAGTCAATCTTGAGATAACTAGTGTTTTGAAATGCACTGTTTCATGTCTTGTTTTTTTTTTTTCTTTGTGGAGTTGCCTAACTACCATAAATCTCAGTTTTCAAAGTATCTTGGCATTACTGAAATGCTTTTTTCAGCCAATTTTAGTTTTGAAGCTGATAATACTGGTCTAGTGCTGTTGCATTTGTTTACTACTACATAAAACTTTTTTTGTATGTGTTCCATCTGATATTATGGATCCTTTGTTTTTCCTAATTATATATTCTATTTTTTACATCAGAGCTTCACAAGAAGGAGACTTGCGAGCCTGTTACAATTATTGAAACCCCTCCAATGGTTGTTGTTGGGGTTGTGGGTTATGTGAAAACTCCCCGTGGTCTTCGAACTTTGAACACTGTATGGACTCAGCATTTGAGTGAGGAAGTGAAGCGTAGGTTCTATAAGAACTGGTGCAAGTCCAAGAAGAAGGCTTTCACCAAGTACTCAAAGCAGTTTGAAACTGAAGAGGGGAAGAAAAACATTGAGTCCCAGCTCGAGAAAATAAAGAAGTATGCAACTGTTGTCCGCGTTTTGGCTCACACTCAGGTATGTACCCCATGTCATCTTGATTGCATAATTTTGTTCGTTTCTCTCATTTACTACATTTAAAGTAGCAGTTAATTCTAGATTTTGAAGGTCAACTGCAATCCATATATTTACATACATTCTCTAAAGTTCAACAAAATCTCATCATTTGTCCCTTTTCTTTTTTTCCTTTGTAAGATGAGAATGATGATATTCTTGTGCTAACGCAGCGCCATAGAATTTGGTGCTATGAGCGGCACTTCCACACGAGATTTCTGACTCACGCTGGTTCTGTTTGACTGTCCAGAAAAATTGCAGGGGCATAAGGAAATTGTTGTTAAATGTTTTGGAAGTCTGTAGATCACTTGACTTCTAAACACCTATATTAAAGTTTTGTAATTTTATTTGGAAGTTACTTTGGAGTAAAATGTTAACACAATTTTAATACTAGTACTTATTTTGAGATATTATATTATTAGTCAAATTGTAAATTCAAATAATTCTGTCTCCCTTTATCTAAACAGATCAGAAAAATGAAGGGATTGAAGCAGAAGAAAGCCCATATTATGGAGATTCAGATTAACGGTGGGACTATTGCTCAGAAGGTAGACTTTGCATACAGTTTCTTTGAGAAACAGGTTCCTATTGATGCTGTGTTCCAGAAGGATGAGATGATTGACATCATTGGGGTGACCAAAGGTAAGGGTTATGAAGGTGTTGTCACTCGTTGGGGTGTTACACGCCTTCCCCGTAAGACTCACAGGGGTTTGAGGAAGGTGGCTTGTATTGGTGCTTGGCATCCTGCAAGAGTTTCTTTCACTGTTGCCAGGGCTGGTCAGAATGGATACCATCACCGTACTGAGTTGAACAAGAAGATTTACAAGCTTGGCAAAGCTGGAGATGAGTCTCATGAAGCTGTTACCGAGTTTGATAGGTGAGTGTCTCTGCTGATTAAAAATATGGTTAAATGCTATAATGAACTGGACAGCAAAAAATATTTTTGACGTTTAATTGCATTAATATGGTAGTCAAACTAATCTTAATTTGTTTTCTGAACCAGGACTGAGAAAGACATTACCCCAATGGGTGGCTTCCCACACTATGGTATTGTGAAGGATGACTATCTCATGGTCAAGGGATGCTGTGTTGGTCCTAAGAAAAGGGTTATTACATTGCGCCAATCCCTGCTTAAGCAGACTTCTCGTGTTGCCCTGGAGGAGATCAAACTCAAGTTTATTGACACATCTTCAAAGTTTGGGCATGGCCGTTTCCAGACAACCCAAGAGAAGCAAAAGTTCTATGGACGCCTCAAAGCATAATTATGATAATTTGTTGGAAATGCTCGAAGCTATTTTTAGAATTATATTTGGTTGACATCTCTTTTAAACTTAGTAGTGTTTTCATTTGACATTTGTTTCTCATGGATCCTTGGTTGAGTTATTTCTATAATTTGGCCGAACTTTTGTTTCAAGTGAGATTGAGTTGTACTCAAAATATTTCAAATTTTGTTTATGGTTTACAAGGTATTTGCATTGTGGTATGATATTTTGCTGAAACAAATTTTAAAATATTCAGACACCCATGGGAAGTATCTGTTCGAGATTTGGTAACCATAGGGTCATTCTGAATGTTTTACTAGTATTTCGATTGACCCTCTTTAAGTGACCGAATGTTGAAGAAATGCTCCTTTTACCCTTTTCATGCTTCAAAGGAAAGTTTGCTTCAAAGAAAAGCCATGCAGTCCAAAACGTGGTCATGTAAATATATTAGAAAAAATGATCAAGTATAAGATTAATTTAAAATTTAATTATAAAGAAAAAAATTGTAGTAAGAATATTCACAAATGAGAAATTGATTTGGGTATAATTTAAGACAAAATCTAAAATTATAGATTAAGACAAACTATTCCAAATTATAAAGGTGTAGATAATCAATTGAAAGATTTAATTTAAAAAGAAGTTAATTATTTTATATTATTTTTTAAAGAATAGATAAAAAGTTTGAACATTATTTCTAATTATATTCAAATCGTATTCTAATTTAATATGGTAAGATGAATTTTGGAGCAAAATTTTCAAGATTGACAACTTTTTCTTTCATTTTGAAGGCAGTATAAACTACTTTCGGTATGACAATACCAACCAGCAGTATGCAAGATTACTAGGTATAGATTTAGAATTATCTAACGAGACTTACATTACATGTGAAATGAGAAGGTAGATACGCATTTGAAATGCCCCGTTCTTGGTGTAAACTGATCGTCTCCTTGCTTTTTCTGAATTTCTTGTTCTGTATCGTGTAGATGCAACCCTCAAATACAAAATGAAAAATCGTAACAAGAAAAATATTGCTAAAGCAACCGTTTTTATATTATATAATTATTTGTAAGCCTCAATATATTATTAATTGTTCATTAAAAAATTAAAAATTATTAAAATTATAAACAACATAATTCTCATGTGTTTTTTTTTTACATTACAAAATAAAATAAAAAATACAGAGTGACAAACACAACATTTAATTTGCTGTTATTATTATAATGATTATAATTCACTTTAACATGCCAGTAAATAATAACGAATTAAAATTAAGTATTTAAGTTCAGTGTTAATAAAATCGGACCGACCCAATCGGGTCAACCGGGAACTGGTCATATAACCGGTCCGGTTAAAGCAACGGACTGGTCATGCATCAGAATCACTGCGACCTGGTTCGATCCGGCCGATTTTCATAAAAATCGGTGATCCGGTGACCCGACCCGGTCCAAAAAAAAATTCCAATTTTTTTTTGTTTTAAAATAAAAATCATGGACATATTTGAATATTTTTTTGCTTATTGACTTACAGAAGTGTTATGTACCTACAACACTAATATTATCTCAATTATTTACTATACAGAAAATTTTGATTTGATTTATAGTTAAAAATGTCGTTTCTGAACCTAAAGCCTCATATCACGATCATTACATCTTTGTTTGATCCTTTATTGGATAATAATATGTGATTTATTATTTTTTATATTAAAATATTTGAAATTTGTATCATTTTTTTTATATTTGTGTATGTTTATAATTTTTTAATATAAATTATAAAATTATATATAATTATCGGGTCATGCAGTTGAACCAGTGATCTATAATCCAACGACCCAGTAACTCGATAAGATCAATAAAATAAATTGAATTTTTTGGTTGGCCAGATACATTGGGTTAGCCAGATAAGCATGAATGGCCAATCAAAAAAACAAAGATGGATAAGTTTTGTTAGTTGATGAGTGTGGTGGTACCAAAAGCAGGAAAAAATGTTCAATTCAAACACCAAACCTAAATTCAATCAAAGGTTATGATAAAAAGGTCAAGTGAGTTAACAAACCTAACATAGGGTAACAAATTCACATCATGCGTGCCATCCCTTTTTAATTCTGATTCTCTCTCTCTCTCTCTCTCCTTCTTCTTCCTCTTTCTCTTTGTCTGTCACTGTCTTTCGGGCAAGTTCTCTCTCTCTATCTGCTTCTTGTTTAGAACGAAGGAATGTGCTGTGTGCTTTCTTTGCTGAGATGTCATGATTTTCTGCAACTTTAGGGCTCTGAGCTGGAATTTGAACATACCCTTTTTCTCCTTTGTGATTTTGTTTACTGCTCTTTGTTCTGCATAGTCCCTAGATTCAGTTTTTTCAATTGGGTATACGAGTTTCATTTGAGTTTGATTTCGAGATAAAAATTTCATTTTTCTTCGTCTTCTTCTTCTTCTTTCGTGATTTGCACTTTGTCTGTGAAGCCCCATGATTCTATCTATTCGCTTTATGATTTACTGGCATCGTGAATTAGTCCAATTGGGTTTTTCAAAAAATTGGAACGGATGATATACTATCTTTGCTTTTTTTGGGGTGCTATTCAGTTTTAGAGTGAGAATTTTCAAGCATACCAAATGTGAACTTTTACTTCAGTTGCTTGCTTTCAGATTGATTCAGACTAGAATACTGTTGGGATTTGATGCTATCCATAAATTGAACAAATAAAATGAAAAAGTTGAAGTGATTGAGTATTATGATTTTATTTTATTTTTTAATCTTTTTCATGCTTTTTACAGGTTAGTTTACAATGACTGAACCTTCCAAGGTCATTCATGTTCGAAACGTGGGGCACGAAATATCTGAAGTACTCTCTCTTTATCTCTGTATTGCTGGATGTCTGTATGGTTTGTAGTTGCTATATGTTTTAGTAATATGACAATGTCATGGCTGTGGTATGGATCAATTGCTTTAGCTTTGTTTTGAAATGAGGAGAACTAGTCATTGGCCAAGAGGGTGAATGAAGTGGGTGGTATCTGGGGCCTGCTTGATTTCCATTCTCTAAATAAAATTTATCAAACAGATTTTTTTATAGTAATAAGTTACTCTACCTACCTCTTTTTTTCTTGAGATTCTGATTTAACAGTGTTGGAAATTGGTAGGTATGTAAAAGAGGTAAGTTGAATAACCTATTTTTTTTTATATTCTATTCTAATTCTCAAAAAAAAAAAAAACACAATTAAACAAAGCATTGGATTCTAAAAACTAAAGGCTATATATTGTTTTTAGAATCAATTCTTACGTAATACTATTATAAAAACAATTTTTTTAATTCTTTAATTCTTATAATTAAAATATAGTTTTTAAAAACAATAAACAAGCAAGCCCCTTGGGAAATAACTGTTTTAGAAACTTCTTGTAAATGGTTCTATGTTTTATATTTTTGTTAGAGTAAAGCCCATTTTGGGTCCACAATTCTCACTTTAGTCCCTTAAAAAAATTAGTCGTCTGATCCCTATGAAATTCAAAGTGGATTCATTTTAGTCTTTTTGAGGGACTAATATGGATCTTTTTTGAATTTATGAGGGATCACGATATCAACTAAATGGGTTCACTTTGAATTTATTAGGGACCTCGGGACTAATATTTTTTTTGTAAGGGACTAAAGTGAGGACCATGCTTTTTGTTAAGAACCAAAAGGGGCTTTACTCTTTTTGTTATTGATTGTAACCATTTTTGTAAGCTCTAACGTCTGTCCCTAAACTAGATAGATTTTGAATATATAGCGGTAGAAGTTGCATGGTTATCTTCTATCTCTTTTTCCCGTTTGTTGCCACCTTCATATTGGATGTCAGTTTCTGCCTAGAAATGTTGTCGTTTCATTGAATGGCTCGAGTCTTGCTGGCTGCAAAGCATTTTTGTTCTTTTTCTCTCTTTGTGTGTTTGTTTGTTTTGTTTTATTGTTTTTAATTAGACCACGTAAGCTCATTTATTTTGGTCTATTTCTGCTTTCTGTCCAGATGTTTGGATAATGAGTATTTGAATTCATAATTTTAGATCTTAGTATGTGTTGTCTTAGCAGAGCGTAAATTATTTTTCCTTTTTAAGTACAATTTTGCACTAAAATGTTATTAGGACTCTTAGTTTCTGAAGCTCTTGAAAGATTTAAAACTTTTGCCTCCTTTGGTTGCAGAATGATTTACTTCAGCTATTTCAGCCTTTTGGAGTCATAACAAAGCTTGTGATGCTGCGTGCAAAAAATCAGGTTTTCTTTTTCATGCCTGTAAATGAGACTGTCTGTTTTACTTAGAGTTTTAATGGGTTCTTCATTTTGTCATTTTTTGTTTGTACATTCTGCCATGTTTGCAGGCTCTTCTCCAAATGCAAGATGTTCCATCTGCAGTTAGTGCTTTACAATTTTATGCAAGTATTCAACCAAGCATAAGGTACAAATAGCTAGTTTATTTCTGTCTTTTAGAACTGTACCTGATTGCCTAGACTATTGTTTTGATAACTTGGTATTTGATGTCATATTTGAAGATTTGCAGTGCTCTATTTATTCCCATTGATATTAAGATTGCCTTAACAATCTAATTCTCTTTTTGTTCCATTCTAGGGGAAGGAATGTTTATGTACAGTTTTCCTCACATCAAGAGCTAACAACAATGGATCAGAATCAAGGACGAGGAGATGAGGTTGGCATTTGTTCAAATTTTGGAATAAAAAAAAATTATGCTTCATTTTGTTGTTGATTGCTGAGAAAAGCAGAGAGAATTGATCGGCCCATTTTTGGGTATTTTTGCTTTTTCTTTTTTATGTGATATTTTCCCCCTATATCTTTGTATTGTTGTCTTAGACTGTTCCATTTTATTGGATTCATTGTGTTAAAATGCTATGTTCTGTAGATTTCTTTTTCTCTTTATCATGTACTTCTCTATTTATTCTCCTTTCTCTCTATCTCTTCTCTTTCTCTATGCTGTTCTGCTGTCGGGAACTCTCTGGATGCACAGCCAAACCGAATTCTCTTAGTTACAGTTCATCACATGCTGTATCCTATAACAGTGGATGTGCTGTATCAAGTATTTTCTCCTCATGGATCTGTGGAAAAGATTGTAACATTTCAGAAGTCAGCTGGTCAGATTCTCTCAGATTTCTCCCTTTCTTTCCCTATTAAGTCTTTTGTGCTTTTGGACTTTGACTGGGTGGATTGAGGTTATATTTTGGTCATGCAATAATTTATTTTGAAATATATAAATATTTTTTTTTTCCTTTTGTATTTAAATAGAAAAATATTTTACTGAAAGTTTTGTACTTGGAAGAGCCCAACGGTGTCGATTGATCCATGTAGCCAACCCACATTGTAGGCCAAAACTTGGTTGTTGTATGAAAATGGGAAAATAGTAGAACAAGGTTCTTTAATTTTAATGAATTTGTAAGTGCTCTGGTTTTTTTATGTGTAGTGGAATGCTTCTCCATTTTCAACACATTTTGCATATGCCCTTGCCTTGTAACCAGATATTAGGATTGTGATTGCATTTATGGACAAAAAAATATCATTATATTATATTTATGCATGTATAGTTTGTGTGTTCTACTAATTGTTTCATCATGTATCTGCAAACTTTGTAGGCTTTCAAGCTCTTATCCAGTATCAATCATGTCAGAGTGCTGTTGCTGCAAGAAGTACACTTCAGGTTGTTTAACATTTCCTTTTAGCTTGGGACTTTACTTGGCTTGTTAATTCTGATATTGTTTCTGAATGGTGATTGAACTTTTGGAAATTTCTAGGGACGTAATATATATGATGGATGCTGTCAGCTGGACATTCAGTTCTCAAAGTAGGTTAAGTTTATCTAAACAATTTCATCATATATTGCCTTGTGGATTTATAGAACTTATGTTATGCTTGTGATTTGAGTCCTTTTGTAAACCCCCCACCCCCACCAAAAAAAACAAAAACAAAAACAAAATAAATAAAATAAAATAAATCCGTCTTTTTGTTTTCTCTCTCTTTATTTTTGATTTACTTTACTTTCTTATATGGACATTTAATTCATCTTAATTGCAGCCTTGATGAATTACAAGTGAACTACAATAATGACCGTTCAAGGTAATTCAGTCATTTTTTGTCTCTCTGTTTTTGTTCATTTCTTAATCCCTTTTTTAACATCTTATCTCATTGTTGCTGACTTTATTCCTCATTTTTCAAGGGACTTCACAAACCCAAATCTCCCTACAGAGCAGAAAGGCAGACCCTCTCAAGTGTGTTATGTTTGGTTCTTTATTTATCTATTTATTAATCAAATCATCTTGTTGATCTTTGCAAAGTCCATTCTAATATTTTTTTTGTCCTTCATCTTCTGGGAAACAGCCTGGATATGGTGATGCAGGAAACATGTATTCTGTTCAAGGTTCTGGAGCCAGGGCAGGTGCTAAATATTTTAAACTGCTTTGGTTGGTTTCTTTTGTCTGTCATATTGTGTTATTTTCCAGTGTACTAATGTTTGTCCTTTTTTCCCTCTTTCCAGTTGGATTTCCACAGGTGGGTATTTTTCACACCAAGTTAAAGTCCCAATTTGATTTATTCTTGCATAGTTGAATATATGAAGTTATTATCATTCTGCTTCTCATGAAAAGTAGCAGTGGAGATGTGTGATGACATCTCTTCTTTTTCTGATCTTTTTAAAATATAAATATACAAATCACCAAGTTTGTATGATTGTGACCTACCCCCATTTGTGGGAATTTTTGTTAATCTCAGAACAACTTAATGTTAGGGCTTTGTTTTTCAAATTGGGGTTTGACTGGGAAAAGGAGGAGCTTCTGTGTTGGGTTTTTGCTTATTCGACATTGTGGGATTTTCTTTCATTGAGATAAATGGCATGATAATATGAACATATTGCCATGATTGTTTAGCAAGCGGACTGCAGACATGCTTGCAAATGAGCTGTTTATTTTTTTTCTTTTTTTAAAAAAATTACTTATTTATTATTATTTTTTGAATTATAGATGGCCAATGCTGCAGCCATTGCAGCTGCATTTGGGGGAGGTTTGCCTCCTGGAATAACTGGGACAAATGACAGGTGTACAGTTCTTGTCTCAAATCTTAATCCTGATGTAAGCACTTTGTCTGGCTTCTTCTAGAAAGTTCTCAATCTCTCTCAGCTTATTTAGCTTTAAATTTGTTTATTTCAGAGAATAGATGAGGATAAACTGTTCAACTTATTCTCCATTTATGGGAATATTGTGAGAATTAAACTTCTCCGAAATAAACCAGACCATGCACTTATCCAGATGGGCGATGGCTTCCAAGCTGAATTGGCAGTGCACTTTCTGAAGGTTTGTTTCGTATATACCTTGCTGACCATATGCTGTGATGCTAGATTTTTGTGATATCTTTACTCAAGTGAGAAGTTATTGTTGTTTGTTTTATTTGTTATAGTTGTTTTCGCTGAAATAGCATTTCATATATTATTTTAATAATTTTTGTCTACAAATGGTACCAGTGGGTAACTAACAATTAAATCAACGCTTATTCAATTTAATAGCAGAATAATAAAACCAAGGAGCAACAGCAGTTTCTGAAATACATCCATGACAACATTTTATTGATTTTGATGAACTCACAAGAGTCACGTTCTCCTAATTACAGCAAAAGAAATAACAGACTCCAACCTCTCACACAATGACTGGGAAAAACACTGAAACGTAAATGCTTACAGACTCAACACTATAGAGTCCAAGAACTCTCAAAGACACTGAAAGACAACCATTACAGACTCCATAAGACTCCCCAAACAATTAATATAGCACCATAACCCAGTTCCCTCTACAAACAACCACCGATCTGCAGAGTTTTCCAATTTTCTTTCCTCCCAGTTAATTCCTATTTTTTGCACACCCCTCTCCTTTGCTCTCACCTCCAATATAACCTCACATTTCCCTGCTTCCCAATATCTTCTTCACCATTCAGCATCTGCCAGCTGTCCACTCCTTCCCTTTGTATAACTAACTTCATTCTTTTATTATCTTGTGGGACAGCCCCTTTACTCATTTCTTTACCTCTGCCTTGGCTTGAACCAGAATTATCATCTTGGGCTGTTGGGTTTGCTGCCTTCTTGTTGCCTTGTTGGACAGCAATTCGTTGTTGGGCTGAACGCCTTCTATCTCTCTTTCTTTTATAACTCCTTGGAAATGGCTCTAGTGACCCATCAAATACCAATGTCTATATTTGACAATTCATCACAAGTTTGTTAGTTATTTTGTATAATTTTAAAGCAGAATGAAGAAAGTTCGCTAAGAGAGAAATTGTATTTCTTTTTTCACAGGTTTGGTTCTAGTTGTTAGTTTTTAATTCAATTTATATTTAGGTGTCAACCTGAAAATTCATTATATTTTGATTATTCTTTTAATGATAAATTTACTTGAAAATACATCCTCCTCCCCAAGGAACTTGCCACTGAGGGTGTAAATAAATCAGACAGCCTATCAGGGGCCTACATCCTAGCCTACCTTAGGCCTGCTTTATTTTCTAAATAGAGCAGGTTTAGGCTTTTAGAAAAATTCATTTAAATTTTATGTCATATGCCCACTTTAAAAAGATTGGCCTAAAAGCCTGCAGGATAGCGTTTTAAATTTTTTAATAATATAATATATTTATGATATATATTGTTCACTTAAAAACATTCTGATATCATGATTTGTAACACTAATTTTCAAAGTAATAGGATTGATGTTATTTTAACAAATCATAAATATTTATTTAAAATTTAAGATATAATATTAAATTAAATTAGTAAAGAAAGTGTAAATTATATATATATATATATATAATATGAAATTTTCATGTGATCTTTATGAACATTATTTCATGTGTTAATGAAAATTTTATCTTTTATATTTTAGTTTGGTTTGGGTCTATAAACTTTAATTTGTAACTTGGTAGGCTTTTCAAACCGTGTCAGGCTTTTTAGGTTTTTAAAATAGGCCAATCCAGACCTATAAATCAAACCTTTAATAGGTTAATAGGCTAGTATAGGCTCTAAATGTTTTACATAGACTTACGCTATCAAAGGCAAAGGCTGGCCTAACCTGGCCCATTTACACCCCTGCTTGCTACCATATCTTCTGGCTGTCTCCAACTGTCCATGCAAATCTTTTAATCAGGTCTTATTGGTGGTTTTATTTTCATCCTGCCTTTGTATGTTTTGTGGAACAAGACTGAAATTGAAGGATCTATTTCATAAGGAGAGGAAATATTCATTTATCTGTTTATTCTGAGGATTTTTTTACTATTAAAAAACGCTGTGTGTATGGTATATTTGTTGTTCATTTGTAATTTTATTTGTGTTGTTTGGCATGCATTGATTCTGTTGAATGATTGGTATTCGTCCATGTTTTTGAAATGGTGGCTTTGAATATGCTGTTGATAAAAAGTCATAGTTGTAATATCCCGACAGGCTGACATTGTTTAATGTCAACAAATTTGAATAAACTAATCTTTAATTTTGATTGATGGTTTGAGTTGCTTCAGTGAGAAAATAAAAGAATGGTGAACTTGATTTTTCATTTTCTATACTGGATTGGTAGCAAATTACATTAAGATGATGTGATAGTGCATGTTTACATTGGATTTACTTCTTGTATCCTTTAGTCATCCTGCAAATTAATCTGTATACCTTGTCTAGTTTTGAACTGGTCACAAACATTTTCAAACTTGAGGTGTAGGGAGCCATGTTGTTTGGGAAAAGATTGGAGGTCAACTTTTCCAAGCATCCAAACATAACACAAGGTGCTGACACACATGAGTACATCAATTCAAATCTCAATCGTTTCAATCGTAATGCTGCTAAAAACTACCGGTATTGCTGCTCGCCAACAAAGATGATCCATTTGTCCACACTCCCACAAGACATCACTGATGAGGAGATTGTGAGCCTTCTAGAGGAGCATGGAACCATTGTCAACAGCAAGGTCTTTGAGATGAATGGGAAAAAACAGGCCCTGGTTCAGTTTGAGACCGAGGAGCAGGCTACTGAAGCTCTTGTGTGCAAGCATGCGAGCTCACTTTCTGGCTCAGTAATCAGGATCTCCTTTTCCCAGTTACAGAATATATGAGACTTTGTTAAGCACAGTAAGGACAAGGGTTCTGAATTTGGGAAGCATAATTTTTATGCAGATGATCGTCCTCTTCATTATATTGTAATGGTCACCTTGCTTACTAATTTACTGATAAGATCTTCTCTTTGACTTTTTCTCTTCTAATTATTTGCCTTCTCATCTGCATTGCTCTACTAGTGCTTTAGGTTGCTAACATAATGTAGTTAGGGGTAGATTTTTATGATTGTGGATAGGTCGAGTCTTTGAAGAATAGAAAGGAAGGGAAATCACTACCTTCTGCTGGAGGGATTGCTTTTTTATTTTATTTTTAAATCATTGTTGTATATGTTTTGTGATTCAGGCTAAGTAGGCCTTTCTGTTGTATTCTCAATCCATATCAAAATCTTCTTGTCCAACTTAGCAAATATCTATTGGTTTGCTCTCTCCTTTTGCAGCTACATATTTTCCTCTCCCTCCTTCAGTCTCTCTTTTCATCTCCTATTCTTCCTTCTTCCTTGCATTCTCATGGATTGAAAACATGTTGGTTATTTCTTCTCCTCCTCCTCCTTTTGACGATTTTCTCTACCCCTTTTATCCCTCTCAATCAGCTGGCTGAGAGAATGGAAATTGGAAACATTAGGTTAAGAGAGGGGCCTTTACTATATGTCCTCGGGCACTGCTTTAATGCTTCTTGTAGCAAGAAATTCTTACATTGGCTATGCCTATCGTAATCAACGGCATGGCTTCACAGGTTTAAAAGTGTATAGTTCAAAAGGATTAGAAGTTCTTACTTCAAAAGAAGGCAAGCAGGTGTGTACAGGCCAAGTTCCACTTTGATGGAATTTATATTTCAGTGGGTAAAAACTGGACATGTTATGACTAAAAGTCAAGGCTATATTCATCATGCCTGCAATGGGAAAAGAACAAAAATAGATAATGTATTTATTTATTAGAACTGAATTAACTGCAATTAGACGAATTTTTTCTTTTTTATTGAATAAACTGTTAGCTTTTTTGGGATGAATGATCTTTTTTTCTTTATTTTCTTCAAAGCCCCCTTCGTTCCATCTTTTAGCTAAAGGTTCATTAATTACTTTTACAAGATAATCCGAAAGTTTATTTCCATCTTGTGATGGGTATTCAATATATAATACTGAATGAGTTTGTACTTAAAAGCATAAGTTTATGAAAAATTTAATTTTGATTATGACATCAGAGTCTGTAATGAAGCGATTAAGGCCTGTGCAAAATTTGCCGGGCCTCATCTAAGGACAAAGGACTAAATGCAACTTCAAATTAATGAGATCCATCCTTAAGCTAATCTGATTAGTCTCTCTTTTTCCTCTGATTTCCCTCTGAGTTGTCACTTTAAATGAAATCACTATTGATCATAAACTGGAAAGAGTTTTGAGTAGAATTTTGGTTTAAATAATCAATTTGATCCTTCTTGGGTCTCTTTTTAGTTCAATTATTTAACAGGCAGTCATAGCAACAAAGTCTTAACGACCAAACGACCATTTTTCGTAAGGCTTCTTTTCTTGACCTTGAACCTTGAACCTTGAACCTTGTGTATAACATTGATCATTGAAAAAACTCGTTTAGGAGAATTTGTTGGCTTGTGTCACATGGCTTGAACTAACTTTGTCATCATCAAAGAGGCGACGCCGACCAGATCATGTCTCAAAAATATTTTTTTTCACCTTGTCTGTTTTACTCTATCTATATGTCTGGTCCTCCTTTGATTGCACTTAATATTCACAATATGAGATTGAGTACTGCTCCATCATTAAAGTGAGCTTTGAATTTTTTTTGCTTCTTATAGTGTTTTTGACATTACTTTGGTTGGTGTCGTTGCTTGAACGTGACAAAAATGCAAGGCTATCTTTTCAATATTAATTAAGGGTGGTCCTAACATTGTCCTTAAGTATTCAGGGTAATTGAATATCCTAAATGTTGGCCCAATGTTCAAAATTGAATGGCCAAAATCTAGGCCTACCCCTTTTGATTGTGGTGACAGGTGAATTATGTAGCACAGGCCTCCTTGGTCCCCTGTCCCCAAGCTACATATCATCTAATTTCCTTTTTTCTTCTTAGTTGATTCTTTTTCCTTTACTTAAATTGCTACGTTTATTTTTTATTTTTTATTTTTTATTTATTAGACTTCTTTTCCAAAAAAGTTGATTGAAAGAGTTCAAAAATTTGAATCTTTATTAATCATAGGAAAAAGTTCAACACGATGGCATATATATTTTGTCCACTCAACGCCGACTCTGGAATTATTGTCTGGTGTATGTTACAACAACTTGGATTTTTCTTTTAAAGTGTTATTTGACAAAGTCAAGTGAGATGTAGATACCAGCAGTCTAGCATGAAAATCCTTTATTATTTCTCTTTCAGACTTTCCTGTGGGCTAAAAATTTGTAAGGCACTGCTGCACAAATGTATTCTGTATGTTTCCTTCTTTTTTTTCTTTTCTTTTTTCCTAATTTTTTCTTTTATGCAGTTCACTAATAAGAGCATTCATTTGGTTTGCCAAAATCTACTTGGTGGTCCAAATTTGAAAATGTCAAATCAATAATTGTCATTTCTAATTAATTAAGTTGTCCCTTGCTTAAAAATAGGGTTGATCAGATGTAATGTTGCAGGAAATAAGTTATGTCATAGTACTCCCTTATAACTATGTATTCCGAAGAGTATATAGTTATAATATTAAAGTTTTTTTTTTCCCTCCACATCATCTGACAAGCTTCTAAAGAATGTCTGAAAAAAAAATTAATATTATTTCCTGGATGAATCGAAAAAAAAATCTTTATTGGTTCTACCTCCTCTTTTTTATGAAGAGAATGAATTTTTTTATCGAAGGATCATAAAAAAATGGGTCCGGACCTCTTGCCGTAATGATTTGGAAGATCCAAAGTCAAAAATAGTAGTCTTTTGCAACGTTATTCTTACATTTCCCTTAAACATATTCCTATTAAATGTTAGCTTCCTGCATGTGTATATTTTGGATTGCTAACGTGCATAACTAGTATTATTCTTCTACTTGAATTGTACGGATTTTATTTCTCTAATCAATAAAAAAATGTTAATGTTCGAGGCCCAGGTGGATCAATCTTTCTACCTTGCCTTGTTAAAAGTAACTAGAATTTTGTTTATATACGGCCAGGTCTTGCCAAAGTGATTGTTGAATATTAATTATGTTGCTGTCATCAAATTTTACGTAGCATGTATAAAACTCAATCAAATGACGGGGCAAAAATATTATTAAGGTAGAGAATCAAATATCAAATAAGAAAACTTAGGAGAGACCCTGAAACAGGTTCCAATCCTTATATATCTCTCTTTGTAAAAACAGCATAGTAAGAAGCATGTATGGTAAAATAAGAGTTCGCTTCCTTCTTGTTGAGACCATCAATAATAGCACGAGACCTGCTTTTGCAGCCTCATCTTGATACTTTTAATTATTAAACCTTGCTTTGCTTCACAATGTTCTGAGCCACAATGATAAGTTTAATTTAATAAAGGGTTAACACTCAACATAATACTTGATATCATGTAAGTTTATTGGGGTTCTGGGTAATCTTAGTTGGGTAGTCTTAGAGCACAAGTACTCGGGTCAAGGAAACTTGTCGGTGCTTCAACCACAAATTCCATGGATGATTTCTTTTTCCATAAATTTGGCTCCTTTTTTAGAACCAAAGTCAAAGTCGGTTAAATTTACCCATGATCGAATCTATTATCATTTTGTCATAAAAGTTTTCATCCTTTTTTGAAGATATTTTATTTCTTAAAAAATAAGTTGTTAATTAGATTTTTGTTGTTGAATACATTGAAAATCGAACACAACACCTACTACCCATTACTCATCCCCTCACCATTAGATTAGTTTTAGTGGCTGTTGTTAATTAGTTGAAAGTATATCAATACTTTTTTTTTAGTAAACTTGGGATGTTGAAAGATGAGACTAATTCCTTCGTGGTTTGGGATATAATAGTTTTTACCACTGATTCAAAGTGTTTCTAATCTAACCCATAATTTTATCAGCCATGGGTCCGACCTTTGAGCTATAGTCCCGCTACCAATTAAGCTACACCTCAAAAATACCCGATAGATGTATATCAACTAATCCACTTTTTTCGTAGGAACTTCGTAGTTATCTAGGATTAGTCCACTTATCTAGGGCTACTGACTTATCTAGTAACCCAATGGATGTACATAGCTCAATTAATAACATAGATTGACTAAATGGGAAAAAATTTGGGTTTGATTTTCACTAAATACAAAAATATATATTTAGGACGGGACAAAGAACTTTTTTTTTTTTTTTTGATAAATAGGGACAAAGAACTTTTACTGTGACTAAACCTCGATTCGAGATTAGTTCCATAGCCAACTCAATTAAAGAGGTGAAGCTTGTGAGGATACCCGATGACCGACTCACTTCAAAAAGGTAATTAAGGTCAATATACTAAGGGTTTTATAATTCTCATGTTGAAGGAGAATTGAAATCTCATGTTTTAGAGATAAAAAGCACGTGAGACCTATGTGTTAGAAAAAATTATATGTAGGACCCATGTCAGCACGGAAATCGAAGGGTGTGTAGGAAAATTGTAATTCTCATGTTAAATGAGAATTATAAAACTCATATACTAAAAAAAAACAAAAAATTTGTACATAATATTGTAAAGAACCGATTCATCAAAAAACTTAAAATTGTTAAGTGAATGTCATATTAATGATTGTATATTATATCCTCTAACAAGTCCTCTTCCATAAAAGTCCATTGGACTTGAAAAAATGAACAATGCACAAACTCTTTTTATCTATGCCAACAAATTCCACGAAAATAATTAATTCTTAATAAAATGAGGAGCA
The DNA here is from genome assembly GCF_033153095.1 of Gastrolobium bilobum. Taxonomy (NCBI): domain Eukaryota; kingdom Viridiplantae; phylum Streptophyta; class Magnoliopsida; order Fabales; family Fabaceae; genus Gastrolobium; species Gastrolobium bilobum. Next base: position 230,193 of record NW_026899532.1, read on the forward strand.
ATGAAAATCAAATTTGCGACCATTTTAATCATAGAAACTTTAATATTATATAAAGAACCAATTTATCTAAAAATGTAAATTATTAAATAAATGTCACATTAATAATTTTATATTATATCCCTATAATAAATATTCTAGTCTATTCTAGCACGTCTACCAAATGTTACCTAAACAAAGAATATTGTAATAATGAAGTGGAGGGGATGGAACCTCCATCTATCTTGAACACCAAAGCCTCATAGCTTCATTACAAGGCTAATGGTTAATTAAGCACGTTCTAAATATGTAAATTGGGTCATTAATCAAATTTGAAAAGTAGGGAACTTTCAAGTGAAGTTCCACTCATGTATGGCCTTTTTGTCAAAGCAACTTTTGCAGTATCATTATTTATGTGATGATGGTCTAGTACCAACGGTGAAGAATAAATGAGCAGCTTTACTCTAACCCCACGCGATAATCTCTCTATACAAAAGTCAGTTTATTACACTTGCATTTTTTAATTGATTGCGCCGAAATTCCCTGCAACTCGAAGAAAATTTCACACTTTTCCTTCTTATGTGTTGCATTTCGCTATTGTACACATTAGATTCCACCATTCCCAATGCCTTGAGCGAACTTAACTTTATTTATTTCTATTATTTTATTCTTTAAGTAAATTAATTACATTAGAGACCTAAGAATTACAAAATGGAAAAGAAAGGAAAACAATTAAATCAAATTAAGTTTAAAAGCACTAAACACATTATCAGTCATTTAAAATGAGGCGATTTACATTATTACAATCTTCAAAAATGGTAAGGGAGATAATCACGATAGTTGACGTGCCTATATATATTATCTCATACAACACACAAAAAAGTGAATAGGACCCACTAAGAAGAGAAGAGAAAAAAGAAAAAAGTGAATTCCACCCATTTTTTTATATGTTGCATAGAGAGAGAGAATGATTTATAATTTTTTTTTTACAAATTAGACTAAATATGACCGGTCATACACTTTTGATTAAAGTATAACCGGTTATACTTAGTGTAGTTTGTAAACAAAAAATTTGTAAATATAACATTTTCATATATATATATATATATATATATATATATATATATGAGTTTTATAATTCTCATTCAACAGTAGAATTGAAATCTTCTTACACACTCTTCGATTTCTGTGCTGACGTGGGTCCTATATATAATTTTTTTCTAACATATGGGTCCCACATACTTTTAGTTTCTACAACATAAGATTTCAAATTTTCACGTAATTTTGAGAATTATAAAATCATATATATATATATATATATGTCAAATAATCACGTAAGTCAAATAATCACGTAAGTCCACCTAAAGTATACATCCACGTGTATTAATATAGAAGCGACTTCAAAAAAGAGAAACCGTGTGATGTCAAGTATCAACTTAGTGCTATTCAGTTTGATGTTACAGGGTTGAGAGACTTGGGAAGAAAGAAACTTCTAGGATTGCTGAATAAAGATGAAAGGAAGATTATACCAAAAAAAAAAAAAGATGAAAGGAAGAGAAGGATGTTTCTTTTTGGAAATAACCAACGTCCAACTTCGATTTAACAAGACGTATCTTTGTCTTTTACAGAAATTATAAGACTTACTGCCTCGACATCATCAGTATATATATATCATAAGTTTATTCTCGATTGTTGATAATCATATCAATGTTATCAGTTTTAAATTTATTTAACTAAAGCAGTAAAGGAAAATAGTATATGATGATAAACTATTAGATAAATATAAAAAAATCAAAATCAAAATTATACTCGTATACATTTCCTCAAGAAAGGATTGGATGACTTCACAAAACATTTTAAACACTTCCAATACATTTTAAACTATTGATCATTTTAAAGTGATCAATATTCCTTTTTTGTAAATTTTAATGGTTTGTCTCTTTCTTATATTTACAACATCTTGGAATTGGGGATTTGGCAGGCCTCCACGTTTTGGTCCCATCCCAAGATTTAGATGAATCGCTATCAAGTTGTGGGCCTCCTTTTCGAGTTCGTTTTTGGGACCCTTTCAGACGTGATCATTGAACCTGACCAATTTCTATCCCTTGCAGTTGCATCCACCAAACCCACCTAATCAACCAAAATATTTTAGGCATATCGACATTCGGTATCTCTTTTATTATATGAAAAAGTGTGTATCGGGATGTAAAGTTGTGTCATTTCAAGTGAGAGAAAGAAATAGATAAAGAAGGAGAAAAAGTGAACAGAAAAATATAAAAGTATGGGTCCCACCTCTTTGTGAGAGTGAAAGGATATAAGTTGTGTAATTTAAAAGGACAAATACTTTTTCTTTTATTAAATATAATATATATAAGGAAAAATATTTCTCAAGCGGTTTGAGATAAATTTATCTCCGGCTACCCCAAAACTACGTCGTTTTGATTATTTATTTCCTTATATGTATTGATTCACCTTTGAATGGTTATGATTCTCCTTTTCTCTCTCTTCCTTTATCACCATTGATCCATCTTTATACGATTATGATTTAGTAGTCGGAGATAACTTTATCTCCGGCAGCTTGAGAAATGATAAGCTCATATATATATATATATATATGGTGAATGATCTTTTTACAAACTTTTTTATAAATTTTTTATATAGTGTAACCTAGTGTTCTCCCAGGAGAATATAATGTAGTTTGTAAACAAAAAATTTGTAAATATAATCATCCCCTATATATATATATATACTACTTTGAGAAAAGTGTTTGTCCTTTTAAATCACATAATTTGTGTCATATTACTCTTACAAAAAGATGGGACTCATATCTATATTTTTTTGTCCACTCTCTCTCCTTCTTTATCTATCTCTTTCTCTCACTTAAAATGATACAACTTTATTTACCAAAAAAAAAAAAATGACACAATTTTACCTCCTTTAAAATGATACACACATTTCCATGTTACTTTTGTCCTTGTAATTATTTCGTTGTATATCATTTTTTTTATTTTAGGAAAAGAAATACCTACATAGGCTCCTAATCATCTTCTTATTATAATATATTAATTTTATTTGGGATAGTTTATTCTGTCTACTCTTATTTTGCCTACCTTTTTCTATCCCTTTAAATACCGTTAGATTACAATCTCATTCAACGGTGGAGATTTATGATATAAAATAAATTCTTTTACCTCTTTCTCTCTCCTCCCCTTTCTCTTTCTTCAATGGTGCTTTAGCATAAAAAAAAAAGGTGCAAACTTTTTCTCAATTCATCCAACCTAGTCATTATTATGAGCATTTACAAAAAAAATAAATAGAAATGAGGTGTCAAGAATAAATAAATCCTGATGCCCTATGTTATGGAACCAGGTATGCTTGTTGTTGGGCGTAATATAAAGAGAACAAAGATCTTTTCCCCAGTGAAAAACAAGATAAGAAGAAGGAGAAAAGTTGATTCGTTTCAAATTTCAACAGCAAAGTAGAAACGTTACGGTAATCGCGGATTAATTCAAATGAAGGGTTATTCGTGATTTTTGTTTTTTTGTAATTGTGTGATTTCTGCCGTGTTCAATTACATCATATCTAAGAATTTTTGAAAATTATACTCATCCAACAAAACTATCATGCCATTATAGATTCAAATATAAATTCAGGCTATAAATTCCGCAAATCGACATAGAGAAAGGGGAGGAGAGAGAACGAGTGTGAGAGACAGTAAAGAGAAAGAAAGAGGAAAAATATTTATTTTATTCTACAAATCTTCACCGTTAGATGAGATTGTATTTTAACGGTTTGAGAGAGGTAGGTAAAGGTATGCAAAATAAGAGTAGGCAGAATAACATATCTCATTTTATTTATAGGAGATAATTTTATCTCTTATATTTACATAAAAGTATATGAGACTCATTTTTTCTCTTTCTTCTTTTCTCATTGAGTCCCACATATTTTTATGCGTTTCTTTATGCTTTTGTTTTCTTTTCTTTTTTCTTCATCCAGCGTAAGTTGGTTACATGTCTATAATTTATTATTTAATTTTATATACCAAATTTAAATGCCCATTTTGTAGAGTGAAATAATCTCTGCATTTTTTTTTCTTTCCACGTATTTACGTTTTTTTTTTCATTTTGGGACGCATATCTTTTAAGTTTTTATATTAAATTAAATTAATATCTTTCTTTTGAATTTGTTATTCACTTTAAAAAACAATTTTCTTGATTTTTTTAATTAATGCTCAGATTTCTTCAACCAACAATGGACATAATGTGATATTTATAAATTATCAATAAAATAATCTTTTATTAATTAAATCAGTATTTTTAAATTAATTTTTATATTTAATCTATATTTAAAAATGCTAGCAAAACATACGAATACGATATACTTATAAACTAATATTGGATGCGCGGTTAGGAAATCATTTTAATGGATCAGACTATTTCTGTCATTCACAAAAAATGAAAGACAATGATATCTTTGAAAATTAACTATTCGATTATACTTATTTAGAAATATCTGCAAAATTTTTTTTGTGAAATTGTACAAAGTACTTTTGAGTATATATCATTATAAATAGAGCTGTCAAAAAGGGCTCAAGCCCTAGGGCCAGCCCATCAAGCCCTAGGGCCAGCTCTATAAAATTTTAGCCCTCTATGTAATGGGGCCATTTTAAGTTCATTCTTTTAAAGCCCTCTCATTATAGGGTTAGGTTGGGGCTGGCCCGCGGGCTACAATATTCAACTCAATTTACAACGAAAAATTTTTATCAAAAGTTTTGACGGAAAAAAGAATTCCTTCAAAAAATTTGACGGAATATTTTCCGTCCAAAATCTTCGAAGAAAATGTGACCCAATGAAAATTACAACGAAAATATTTTTTTTCAAAATTTTTGAGTGAAATGTATCTGTGAAACTTTCGACGGAATTTAGATTTCTTAAAGATTTTTGACAAAATATTTTTTTCGTTGAAATTTTTTACAGAAATATTTTCGTCAAAGTTTTTTACAGAAATAATTTTCGTGGGAAATTTTTAACAAAAATGTGTTATGTTTAAAATTTTGAAAGAAATATCTTTTATCGAAAATTTTGTCAAAAATATTTTTCGTCAAAATTTTTTGACGGAAATGTGTTTCGTCAAAAATTTTGACGGAAATTTTTTTCGTCAAAAATTTCGACAAAAACATTTTTCATCAAAAATTTCGATGTAAATTTTTGTGTCAAAAATTTTGACAGAAATTTTTTTCGTCAAAAATTTCGTCGAAAAATTTTTTCGTCCAAAATTTCAACAAAAACTTTTTTCGTCAAAAATTTAAACAAAAACTTTTTCCGTCAAAAATTTCGTTGGAAATTTTTTCGCCAAAAATTTCGACGGAAATTTTTTCGTCAAAAATATTTACGGAATTTAGATTCTGTAAAGAATTTTGACGAATTTCTTTTTTTCGTCAATTTTTTTACAGAAACGTTTTCTGTCAAAACTTTTTACGAAAAAATTTCTATGCAATAATTTTTTTAAAAAGTGACTATTTTCTAAAAATTATTTATTTTTATTTTTTCTAATAATTTCTATGCACTATTTTATTATAAATATTTTTTTTTAAAAATACATATTATTTTTTTAGAAGGCCCGCGGGCTGGCCCTAACCCATATGGCTTTGGCCCATGTGGATCTATATCATTGTGGGCTTTTTGGCCCTGTGGACTTTTTGACCCTAACCCACTTGGGCTAGGGCTAAATGGGCCGGGTTGGCCTGTTTTGACAGCTCTAATTATAAAAACACCGAAACATTAAAATATGGATTTTGTACATGATTATTACGGGATAGATCACTCCATTGCCTCACCAATTCTATTTGTTTTCTCAATTATGCTACCAACTAGATAACTAATTTTACTCCACAACTGTAATGTATTCTAATTATTCCAAAAATAATTATATATTTATTGTAAAAAAAAGCGGTGAATAAATGGAATCAACTGATTAAGAAAATATTGTTGGGGCTTCCTCCTTCAATGCTAAGTCCAAGCCCATTGAGTGGTTTCCTAAAAATTCTAACCCTAGACTCACCTTCTCTATATATTCATTAGTTGTGGGTGGAGGCTAGGTTAAGTGAATGAGAGAGAAAATTTGAGAGATAATTATTTGATTGTTTGAGCAAAGCTTTATGCTTTGCATTTGAGAGATCTCTAGAAAGAGTTTGAGTGAAACATCTCTAGGGTAGTTTGATTATCACCATTGTTGGAGAGGTTGAGTTAACCACCACATTGGTGTATTCTGATTATTTTGTAACCATTATTTTCATAGTGAATTTTTGATCTGGACTAGGTCCCGTGAGTTTTTACTTCTTCATTGGAGAAGGTTTTCCCACGTTAAAAATTATTTGTGTTCTCTCTCTCTCTCTCCTGTTTTTCGTTTTTGATTTTTCCACTGCGCTGCCTGACCTGGTGAAATTCAGGCCGAGGTATTGCTGAGATCTGAGATCGAGGATCTCATTGACTGACTTCCGCAAAGGCCCCTGAGCCGATCTGAGGGAACTGATTTTTCCCAACAAATACAAGGCAAAGAAAGTAAGGGGACGTTTGGTTGAGGAGAAACTTTTTGAATACTAGGAAAACGTAATTGATAGGGAAATGGTTGGAAAGTGAGTTTGATAGGAAAATGTAAAAAAAGTTGTTTGGTTGTAAAAAAGTATAGATGGACAAATTAGGTAAGATTTATAAAGTCTATGTTTGGTTTGAGGTAAAATATAAATAGAGAAATAAGTGACAATTACGAAAATATCCCTGTTTTTAAAATTTTTGGGAAAATAAAAAAATTGTAAATTAGAGAGAAATGCGAAAAAAGAAAAAGGAAAAATGGATCCAGTGAAGGTAGGAATGGCGGGAAAAGCAGCGAGGCAAAAATTAATAGGACATGCTTCCAATCCTGACTGAACTTCGACGTGCATTGGACATGCAATCAACACTTGAATCCCTTGTAGAGGAAGGGAATTATTGGAAGGTAGGCTTCTATATATGTTCTAACAAGCAGATTTACTCAAAAAACAATCAAGTTTCTATTATTGTTTTACCTGTTTTTGGATATAAGCCATCTTCTAAAATGTTTATTTTTATTTTGATCATTATACAGGCATTTCAAGTCCTATCTGAATATTTGCAACTCCTAGATAGTTTGTCGGACCTTGCAGTAATACAAGAGATGAGTCGTGGTGTGGAGGTAAATGTTGAACAACTACTCGGGAAGATTTAGCGTGATATGTTGAGCACTGCTATATTCTTAAGATTTTCCTTGCATGTTAGGAACTTGTGTAATTAAATCCATTACTTGTACATGTGTTACCATACATATTCCTGATGACAATGTAGGGTGCTTGTGTATTTAACTGTTTAAGACTTTGAGTTTTTTCCATCATACTATTAATGTAGGTTTGGCTGGGAAGAACCTTACAGAAGCTGGATGCTCTTTTATTGGAAGTACGTCAGGAATTCAAGGAAGATGGCTATATAACAGTGGGTATCTATTTATTTTTTTTCGAAAATTGGTTTGCTTTCTATGGAGCATGTGTTGAGTATTTAGTGTCTAGAACAAGCATATATACGTGTTAATTTTGTTTCTCTGCTTCAAGGGGTTGTGCGGCAAATTAAACTAGTTTAATAAATCCCTATACAGATGATCTGGTTCAAATTAAACTTGGTTACTGCACTAGTTTAATATTAAATATTGTTTGGTGAACCTTGGTGATAGTGAATCTATTTTTTTTTTGTTGTAAATTTCAAATAAATAGATGGACGGAAGAGAAATGATGTTCTAGTTAAAATGAAAACTGATTAAATAAAAACCAGTTTTGTATAGGATTTTGTTCGAACTAGCTTTGGATTAAAAACGGATAATTTTTCAAGTAATTGCCAAACACATGATTTCAAAGCTTACCCTAGTGTATCTAGTTATCCAGGTTTGGAGTTTGTGGAAAACACACTGCATTACATTAATCTTTTCTTTTCGTTATTTGTATGTTCATGCGCTTTAATATGCTAGCATGTGCTCCAAGTAATCACCATTTGATATGATTCGTTGTTTTCCCCATTTTATGGTATATATGTATGCAGATATTTGCTATTGGATTATTGGAAATATATTATAAATGATGTAACATTAGAAGAGGTGATGCAGGTAATTGATGCGTATGCATGAATAGGGGATACCACTGGTCTTGCTGAAAAGATACAGAGTTTCTTCATGCAAGAAGTTATATCAGAAACACACTCTGTGTTACAGGCAATTGTGCATGAGGTATGTCAGTACGTTTTCTTCGCCTCTTTCTTTATGCTTTACATGAGGGTATTACGGTCTTATTTTGATTCCACTTTTGCCATTTCCCCATCTAAGGAGAAAAAATCACCTCCAATTTGTCTTTCCTAATAGTGCCAATAGCTTGCTTTCTACCACCAGATGAAGAATGATAGGGAAATATAATAGATGGGGAACTTAAAAAAAAACAGCCTACCAAACGTGGGTGTCTTAATTTGCCACTTTTATTTGCATAGACAAGTTATAGGAAACCCTCAACCAAACAGCACCTAAGGGAGAAGAGACCACAAATTGTATTATTCGACATATAAGTCGTACCACCTCAATATATAAGTGAAGGTGGGGAAGACCGAAGAATACAAAATATTTTCATCTTGTAGTCTATTCATAATTTACTGTTATAATACATAATCTCCCATAAAACATAGTAAAATAAAACCTAGTAATGTAATTTGTAACTATCAGAGAAGTATATAAATTATTGGTGGGCTCTCATTTAACAGCTTAACCTTTTGGGTTGAATTGGTTTTTACATGGTATCAAAGTCTCACTTCTTTACATGGTATAAAAGCTTCAGTGACTATAAGGTCGCGAGTTTTTGATCCATACCGCTCCCACTTTCAAATGGAATTATCACCCAAAAAACTCTTACATAAGGGGATTTGTTAGAGAATAATATAAACTATTAAAAATGCTATGTAAGTCGATTTGTGCATTATCCACCCTTCATGTCCAGTGAGCTCTTGTGTGAGGAGCATGTTAGAGAAGTATATAAACCATTAATAGACCTTTATTTAACAATTTAAGCTTTTAAGTTGAATTAATTCTTTACAATAACATTCTTATGTAATAATATCCATTTGTAACAATATTCCTATTTCTTGATTTTATTTCACTTATTCGTTCAGCCCCAATTTCCAATCCCACCCGCCAGCAGCTTAGCAGTTCTAGCGTCCCATTTAGTTCTTACCTAAGGCCTTTCAAAATTTTCCCACAATTTTCGCCACTAAAAGTATTGAAATACTTCTTCCAATACTCATGTTTTTTTTTTTTTTTTTTTATGTGTATTGCGAATTATTCATATAGGTTAGATCACATTAATTATACGTATTCGAAGAAAATAATTTTCAATCTCGTTGATTGAGCAAAAGAAGAAAATTCAGAAAGTCTTTTTGTTCCGTAACGTAAATTAAGAAGCCATGAATCAAAGAAATCTAATGACAACCAATGTTTAAATTATTAAAAAACAGAAAGTGTGTCTCTAGTCACGATTGAGTTAAACACTGATTCCATCCAATTGCAACATAAATTTCATTCAGTAACCCGACTCAGTCAAAAAGGAGCAAATTGTTCCTTCAATGAATTTAGTTATTTTGGTCAAGTGACATAGCCTTGTAGCAACTATGACTGGTTTTCATTATTTCAACTTAGAAAATTTAATATTTTATAATGATAATTATTTAATATATTGAATTTATATAATATTTTAGGATTTATTTTTTAATTAGGGATATTTTTAATACTTCATTTATAATTTAGTGTTTTGTTTATTAAGAATTTTTTGAAATTTTACATAACAATAACATTTTTTACATTCAGGGAAATGAATGATACACAGTTATATAACCATGAGGTGTCTAACTAATAAGTTTAAAACTATAAAAATTAAATAATACATGAAAATACAAGGAGGTAAAAGTGGTATTTTTCCTAGTGTACATGCAGTAAGGGTATTTTTTTCATCGATAAAAAAAATTAAACAAAGCGAATCAATTTCAATCTAAAAAGTTAAAGTTATTGGGTGAGGCTATATTATTCATTTTTATATATCTTTATCTGTCCTCTCACATGAGAGCCTACTGAGCTTGAAGGGTGAACAATGTACAGGTTCGTCTGCTTGCGCTAAGAAATTTCACAAGAGAAAGTGAGGTAGTGATAATCGAACCTGTAACATTGAGGCTCTGATGTCATGTAAAGACAGTGGCGGAGCAACATGTTGGCTGTGGGTGGCCTCGGACCGGACTAAATTTTAACAAATTATACTTATCATGTATAATTATATAATTAGTTATAATTTGGCCCGGTTTAAAATTGTAATTTGGCCCGGGCTAAAATTTATAATTTGGCCCTATCAAAAAAATAAAATATATTTGGTGAGAAATTTGGGTAAGGCCCTATCAAAAAAAAAATATATTTGGTGAGAAATTTGGGTAAGTTGTATTAAGTTATGTGTTATATTTTCACTTATATAATTTTTTTTAAATATATTTAATAAAATTAAAAATTATTTAATAAAATTATAACTCTTTTTAATACTGTCTGCTCAGGTGTTTTGTATTTAATATGATTTAAATATATTATAATATGAATTAACTAAAATTAAAAAAAATAAATACACATATAATTTTTGGCCCGGGCTCCAAGTGGACCCTGACTCCGCCACTGTATAAAGAACCAATACAATCCAAAAATTTAAGTTAGTAAATGAGACTACATTAATAATTTTTATATATATCTTAGGAAAATCCTTCTGAACGGTTGCATTTTGTTAAAAATAATTCATTGAGCGAAAAGTTACAAAATTCTCGTTTCTTCCTCTTCCTCGGCCGTGGTGGGGACCGTCGAAGGTGAATTGCAATTTTGATGAGAGTTTAAGATAATTAAGTCAACTACTATAGTGGTGATACATATAAACATACTTTGACTAAAATAAAGTTGAAATTCAATATAGGAAAACTGTATAAGGAAAGAGACAGAATATACATGAAGTCTATATATTGAAGTACTCCTTATATAGGCATTGTAGGTGATGTCTTACATGAGGATGTGCAATCCAATCAATTATTACTAAATAACACGTGTTCTTTCTGTTGATAGAAATATGTTACAAATTAGGCTTATATTAAGCAAGTTCGAGTTGGAGTTGATCTGATTGGTTAAATAAACACGTTGGAATAGACTCAACTTACAGGTACGTAGTCAACAAATGAGTCTAGTCGGATCTGACACGAACATTAGGTATTGGGCTTGTCCAACATTCGGTATGGTCCAATGTTAGCATTTCAAATTGTGAATATGCGTTTGATGCATACTAGTAGATTACTGCATCACAAATAGACAATCTTTCGTGCCATTAGATGTTTGATAAATTATGTGATATTTATATAATATAACAAACAATTTATCATAATGTCATTTATGGTATGCATTGTTTTGCGTATAATATTCAAAATCAGAGGGAGTCCTCTAACCAATGATGGATTGATTAGGAAAAAAAATCAATCACGTAAGGAAGAAAGGGAAGAGACAAAGGGATGGCCCCAACGCTTGTGTGAATAATATTTGAGCCAGCAAGTGTTCAACCAGATTACAAATAGAATCTGCTAGTTGTGAATTTGGTAATGGGATCCATTGTATTTGTACAGGGTTAAAGTTTTGGCTAGAAAGCTAGAAATTATTGGATGTCCTTTAAGCAATCTTTCCTTGGATTAAATTTTTGAAAAATTCCAAAATTGTATTGATGGATGCTTTTATGGTATTAGTTAAGGAAATAAAAATAAAAACTAATCAAGAAAAATAATTATTTTCAAAAATAAAAGATATCAAATAAAAATTATAGTATTTATTACATTAAAATTAAAAATTAATATTTACTTATTCAATAATTAAAAATATTTAATATGACCTATTAAATACTCCTTATTTAATGCTTTCAAATCACTTGTTAAACAAAAAAATTTGTTATAAAAAGATATAGAAAAATATTTTTACAGTTAATGCAGATAAATTATCTGTATTTACTTTCAAAATGATGCCTAAAATAAATTAAAATTATAAAAATGTCATAATTTTCACTCTAAAATAATATCATATTAGATTTACCGCAAATAACAACAGAAAAAAAGCGAACCAAAAAATATTATAGTAAGAGACTGGGAGGTTAAGGTGCATGCTGTACATTTATCGATGTGCAGAATTTATGGCCTGGATTCGCCTCCGGGCACTTTCTCAGTTGCTTTTTTATCTTGTGATTAATTCTTTTGGTCCTCGCCCCTCGGCTATTCCCCAAATTTGAAAAAGTATAAAAATAATAATAACAATGAACCGAAAAACTTGACTGATTCAATATTTTTCAACTATTTCCTGATTCAAATAAACATTTATAAATTTACACTTAATTTACCGAATTTTGTTCGAAAATCGGTCAATATTTTTAAGGAGACCAGTTAGGTAGCCAAGTCACTAATTTTCCGTCTGAACAGCGAGAAAATCTTTAATGCTAAGGACGTATCAAATTTTCGATGCATCCTCCATTTACAATGTGATATATGTCTTATTTTTGTTAAATTATTAATAAACAATTAAAGAAGGTTATATTTATAATTTATTTTTTTTACAATCTTTTACAACTATATCTTAACACTATTAATTTTTGTCAATCAACGGTTATTATTTTTGCAAATTAAACTTATTAATTGATTATTAATTCACAATAAATAATAACCGTTGATTGACGGAAATCAACGGTGTTAAGATATGATTGTAAGAGGTTGTAAATATAACCTTCTTCAAAATAATTTATTTTAAAATCAAGTGAGAGAGTGAATGATGATTTATGACAAGACAGGGAGTCGATTTTCTCATATGTTAATTAATATAATTACATTATATAGGAGAATTATAATTATACAAAGATAAATTGATGATGATATATAAAGAAAGGGAGAAAAAAATATTGCGATAAATAGTTATAAAATCATTACAGTTGATTTTCTTTGTATGATTAAGATTCTCCCATATAATATAATTAAATAAAATATGAGAGAATTCATTTTTACACAAAGTTTTTATACTTTTTGTATTTTTGAATGAGTCTCACTTGATTATGAGGGTTATTATTATCTTTTATTATAAATATATTTTTTATGCGTATTATAATTATATTTTTTTTTATTCTTCTCCTCACCTTCTGTGTTGGGTTCGAACCGAATACTTGGTGGTTAAAAGGCAAGCTCAAACCAATAAGTCACTCGTAAAACCAGCTATTATAATTTCAAAACATGTTTATTTTTTATAATAAATTAGTAATAAGCTATTTTAAACATAAATAATATAATGTAGCCGTGTAGGTATATATTTAATAATTAAATTTAAAAGAAAATCTAATTTCAACAACCTGGAATAATTTTTTTTAAAATAAAATTATAATGAATTGAAAACTTATAACAATATTTTTGTGGAGAATAAGTCTCTGTTTGATAACTATTTTTAAAAATAGTTTTATGGTTGTCAGAACAAAAAAAAAAAAAACTTTATTTGTTATGCCTATTTTGTAAAAAAATAATAATAATTAAAACTGTAACCATTTTTTTGTTTTTAAAATCAAATTTAGAGAACCTGGGTTATTTTGTTTTCTATTTTGATTTTTAATTTTTAAAATAAAAAAAATTAAAAATACTTATTTTCATAACTGTTCTTCAAAGAGAAAAAAAAAATCAAGCCGTAAATTTTCTCAAGTATTGTGTTAACATGATCATATATCATTTAAATTATTAATAATTAATTTATTAAGAATAACTAAAAAAATTCAGAAACCACAATCAACGAGACATGAAACGATTCATTGGTGTTGTTTGTATGTGACAAGACAACAAAATAAAAACGTGATCGAATCACAAAGTAGCCTAAAATTTCAACTTTAAAGCTAGGCACGTTGTATTGTATCATAATTGATGAGTAGATTGCATTGAAATGGGCATCGTGGGAGCACAGAGGACTGTAACGGTCCACGTGTTGATAAGTGGGTGGTGCTGGGGGTGACTGGTGTAGTTATTAGTCTACGTTGAAAGATCAAAAGAAAAAGGGTAGCAAGAGTGAGTGTTTTTGGTAGTTATACCAGCTATTTTGCACCCTTCGAAATGGATAAAATTGTTCGGCTACTTGTCTTTCAAACCCCTTCACGATTCTACATATTTGGAAGTGTTTCTTCATGAGTTAGGAAAATTAGATATCAGTTTCTATGTTTGTAACCTTTTCGTCACTAGGAACAAATGCCAACAATCCTTATACGATGGGTAAGGTGGATAAAAATTAAAATACATGCCTTGTGATTTGTGAATATTCACAAAAACCTTTGAAATATGTTTTTTTATTTCATGTATTATGTGTATTATAATTGTTTTCTTTTACTTTAAGATTGGATCAAAGTTTATATTATTTACTATTATAAAATTTAATTAATCTTAGTATGTTATTTGAGATATCATTTTAAATTTGTTAAACAAAGTTATGGTATGCGTTGTTACGAGTACTTTGTAATTTATAAAATTTATTTTAATTTCTTCAATACTCATAGATATAAATAAATATTTATTTAAAGAGAATTATTTTTCTCATGTAGTAGGAGAAAATTTTTATCTCCTACATATACAAATGAAATGCGACCCATCGATTTAAAAAAAGGCACATTATTCGATGTAAGTATAACATGAAAAAATAATCTTACGTAAAACGTGAGAATATGATTTTCCCTTCTTCTTTTCATAGTGTCCCTAATCCATAGGATGAAATTAATTCCTTTTACGATTTAATTTCCCTTATTTAAATACCCATCACGAAGATAAAAGCAGGAATAAGAGAAGCACTGTCCGTCCGTCTCCGTCCTTTTGCGATTCTTATTCATGACTCTCCAAATCAATTAGGTAATTGTATTTTCGTCTAACTGATTGGCGTACTTGTGTAGTCATAATATATAGTTACTTAAAATAATGTATATAATAGGTTAAATTTTTTTGGCTTAAGCAACCTGGTAATTTTACTCTTATCTCTTTTCGAGTTTAACATCTATTGGCGCTGATAACGATTGGTTCCTTTTAATTCTATTATAGTAAAATGGATTTGATCTCATAGTCGATATCAAATTGTTGAAGTGAATCCACCTTAAGATATTTACAAAAGGAAAATTATTGGCCTAAATAGGCGTGCTTCACCCTTAAATATTGGGTAGAGATTGTTAATTGAAGTTAATAAATAATATTTGGTAGAGATTTCATCCAAGACGGTAAGTGCAGATAGCAACGTCAGGCGAGGTGAATTTTTTGTTTCTCCTAAGGAAGTACACGTGTAGGGTTGTTTTATGACTTAATTCCACGTTGACATTTTCATCCCCATATAAAACAGAAACCCCTTATGTATATTACTTAATAATATATTGGGAGGAGGGGAGGTTCCGGATAGGAGAATGTCTTTTTCTTTTTTAATGATGGTTTCATTAATAAGGACAAGCGACAAGCCCCACCGATTCAAACAATTACAATACAACCAAACACTCTCGAGAATAATATAATACACACAGTATTGATGTACATGCTATTTTATATTTGGATTAAAAATTTATCCATTTCAAAAATGTAATTTACTTCTTCTTAGTAATTTATAATTATGTATTGAGGATACTACATAGTTATAACTTAAAATTATTTTTTTCACTTTTCACGTCAACAAACAGTATTTAAAAAAAAAAAAGTACAATTTTAATATTATAACTATGTATTATTTTTAGTACATAATTATAAATTACTAAAAAAATATATGTTACATTTTTTAGAAGGACAAACCATTTCCGCTTTATATTCAAGGGCAGACCTACATCGGGGGCGTGGATGGGCGGCCGCCCCCCTCCCCATCTTCCAAATTTGAAAAAACATGTATATGCTCCCAAAAAATACATAATATACTTCATTTTCTGTAACTATTTGTATATGTTTTCTACTTTTAGATTGTGATTTTCCTACTTTCCACTGTTGACATGGGCATATGACAATGAAATAATCTATGTTAAATTCGTCAATTCAGTATACTTGTTAAACTATATTTTATTTGAAATATAAATTAGATTTGTTAAAATTTTTGTTCCCTCTTATGATTTTCTGGGTCCGCCACTGTTTATATTTATATAATTTAATTCAAATTGATTCTTTTTCTTTTATTTCATTTTTTGCACTTATACTATGATTTCATTATATATCTTGTTCTAGTGCGACGAGATGATATGCAAAACATTATTTTAAAGTTCAACAATCGGGTTGTTCAATTCAGTTCATGCCTAACTCAGCATGTTAAGATTTAACGCTCACCCTTCCCTTTCTCCTCAACACCTATAGTATAGATACTAGGTCAAATGCTATACTAATCCTGTTTGATTTTAACTTAACAAACAGTACAATAGATATTCATGGAAGATGGAACTACCTTCTGAGTTCCCCCTAGAGCCGTGCTTTGACCATACAATCAGATCCCATCAAGTTTTCCCATTTGCAAGAAGAACTAATCTAAATTAATTGTATTTGGACCAATTAATAAATTTCAAACATTTTTTTTTCAAGGATGGTTATATTAACAAATTTTTTTATTTATAAATTTATAAATTACATTATATCTTATTGATAAGATTTCACCTAAAAATGTTTTACCGAATAATATAATTTGTAAGAATTTATAAACAAAAAATTTATAAACATAATTTTCCATTTTTTCTCTTTTCTTTGTTTTTTTTTTTGGGTGCAAAATGCTTTCATAGAGAGGATATATCAAATAGACATGAACACTTCAGCACTGATTCCCAACCTAATCCACAATTGTTTACAGCTTAAACCTTATCTCTTATTTACCTTGTTTAAGATAATCCAAAACATTCACCCACTTGTTGTAACTTATCCTCAGCTTATTCTTTGCTATCTTTTTTCACCAGATGACCTTCCATTAGTTAATACTAATGTGTGCGTGTGCGTGTGGGTTATAACTTTTTAATATATAATATGCAATTTTTATTTTTATTTTGACTGCTTAAGGGTATAGAATTCAATTCAAAGATGATCACTGTTTCTTTCTTTCTCTCTTTCTTCATATCTAAAAAAGGAAACCGACAATGCTAAGGTTTTGCAGATAGCAGCTAGCTAGTTCTATTTTCGCATCCTTCATTCATTTTCAGTCAACATCTATTTAGTTGTGAACTTATATACCCAAAATTATCAGAGAGGCGGCAACCGTATAGTTATTTATTTATTGGTAAAGTATTTTTCTTTATACCCAGCAACACTCTTTTTTTTTCCTTATTTATTTTTGGAGAATCAAAATCAAAAAGAGAATTTCTGAACCCAAAAACAAACAAAAAATTTGTATCAGAAAGGGTGGTGGGGTGTGTTTGCATGGTGTGAGCTTAAGAGTAATTGAGGCGCAACAAAGGTCACTGTTCTAGTGGGGGCTAGCTTTTCATGTTCAATTTCTCTTACCCACCTTATATAATCAATCGTGTTTCTTTCTCAGAAGGAATCAACCAAAACAAAATTCTGGGTCGATCTTATTATTAATTCTTCGCAAACAAAATCTGCAACACATCACAAAGCAGGGTTAAGGTTACATGTGCTTGTTAAAGGTGGCGCACCAAAGAGGTTCAGGCGAGTTCGTCAGGTTCACGGCGGAACACGGCGGAGGCGATGAGGAAGTGGAAGACACTTTTGGACAAGATGATGGGCCATCACAGTCACTAGGATTTAGTGAACCGGTGCAGCAAGGGGAGGTGGCATCAATGCCAGGGCATGTGGTTTCAGGGCACACCAGGGCTAGAGAGATGACGGCTGCGACGGTTTCGGCGCCGCCGCATGTCTTATCATCTGGCTATGGCCAGACCCACAGGGAGTGGGTCCAAAGAAGTGGTTTTCCTATGATGTCAGGTTTTATGCATGTCTCTTCTCCTCGTTTGTCTTCATCCAGTTCTGGCTCTCTTTTGGGGTCTGGCTCTGGTTCTAGTTCATGGGTTGGGCACAAAAGAGGGCGTGAAGATGAAAGTGGTGTAGGTGGTTCATCTCAGTTGATACAAGATGTGACTAGACTCTATACAAACATTGGTGACTTGGGACTACCATCTCAAGGACAGTCATCATCAAGTGCAATTGGTTTGTTTTGTTTGCCTCAACATTCTCTGCCCATAACATAATCATCATACACATACCATTTTATTCTCTTCAAATTTAGTCAGAATTAATTAATAAATGGCATCCCATTATTTGCATTGCTTTCAATTTTGCTTAACCAACTTTTTATAACTCATAAGCCAACATGCTATTGTAACATTAATCTATATCAACCAAATCTTTAACTTATCAAATTCTCTTGCCCCACTTGCACAACCTTAATTAATTTTTTTTTTTTTATTGTGGTATCACCACTTTATATTGCATGCATCAAACAATTTTCAATAACAACAAAACAAAATGAAACTTAGATAATATACCAAATTGGCTATAGAACAGTGTTGGTGTTGCAAAATGCAAAACACACATCATTCTAGCATTTGTACATTAGTCCAAATGTTTTGTGTACGTTATTTTAGTCTTTGATTTAAAACAGTGAGAGAAGAAGCTACAACGATTGGGACCACAACCGCCGCCGCCGCCGCCACGACGGCACCGTCGAGTGAAACTGCATCATATGAAGAAACCGGCGAGAGGAGGAGAAGGTACAGAGGAGTGAGGCAGAGACCATGGGGGAAATGGGCAGCAGAGATTCGTGATCCTCACAAAGCGGCAAGAGTGTGGCTTGGAACATTCGAAACTGCAGAAGCTGCAGCAAGAGCTTACGATGAAGCTGCATTGAGATTCAGAGGTAACAGAGCAAAACTCAACTTCCCAGAAAACGTTACTGCAGCAATGCGACCACCACCTGCTCACGATTTTCCTATCGCCATTTCTGGTTCACCATCATTTAATTTGTTGCCGGCACCTCCTCTTCCGCCGCCGTTGCAGCCACCGTTCATGCAGAGACAACCTTTTCAGGGCTCCTCTGATTTGATGAGAGACTACTGGGAATATTCTCAGCTTCTGAAGAGCTCAGGTGACTTCCATGGACTTGAACAATGGTTCTATGATTCGCAAATGGCAGCGATTCAATCTTCATCTTCGTTGTTATCACCATCTTTGTCGTCTTCTTCATCACCAACTGCATTTTCTCCATCCAGTCAATTGTCCTCTGCTTCTTTTCCTCTGTCTTCTGGTCAGCAAGTGGGGTTTTTCCGGCCGCCGGGAGACCACTCTCGTGGCGGCGGTGACGGTGGTGGCGGGTCAAATTTTCCACCTTCGACATGGTCAGATACCAGTGGCTATCCTCCTCCCTCTGGTTGATATGGAGTACACCACTTCCTTATTTCCTTTTTATTTTTTTATTTTCCTACTATTTTTTCTTTCTTTCATAGACTAATTACTTGCAAAGAAAAGAAAAAAAAAAAGGTAGATTTGGGGTTAAATAATTTGGAGTACACTGAATTCTTATGTAGTGTTGGATTATATATTATTTGTTAATGTTATTGTGAATACAAATTATTTTCACATTAAATCAGTTAGGGTCTTGACATTGACTGGTTTTTTAAAATGATACAATTTTTTTTTAAATAGTACGATATAGACTCAGCACTTGTTAAATTTTTAAAAATAATACAATTTTGGTACTGGTTGGGCTTTATCTGTCTAGTTTTTTTGGCATGGATTAAAATTATTTTCAAAAATAGGGGAGAAAATTATAGATTGAGGGATGATAAAATGTTGAAAGACAAAGCAGCAACTTAGTTTTAAACTTAGTTTAGATGTAAAGACAAAGCAGCATTTAGGTTTTGGGCTTAGTTTATTCTAAATTCTCAATGGATTTTATTTCAACCTTGTCTATAATCCACAGAAAGGTATAGAAACCATTATCTTTTACAAAATCTGTCTGCCAGAATCTATACAGCCGCAACTTTATTAAAGTGATTGTCCGAGTACTACTCTTCTTAACCACCCTCGTGTGTTTCTTTATTCTTAAGATATGGATATATTTAGTAGTTACTAATTAATAGCTAATATTTAGTGACTTATTTTCTTTAAATTAGAACATAATTATAAAAATTATTTATTACATTTTATATATCAAGTAAGTAGAATATATAAATGATTATTTATTATTAAAAATACATGTATCTTTATAAAAAATGTGTTAGGCAGAGGGGAAAAAACACAAATTTCTTAAGCATATCTTACATGTTGATGTCAGGATTCTTGTACGGAAAATATGTTTCTCATAATAAATTATGTCATGCAACATATATAAAAGTGAGTAAGATCTATTAAGAAAAAAAGAAAATCTTACTTATTTTTTTATGTTTTACATGAGAAACATATTTATCTTCTTGTATATGTGAAAATGTTTTTCGAGAGTGATTTTAGTTTCTAAGTTATCAGATAAAGGTATTTTGAAAAACTAAATCCATAATGATGATGATTATTACTTATCTAATTATTCTCTGCATACTATAGCTTTTTTTCTACCAAATAGAAGAATCCTTAAAAAAATAAAACAAAAGAGAACAACTTTTCATACCAATGTTGATTATTAAACAGAAGCCGATTTTAAATAGAATATAAGACATGTGCATGCTCTGTCATAACACACCCTCACCACCAAAGCCATTAAATTTAGCAGTTGGGTAAACCTCAGCCCACTACCCTAGCAGTGGGTACTAAACATAAATCACTACAAAAAAACAGGCATTTTGCGGCGGTTCATTTGTGGTATACGCGACGGTTACAATCGTCGCTAAATGCATTTTTGCAATTAGGGGCAGTTGTAACCATCGCGTATACCAAAAATGAACCGCCGCTAAATGCCTGTTTTTTTGTAGTGAATGTCAGTGTTTACTAAATTTTTTATTTAAATGTCACGTGAATAATATTATTTTCTATCTGCCATGGGGGCAAGTTCACTATCCAGTGTAGCGAAGTCGGTTTGCTGACGTGTCACGTTTTTAGTAGACACCAAATTCGCTACATAATGTAGCGATCTTCATATTTTTTATTTTTTTAACTTGGTACTTGTTATCCACTAGAAATGTGACACGTCAGCAAACCGAGTTCGCTACATCGGGTAGCGAACTTGTCCCTGTGAAAGATTGAGAAATAATACTGTTCACGTGACATTTAAGTAAAAAACTTGATGAACAATAATATTTTAGTGGGTGTTCCGTGATATGAATGTATATTTCCTTGATCCTATTTTTCTATATTATAATTTGAGAGGGCATGAATTGACGTGGATCAGTCAAATCAAGACGATCCAGCGTTTGGTAAGAGCAAGGACTTCTAAGAATGGTGCTATTCACACATCTACACATATATTATTTCTGTCATGTCATGATGATATAAGGGAATATAAGGCTCTGAAATTTACAATTAAGCATTAATCAGGACTTCAATCATATAGTTTTGATTGGACTTTCGAATCTGCTATAATATAGTTTATATATGTTTCCAGGCGTCCTTTTGAGTTGATCAAACTTTGGACTAGCTTTTTTTTTAGAGAAAGTTTGTTTTTGAAAAATATTGTGGCCGGGACTATTATATGTAATGACTTATACTGATATACCCTTTAAAAAATAAATTTGTCGTGTTTTCTTAATAACAAAATGGTAATAAAAATACGCTATTCTAAGACTTTTGGTTTAGCATAACGGGGACATGCGTTTCGGGTTTTAGAGGAGTAGGCAGAGATTCACACAAAAATTACTTTAATAAAAAAAATGTGAAGATTTGTATATAATCACAATTTAAGTAGGTGGTGGAGGCTTACGCTAGTTGTGAGATTTCTTTTAAAAATTTATTAAGCTCCATTTATATGTCTAATACACCTAACACGAAAACTCGACATAAACGGCTTGCTAGCCAGTTTTGCACTATATAAATGCTTACTGTTGCTAGAAAGTTATAACCTTTTATTTGATTGGTTTCAGTTAATTAATATTTTAAATATAATGCTTTATCTTTTGGGCGCACTTCATAGCTAAGCTAACTACTTATAAAGGGTGTAGGAAACTTCCTTAAACTCTTTTACATAATTTTTTTTTTTAATTTAAAGCTTAATAAAGTGATTTTATTTTTATACTATATTAGAGATTAAGTCTTCACGCATTTAAAGATTGAGAGTCTCATTTGCTTATTCGCATTTGGGCCTGGATGTCTAAAGAGTGGGAGCTGAGGTTTTTTATACTTATCGTGAAGACAGTACTGATGTGGATAGATTTGTAAATCATATTTTGGATAAGAGTGAGGATATAGTATTTTTTTTTTCATCATGCCTGCTAGGGGTGTGTATGGGTCGGATCGGATAAGGTTTTTGTGCCGACTCGATCCAACTTGATTTTTATAGGTCAGATATTTTGATCAGACCCGCTTTAATTTGATCCAAGACAGATATGACTTGGTTTGAATTTTTTGAACTAGTTCAGAACCAGATCAGATCTGACCTGACTTGGTTTCTGAAGTGGGTCAAATTTGATCTGATCCGTTTTTGACTTGGTTTCGATACATGTTTTTAATTTGATTTTTTTATAGTTATTGATTTATTTTTTAAACTCATGTAATTTAATTATTTATTTGTTTTAAAATATATAAATTTTATAATAAATTTGATATTTGTTAAATAAATAAAGGAATGTAATTTTAAGCCCCAGCACATGTGAAGCAAAATTAGTAAAAAATAATGAAAAGTAAAGATGAGAGAACGTTCTTTCCATCTTAAGATGACAAATCACTAATTTTAACAATACTAAAAAAGATCATATTTTCGATGAAATTTCTACTTTGCAAACGATGAAAATTTCGTCACAAAATTATTTTTTCGTCGGAATACTTTTTGTCGAAAAGCGACAGAATTTTTTCTCTAATGAAAATTTTTACAAAAATAAATTTTCTATCGAAATTTTCGCCGAAATTTAGTTTCCGTCAAAAGTTTTGACGAAAATGATTTCCTCCATCAAATGTTTTTAACGAAAAAAGAATTCTGTCAAATATTTTGATGGAATGTTTTCCGTTCAAAATTTCGATGAAAATTTGTTCTGACGAAAAATTCGACGAAAATTGTTTTGAGGAAAATGTTTCATTCGAAACTTTCGACGAAATTTAGATTTTCTAAATAATTTTGACAGATATTTTTTCCATCAAAATTTTTTATCGAAATATTTTTACGAAAATTTTTAACAGAAATGTGTTCCGTTGAAGATTTTGATGGAAATGTTTTTTATCAAAAAACTTGAAGAAAATATTTAGTCGAAAATTTTCGAAGGAAATGTGTTCGCTAAAAATTTCGTCGAAAATTTATTTTTGTCAAAAAATTTAACAAAAATGTTTCCGTCGAAAACTTTCGCCGAAACTTGAATTCTGTAAAGAATTTTGATGAAATTTTTTCTGTCAAAAAATTTCGATGGAAATGTGTTTCGTCGAAATTTTTTATGAATATGTTTTTTTGTGAAATATTTTGACGAAATTTATATTTCGTAAAAAATTTTGACAAAAAATTCTTTCCATAAATTTTTTTTACAGAAATGCTTTTAGTCACAAATTTTGATGAAAATTTTTTTCGTCAAAATATTTGGCGAAAAATTTTGATGGAAATATTTTCCGTATAAAATTTTGACGTAATTGTTTTACGTTAAAACTTTTCTTTTAACGTAATTGTGATTTTTCTTTTCTTTCTTTTTTCACATAATGGGTATGGGTCAAGTTTTGGGTCAATAGGTCATTATTAAAACAAGTCAGGTCGAAAATTGACCCAAATAAAAGTAGGTCAGTATTTAAAACCAGTTAAAAAAAATAGGTATTTATGGGTCAGGTCAAGGTCAAATCAAGAGCAGACCAAGTGAAACAGTTTTTTTGCACACCCCTACCTGCATGTTTATTTCCTTTAATTGGATTGTGTAAAATAATTTAATTGAATCAAACATTATTTTTTTAACCTGTTTTGAGAATTATATTTTATAAACCAGTTTACAAATTAAATTGAAACAAAAGAACTGATTTAGAAAATCAGCTCGAATCGATTCAAAACCACTTCCAAGCTAGTTTGCATATCTAAACTGGTTCAAAACAGATTATAAATTATAAATTGGTTTTTGCTATGGATAGATCCATATCTTAACTGTATCTCCCTTGAGGGATTATTATACATCTTATCAACATCTCAACAACAGAAGATAACAAGGATAAAGGGATAAAACCCTTATCTCGACAAGTTAAAGGTTGAATCATATATCAATTGGGAGATCTTGACGGCCCAAGTTCAAGAGGTAACCTCTATAAATAAAAGGCTAAAGAGGTAACCCCAGGCACACACTTTTAATCTACTTTACTATTGCTGTCAACACTGTGCACACATTAACGTCTTGGCTATAAGCCTATTGCTTGTGCGGAGTGATTGGAGTATTGGCTATAAGTCAATCAAGATATCTCTTAGCACATACCATACTGTATATATATCTACGGTTCTCTAAGACCGAACAGTTTTGAATTACAAATATGTTATGAATCGGTTCAAGAAAAATAAAATTCGTTTTGATTAAATAAAACAGATCAGTTCTTTGAACGAGACCAATTTAAACTAGTTCAGTTTAGTTTAAGAAAAGAATCAGTTCAGGTTGAACTATCTCCCCTCTTACCTTTGATCCCCAAAAAAAAATCTTCATAAATATTAAAAAATTATATTTTTTTAATATAATATACCTTGCTTATATGGTAATACCTTTTAAAATTGGTAAGATGGCAAATCGAAATGATCATAACCCTTTTAATTTCTCTAAAGCACTGAGATTCAATATGGTAAATTCAATTCAAACTTGTTATTTTCAAAGAATTTCATATGTGTATCATTTGCATCCTAAACTTTCTCTGCAATGGTTGCCAAATGAGGGAATTTAGGATATTTAGAGGCATTCGGCAAGGTGATCCTTTATCCTCATACCTCTTTGTACTTTGCATTGAAAGATTAGCCCAGCTTTGGTATCCCCTTTATCCATGAGAGATTTTCCCCAGCAAAGTTCAACTTTATTCTCCAGAGAATTGACGATAGACTCATGAATTGGAAAAGTCAACGCTATCCATGGTTGGTCGCATAATACAAGCCAAATTGGTTCTTGTAGCATACCTTCCTATGCTATGCAAACTTGTATTCTCCCACCCAGAATTTGTGATGAAGTCGAAAGAAGAATCATGAATTTTGTTTGGGGCTCAACTCAAGAGAAAAAGAGGATTCACGACATTTCTTAGGATAAAGTTTGTAGAAGCAAGAATAATGGAGGGCTTGGTTTTAAACATGTGAAACAGCTTAATCAAGCTTCTATCATGAAGTTGGGACACAGGCTTATTACTCAACGAGATGCCCTATGGGTGAGAATTTTAAAAAGCAAGTAGTGTGTGGGAGATGAGATGATACCAAAGCTCCCACAAACCAAAAAAGCTCCCCCCCTCTGGAAATGAATCCTCAAGGTGTGGCAACCAATCCTTGATGGCTTCCGAATACATGTGGGAAATGGCAGCAACTCCAATTTCTAGCACGACAAATGTGTTCCACATCCTGAACCTTTGGTTTCTTAAACCAATATGGAGATTCCCTCGGACATGCAGACCTGGTCAGTGAACAAGTTTGTCACACCAGAGGGTCGCTAGGATTGGAGCTGTATCAGAAATTTACTCTCTAGGAAATCTTATGATAAGATCGCAAATGTCATCCCTCCATCTGATCTTAATGGAGGTGACATATTTATCTAGAACCTTTCAAATGACTATATATTCAGCATAAGGCCTACCTATGTGTTGAGATATTCAAGTGTGATGAGTCCCACATTGGTTGGTAATGAGCTAAGTGAAGAGTATATAAGTGAAAGGACCCATGAACCCAATGCCTTAAGGTTTTGGGTTGAGACATGGTGTCGGATCCACTTGCTACGGTTGGTGTAGCCTTAGCTCATTGGTGGTGGTTCCCCGCCACGGGCTTCCCCTGGACCCGCTTGACATTGGAGTTTGAGGGAACGAATTTCCCAACAGTGGTATCAGAGCCGGATTGGCCTCGAGCTAGCCTAGTGATTGACTAGGAGGCGGGTCGAGTACTTTGCGCTTCAGGTACTCGGTTGAGGGGGAGCATACCAATGGTGGGTTTCACACTTGAGGGGGAAATTGTTGAGATATTCAAGTGTGATGAGTCCCACATTAGTTGGTAATGAGCTAAGTGAAGAGTATATAAGTGAAAGGACCCATGAACCCAATGCCTTAAGGTTTTGGGTTGAGACATGGTGTCGGATCCACTTGCTACGGTTGGTGTAGCCTTAGCTCATTGGTGGTGGTTCCCCGCCACGGGCTTCCCCTGGACCGGCTTGACATTGGAGTTTGAGGGAACGAATTTCCCAACACTATGATCTTCTCACAGCCGAAAGTCAAGTTAACTTAAATAGGAACTGGGATACCATTTGAAGGTGGAATGGCCCAAATTATATCAAAATGTGTCTTTGGCAAGCCAAAAGTGAACTTCTCCTCACAAATGCAAGAAGAATGGCCCGTAACCTTACAAACTCAGCACTTTTCCCCATATGCCATTTGCATGAAGAAACTTGCATCCACTTACTAAGAGACTATGGCTGGAGCAAAGAAATTTCGACGAAACTATGTTAGTGGTCGTTGCATCATCCCTTTTTCAACCAAACATTCCAAGAATGGTTGAACAAAAATCTCAGGCAACATGCGAGGGCAGACCAATTTTCAAATTGGTACCTCATCTTTGGGGTTACTTGTTGGCACATTTGGAAGATGAGGAACGCTATGGTCTTTGAGGAGAAGAATACAAATGTGGGGGAGATCATATTGGCAGTTAAGAACCATGTAAATAACATACTAACTGCTCAAAACCTTCTATGCTCCAGCAGTATCATGCACTCTCTTATGATGGTGCAATATGAAAGTAGCCTTATCTAGGCCATGAATATAAAAGAGGGAAAAATTAAAATATTTTGTGCAGAAGAAGCAATCTTTGCCCACCCTCAATCATGTTCAACCCATGAATCATGCAATAGACATGTTAGGGGTTTTAAGTTGATACCTTTATTCGGATAACTATTCCTGATCAGATGCGTTCTTGATCAATTCTTCAGATTTGAAGAACATAAGTCCTCCGATGGAAATTCACACCACCTTGTTATCTTGTAAGAGAAGAACACTTCTTCGAATGCCCAATATCCTTCAATTGAGATTGCTAGACTCAAGAGAAGAATAGAGATTGGGTGGTGCCTTTGGTTATTCCAAGAAATAGATAGCCGTCACACTGATGTGTGTGTTGGCTAAGATTTCAGTGGAGAAAATTAGAGAAGAAAACATGCAAAACTAAAAAAGAAGAGGGGCTATATATAGATGTGGTGACTTATTAGTTATTAACTTAAGACTAGGTCAAATCAGCGCCCTCATCAAATCTCAATCTTATTGGGTAATTTCCTTAATTTTATCCAATCAATTCAATTGATTGGTTTCCCCAATTTCAGCCAATTAATTTAATTAATTGGTTTCCTTAATTTTATGCAATCAATTCAATTGATTGGTTTCCCAAATTTCAGCCAATTAATTTAATTAATTGGTTTTCTTAATTTTGGTCAATCAATCCAATTGATTTGTTTCTCCAATTTCAACCAATTAATTTAATTAATTGGTTTCCTTAATTTTGGTCAATTAATCCAATTGATTTGTTTCGCTAATTTCATCCAATTAATTTAATTAAATTGGTTTCCTTAATTTTGGTCAATCAGTCCAATTGATTTGTTTCCAATCAATCTAATTGATTGGTTTCTTTTATTTTCTCCATCTTCAATAAATCTAATTTAATGACTATATTTAAATTCAAATTTCAAATTCGAAATTCAAAATTAGAATTTAAATTAATTTTATTTAAATTCAAATTTCAACCTGTTATACCTATTTGGTTACCGTGTGAATTATCCTTTCGTCTCGGTTATCCATCCCATTGACCTAGGTCAAGGAAAACGTATCAACCCCTGCGATCTAGGATTAGCTTTTGCCAAAACAGGAAATCTTCATTTACCGACTCTAAAGAGCGGGCCATCTCATGACTCCTTTACTGTGCATAAATTTTTAAGTCCCGTAAATATCATCCTGGTTTCACCGATCTACGGATAATCTAATCTCTCACAGAGATTAACGAATTCCTTTAGCTTGTCCCACTAGCCTTAAGTCCTTATGGCATGCCCAAGAGTATACCTACGAGTCTCCATGTTTCAGGCAAACAAGCTATACAATCAAAGCAAACCTTCCAGAGCACAGGTCTATATGACAACGTCAAGTCTAAGGAAATACACACCCAAATAATAAGAGATATTACCTATTGATACTATCTGTGAGATTTTCTTGTAGTGTCTCTTTGTGGGTCAGTTCAGTGCGAGCTAATCTCCAATAGGTCCACCCACGAGTCAGCTAAGACATCTCCATGTCTGTAGTTCATGAGGACTCTACATTGCATCTCCATGTAGGAGATGCAAGTAACTGAGTCGTGCTAGTCTTACCCGAGATCACCAATGCCCATTATCGGTATCTCTAGACTAGGAACATATTTATGGCAATGGGCGTGTGGTGTCATTGAGCCTTCATGATCGTGATCCCTATCACAAATCCTCAATGTGACACCTGTTCCATTCCAAGAGCTTTATCCAGTTACTCATATTCAATATTTGAGACATGCAATATGAAACAAGATAAAGAATGCTTTTATTGATTAAATTTATTCATAACAAATAAAGACGTATATGGGTCCATCTGACTCTCAGATTGTCTCTAGGATACCTATGTACTAACACAATAGATTTGCTGGCAGCTCCCAGGTCATGGATGGATCAAGCACCACACTGCAGGGACGAGCTCTAGCTTCAGAGGAGTTATAAGGGATGATGCCGGGAAGTGGATTCTGGGATTTTGTGGGTAATTGGGTCATGGAAACTCCTTAATGGCAGAATTCAGAGATTTCTTGGAAGGGGTTGAACAAGCAAAAAGGGCAGATTTTTGTGATGTCTAGATAGAGGGAGACTCTTTAGTGGCTGTTAATCTAATCAATCAAGGCTGCCAAGATAACCGCCCCTTCGTCCCATCATCAACTGAATCCCAATTTTGTTGGTGTCACATACATATAGAGAAAAAAATATGATAACAGATTGACTAGCTTCCCTTTTCCATTAATTTGATAATTGGGACGTTCATTTTTTTGTGGAACCTCTAGTAAGTTGTAGACACTTAATTGCTAGAGATTCTATGGGCATTAGTAGCCCTCGCTCATGTAGATTGTAGTTTTTTATTAATTCCCTCTGCATTAAAAAAAAAGATCTCAGGATACATGAAGAAGAGATTGGATGAAATAATAAATAAACCACATTTTTAAGAATCGGTCTCACGATAATCCTTGTAACAATATACTTAGGATTTAAGATATATTATAGAGACTATCTAATATTTTATATTATACTTGATATAAAACTTTTCAATACGGATTTTTTTTTTTTTTTTGATAAACAATACGGATTTAATTATAGATATATTTTGATTACCTTGGCTACCGCAGGAAAAGGATTTCAGACAGTGTTTAAAAAGCCTAGCTGGACCAATATTTCTCAGATGTTATTGGGTCGTGGATAATTAATGACATGCAATATAGATTAATGTATTTGGATAATTATATACATTTAGATACGAAATTAAAATTTATATTAAATAGAAACATTTTCTTAACTACAATTTGAGTATTACTTAGAAAATGTTAATATATAAATGAAACAATGGAAGTGAACTAATTATTTACTTTCATTACATCATATTTATAATTATATAATATAATGAATATATGACTCTACAGAAATAATCAACGGAAATCGAACACATATCCAACCCCACTAAATAAAGGGCAATGATTTTAAGATGATATTTATAAAGGGAATGATTTTCTCTTGTTACAAAAAAAAATATTGCCTCGTGTTGTGAGGCAGAAATTTGAATCTTTATTTTTTTTTGTTTTAAAAATATTGGGACCCACAATTTGTTCTTTCTACTGGAATTGAAAAAAAAATTCAGCAACAGTAGAATTTATTATCCCATTTATAAATGATCTTCCGATTAACGAGTGTTTAATAAAAAAATTAAAACAGTACAAAACTTCTTTACTGGTTCGATCGTATAGTGGTATTGGTATATTTAGCAATTATGCGCTTACTTACACAACATTGCTTTATTGTTACTACTTAAGACTTATTTTTTCGCCACTAGCAATATTGGTAAGACAGCTTGCAAGTATTATAAGATGATCTTTAACATTAACCTAGATTAACTCAATTTATAACTTTTCTAAATAATTAATACTAAACCTACCTAAACTCTAATTATACCCTAATAAACTTTGATTATTTTTTAAATGCGCTAAACAGTGCACAAAAAACAATTCTACACCTAGAATCCAATGCAAAAATGGAAAGTAGCACCCCCGATGATGTAACATAAAACGACAAAAATGGTATTGTATTCAATTAATTAATTGAAGTTAAACTTGCCACGGGCATCGATATATTTATATTTATCTGCTTGTAGATAGTGAAATTATTATAATACACTGACCTATAATACTAATAGCAAGGAGATTACGTGAGATTAAGGTTCACGTCTCGCCGGAAGTACCAAACCCCAAACGTCACTTCCGCTTTCTCTGTTTCCCATCTCCAACAAAGCAACTTTTTGTTAATAGAAAATGAGAGGGAGAAAATATCTTCTTTTTCTTTGTCCCTTATTCCCTTCTCATTAATATATTTTAACTTTGGTTTGGTGCCACGTAAGGTCTTATCGTACAGGTAGTATGACGAGAAAGAGTGATCATTTTTGTCACATTTGGCAAAAAAAAATTATCAGACTGCTATGCTAACAGTAAATTTTGTCAAAATGTCATGCTGCACTCTTAGCAGTCATTGAAGAAGTCTGAAAATAATTAAGAGTTAAGATAAGATAATGTGAATTAGTTATATTTTCAAACTTCTTCAACGACGGCTAAGGGTGCAGCGTGACATTTTGGAAAAATTTACTGTTGACGTGGCAGTCTGGTAATTTTTTTTGCCAAGTGTGGCAAAATGGCCACTCTTCCATATGACGAACCAAAGTTTTATTTAGAGATTTTATGTTCCCATTTTTTTTTTTTTGAGTATAGCTCAAGCAATGTTAATAAAATCGGACCGATCCAGTCGGGTCGATCCAAAAATTAATCAATCGGTCATATAATCAGTTTAGTTGAAACAACAGATCGTCCATATATCAGAACCGGTGTGACCCGATAGATTTTCGTGAAAATTGATGACCTGGCCCGGTCCTAAAATAAATTCACAAAACATATCATAATGGACATATTTGAATATTTTTTGTTTATTGACTTACATAGGTTATGTACCTACAACCTAGAATGCACGAAAAGGCGATTTCAAAAAAAAATTGCATGTCCGACATGTGTCGGACATTGACATGCTCCGGCACGCGTTCGACACGCACTCAAAATTTTGGGACACGCAGTCAATGCTCCGACACGCGATCAACGTTTTACGAGGCGTAGTCAACGCTTGGCACGCATTCCACACATTTTTTTTTTAAGGTCTAAATTTTTTTTGTTAATTAAAAATGAAAAATTAATTTATAAGTCAACTTTTTTCGGTTATAGAATTTGACATAAAAAATTAACAAGGTATGAAAAATTACTTTTGCTTGATATTTATGTTATGGAACTAAATATTTGATTGGTTACATGACTTATTGTGGACTGTTTTATGCATTATATATAAATTATATTATATATATTAAAAATATTATTTAATATCAAAACGTGTCTTAACATGTCGAAATATGACATTTTTTAGAATTAACGTGTCGACGTGTCGTGTCTCATGTCTCGTGTCGGTGTCGGTGCATCATAGCCTACAATATTAATATTATCTCAATTATGTACTATGCAGAAAATTTTGATTTGATTTATAGTTAGAGATATCGTTAAATGAACTTGAAGACTCGTATCACGATCATTATATTTTTATTTGATCATTTATTAGATAACAATGTGTGATTTACTATTTTTTATATTAAAATATTTGGAATTTTTATCATTTTTTAAGATTTTTGAGTATGTTTATAATTTTTTAATATAAATTATAGAATTAAATATAATTGCCGAGTCATGTCATTGGTTGAACCAGTGACGCACTGATTGAACCAGTGACTCACTGACTAAACCAGTGACTCAGTAATCCAGTACCTTGACCGGGTCAATCGCCGAGCTAATTTTAATAACATTGAGCTCAAGTATCGCCAGCCAATAGGTAAAGATTAATCCCCTCTGTTTACGAATAATAATAATAAAAAGATTAATCCCCTCAAGGGATCCAAAACTTTAGTTATGGAATGAAATTAAAAAAAGTTAAAGTTAAAGAATTGAAAATGAATAATATTAAATGAAATAAAAATTTAAGTGTGTCGTTAGAATACGATTCGAGAAATAAAAAATATCTAAATAAAAAAAAGAATTTAAGATCTTAAATATTTAAAATATATGTTATATTTTTTGTTGAAGTAATTAATAAAGTTAATTAAATAAAATTAATAAATATTATTTTTATTTCTGATTATATGCCATACAAAAAAACTGTGTAACTAAAAACACTTAATAATCATTTTTAAGATATTTTTTATCAACAAATTATTCGAAATAATTATATTTTATAATAAAAAATATCATTTAATAATGCAGAGAATTTTTTCTTATTCTCAGAACATTTAATTTTTTTTTCAAGTTTTATCATTGCTGTAAAAAAGAAAAATATTTGCAACATATCACTAAACTTTTTGATCTTTCATTTAAGTAGAGAGCACAATGAAAGAATATTCATAAAATGATAAAAAAAGTTAACTATAATCAGGTAATATAAAATATATAAATATAAAGTAATATCTTATGCATAACATTATTCTAAAAGAAAACTATTATAAAGTGATTATAGAAAATGATTCGGCAACAACAGTCACTTGGCTCACTAAATCAGGTGAGCCAGCTTGTGAGTACTATATGGTGTCTCGTATACGGGCTTGGATGAACATGGAATGGTCAGTAAAGATAAAGCATACATATAGAGAGAGTAATTGTTGTGCAGATTGGCTATCAAATTTACCTTTGGCTAATCAGGAACTTGAGGACTTTTGTTCTTTTTCGTCTCCTCGTCCTGGTATTTTTTTATTGTATTTAACAAATTTAGGAGGTATTAATAGTACTAGTTGCATTTCTTGTTCTTAGCTTGTTTGGGGTTTTTTCCCCAACCAGGATATCAAAAAAAAAAAAGAAATTATGGGAAATGAGGCTGACATTTGGTTTCTCATAAATGAAGATGGCGTGGGACGTGTACTGGTTTGGGTATGTAACGTGTGGGAATTTTTTATTGTGCACCGGGAGCACAATAACTATTGATGGTCCTTTATCTTTTTTGGAAAATTATGTGACTTTTAAATCTCTTTTTTTTTTAATAATTTCTCTTTCAATCCTCTTCATCTTTTTATTTTTTGGAGGGACCATAGTGGTCTTGGACCACCAAATAAGATATCGTAACGTGCGTTTTGTTAAAAAGTACTTTTTAAAGCATATATATATATAATTAAATCATTGTAATTATTTAAAACATGAATTGATTTTTTTTTAAATTTTCTAAATATTAATTTCTTTTATTTTATTTTTTTTTGGATGAATTTCTTTTTTGAGTAAACACCATTTTTGATCCTTGACAATATTTACGAAATCCTTTTTAGTCCCTGGCAATAAAAAAGGACCAAATTGGTCCCTAAAATTATTAAAAAATGGCCACATTAGTCCTTATGTCAACTCCTCTGTCACTAACGTGACCCTTTTTCCATACTGTTAGGGATCAATTTGATCTTTTTTTATTGTCAGGGACTAAAAAGAATTTCGTAGATATTAACAGGGACCAAAAAAGATGTTTACTTTTTTTTTATTATTCTGATTTCAGTTCCTCGATAAAATTCATATGCGATTCCTACAGAGTGGCCTGAGTGGGGAACGCGGGGGGGGGGGGGGGGGGGGGGGGGGGGGGGGGGGCAAGATGTCCAAGGAACTTCAAATTTCATTAGAATTGCCTAATTAAGGTCTTGACTTAAGTCTGTTAGGGTTGATGTTGAAGCATCGTCCTTTACAAGTTTATCAATTTTTTTCTTACCCAAATCTTTGTATATCTCTTAAAAAAAATTAGTAAATTAAATACAGAATATTAAAGCAATGTGATAAAATTGACGATAGTATAAGTAGAACAAATCATAGCTTAGA
This sequence comes from Gastrolobium bilobum, assembly GCF_033153095.1. Classification (NCBI taxonomy): domain Eukaryota; kingdom Viridiplantae; phylum Streptophyta; class Magnoliopsida; order Fabales; family Fabaceae; genus Gastrolobium; species Gastrolobium bilobum. Next base: position 264,705 of record NW_026899532.1, read on the forward strand.
TAAAAGTAAAAGATAAATGAGTATGGAAAAGATTTTGTTGGGAGAGGTTTACCCATTTAATATGATTTCCCGTCTCGAAAGAATTAATATTCGATTGTCCGCTAGAGGATATCTTGGAAATATATATATATATATATATATATATATATATATATATAAATATAAATGAGTATGAGTTTAAATTTGACTTGTGTGAAGATTTTTCATACCATGATTCGTTGACACATCAATACATCTGTTTTAAAGAGTTAATCTTTATGAACAATTCTTATGATAATTCAATTACTTTGGTTATTTGATAACAATAATGAGAAAAAAGGTTAAAATTACAATATATTTGAGTTAAACTCAAAATAAAATACCTTAAAAAAAACTATATGTGCATTCATTAGATTGGTTGATAAATGTTGCGACTCGACAAATGCACCGGTCGTTAAGTAATAAAGTGTACCAGAGTACGAGATCGTTTCCACGAGGATTGGGTTTCAAACACTAGTTCGCTAATCACGGTTTAGTTGGATAATCAATATTTAGATGAAGAGAATTGAGATTGAAAACAATTAATAACATGCAAATTAAAATTCAGAATTAAAAAGCAATTGGAAAGATGATTGATTTTTTTTTTTTTTTGATAACAGAAAGATGATTGATTTAAAGATTAAAAACAAGCGTAGTTAGGGTTTCGACTTCACCCAATCTCCTCTATATGCTATGAATTAAATTGTCAAAAATATGTTCTTAAAATATTGTCAATCAATTCTTTCTAAGTTAATCAGGGCTCAATTTCTTGTTACTTCTAAATCTATGTGATCTTGCAAGAACTCTAGTTTATCGATTATTCCCCAAGAAAACATACACTAAGATCAAGAATTTAAAGATTGCACAATTACCCTATGTCTATCCGTAGATCACAAGGATTGTGATAGATTTACCAAGTCAGGGTTCATGCACCAACATCCCTATTGTCATACAATTCTCCTAAATCAATCTATAAGGAGCAAACTTATAGAAAACATTAAAGACAGATAAATTTATTCAATTATAAAAAGAAAAGAATTCAGAGACAATTTAATTCATAAACATAAGGATTCAATTGGGTTCCATCTACTCTTAACTACAGAAAAACTTAGCCTAGCATACTGAATTCAAAAGCAATAAGAAAGAAAATAGTTCCCAAGCCTCCATTGGTGTGATCTTGACTTGGCTCCCCAATGCTCCAACGCTCAGTAACAGGATTCCTCCTTTGGATCTCTGTGTATTTCCTATGGTGTGTATGTGAATGAGTTGGTTCCATTGACCCTAAGCTCCCTATTTATAACCTTTGAAGCCATATATTTTAATTCTTCATCAAATCTCTCCATGGATCTCTATCTATTCTCAATCAAATCATATTTGTTTTCTTTTTTTCTTCTAAGATCATGCAGATTGGGCTTCAAATCTTTGTTATGTTTCCTTTATCATTTCTTAGAACCAAATCTTGTGGATTTACCTTTAAAATGAGCAAGATATCAAAACATTAGCTCAATTTTTAAATCTTTATGATTTTATCATATAACACCTTAAATTCCATACAATCTACCATATAATACTTGTATAATTTAACCTAAAAACATGATAAATTAAGGGTTTATCAATAAACATCATACAAAGAGCTGGGAGGTCGCATGAAAAAAAATATAGAGATGAGACTTCGAATTTCTAGAAGAAAGTTGACAGAAATTTAACGCATAGCATTATATATGGACAAGGTGTAGACTGTAGACTGTATTCTGTAATATTACAAAAAATAAATATATTCATAAAATGATATAATTATAATTAAGAATATCTGACATAAATAATTATTTATTAATAAATAATTTAACAAAAGGAACGGTTGATTTTTTTTTTCAAATTAGAAATTTAGGGTCTTGATTGTATTTTTTTTCTTAGAACTGTTTTGTAGGATAGTTAATTAAATATGTGTTTTCTATGATTTTTTATTTTGAAACTTAAAAATAAAATACAAAATAAAAATAACTCATATATGTTCTTTAAATTTGACTTCAAAAATTTAAAAACAGTTATAATTTTTAGAATTATTTTTATAAAATAGACCTTGTCAAACATATTTTTTTTTCTAAAAATCAAAAATTTATTTTTAAAAACAGAATTCAATCATGCACTCGTAAATATCAACTGATGCTATAGATTATTTATCAGATTTGTTACTATAAAATTAACTGTCAGCTTTTGAAAGGGATAAGTTGTTTGCGCAGTACCATTTACATTTACTAAATAAGTTATATAAAGAAAATAAATTTTTATAACAAGAAAAAGTTTCTCTTTTAAAGTGGAGTGGACCATTTTCATTGCTTTTGAGTTTGGGCGTGGCGATTGCTATAGTTTATATATTGTTGGAATTTATATATAAATATATAAATTGTGCAGACACTCTATTGATTATGAATAAGAAGTTTGGTAATGAAAGGGTGTGTCTTTTCGTCGACAAACAAATGTCTCTTTTCATCCTAAAGGATGTATTGTTTCATCCGAACGGATGTGTTGTTTCATCCTAACGGATGTGTTGTTTCATCCTAACGGACATGTTGTTTCATCCTTGAATGGGTGTCTTTTCGTGTTGAACGAATGTGTCTTTTCGTGTCCAACGGATGTGTTGTTTCGTCGTCGAATAGGTGCCTTTTGAAACGTGACCGGTCAGTGTCTATAAATAGACACTGACACCTTCATAAAATGGATCCAATTTTTCTGCACTGAAACTCTGCCGGAATTTTTCTCCTTCCGGTTTTGCATGTTCCTTTTCATACTCCGGTGTAGTTTCCTCTGGCATATTGTTGTGTTCGTTTGGGCTGTTGATTGGTAGTGCCACCATTCTTCAGACGAAATCCGTTATATCCTGGGAGACAAGTGTCCATCAACCTTAGGCATCAGTGAGGGGGCAAATTGTCTTAAGGAGACACGTTCTGTGGGCTCGGATTTAATTCCTCTGATACTGCATATATTCATCCTTTCATTCTGTCTGTTTCATCATTCTGCCACTGACAAGTAAGTCTGTTTTTAATATTTTTAAATACACAGTGATAATTCTGATCATCTACCTCCTCTGCTTTATACATGGGTTCAAATCTATTAGTGATATAATATCACCCACTGTCTTCAATAACAATCTTAAGACAATTTTGGTGTTTTGGACCTGTGATCGGTATATTTTTTTATTTGCTTTAATATACTGTTTTCATTTATTGAGTAATTAAAAGATTAATTTGTGTGATTGATCCGAATTTCTGTTTGTGTAACAGAAATTGAATTTCTAATCTGTGTTGAATTAAAAAAACCAAAAAAAAACAAAAAGTTTTGAACTTTATGTATTATTTCCTTCTCAGTAATCGTGCATTGATATTGTCTTTCAATGTATTCACGAGTTCCTGTAACAATAATTGTTTTTTCGATTTTTGTGAATGAAATAATAATTTTGTTTGGATAAAAAAAAAAAATCTTGATAGTTTGTTCAAGAATTTCGAAATCTGCATATCAACTCATCAGTTTGTTCATATTGGTTTCATTAAATAGAGTAATGATTATTTTTTGTGTTGATTGCAATTGGTTAAGTATAATTGTTGATATTTGAAATTAACTACTTTGGTATCCTTTGAATGCCGATGCATGGAGAATTTTTTTGTTGTTGAAAGAATGCATTGGTTTGCGGTCATGAATGCATTTGTGAATGATTCTTATGGCATGTGTACTTATATATGGGATTTGAAATACCCACCAGGTTTTCATGCTGTGCATTTTTCATTAAATGAATGAAAGGAAAATAACTTTGAAAAATGTGAAACGTTGTCTTCAAGTGTTAATTTATGCATATGATGAATTTTTATGCAGTGTCACATGATAAGTTCTATGTAATATTATATGTGAATTACATGATTAATATTTTTGAATGCACTGCTACGGTTTTTTCGTGGGTTTTGAGATACATTTTCATTTTTCGAAAGGAAAAAAAAAAGTGCGCCAATATTGATTTTCAAGATTTTCGGATTGATGTGTTGGTAACAGTAAGAGCGTAATAGATTTTTATTCATATTATATATATATGATTCGCGTCTCGATTTTTGTGTGATAAAACTTTCTTATAATAATTGGATTGAACTGTGAATGCATTCATTCTTGTCGATGACCATCAGTTTATTTATGGTTCTGGAAATTATAGAGTTTGAAATATTGCAAGTATATGAAAGTGTTGGTTATCACATAATGCTTGTCATAGTTTGGCGGTTGTGTAGTTCGATTTTTTTTTTTTTTTTTGGAGGCACCATTGTGGTGTAAAGATGGGAACCAAAACATTTGGTTTTGAATTTAAAAAATTTAAATAAGATAACTGTTTATAACTCCCGTCATGTGGTTTGGTTGCCACTGTTTTGACAATGTTTATTGGAATTAGAATGAAAAATGGTAGGTATGATAAATGAGAAATATTTATGACATGAATTATTATGTGGGAAATGTCATGTATTTATTGGCATTCAACTGTATATGATACACTTAATGGATTTGATGATATATGATGGTGTTTGATATCCATTAACTCGTGACTTATAAATGTGAAAATTTGACTTTATAGTTTAGGCAAGTGATAATTGAGGCTTAAAAATGCACTATGTGCTTTGATGGATATAAAAGTCTTATATCTAGTGAAATATTTTGTATTATATGAACGTGGAAAGAGCTATCTTAGTGATGGCATGATCAAAGTCAATGTGATGACTTTAAATGTTGTTAATGACATGATGATTGTGTATCATTTTATGATTAAATTTAAATTTATTATTTGGTATATGTCTTAGAGCCAAACAATGTTAAGTAAGAAAGTTAAAGGCATTAAGGAGCGATCGAGTGGGGAGAGTATGATGGCCCATTCGGAAAATTTTGTTTAGAGTTTGGTTTTACATACCAAATGATGGCTCCTTATGCTCCACAATCCAATAGGATTGCTGAGAAAAAGACCCAGACATTAAATGATATGATCTTGTTGATGTCTGGTTTGTGGGGAAAAGTCATTTAATGACAAATTATATAATCAGTAAAGTATCCCACAAGAAAATTAAGAACACCTCCTATGAAATATGGAAAGGTAGGGAGCCTACCTTGAATTATCTTGGAGTGTGGGGGTGTTTGACAAAGAGCATACCATACGACATATGGAAAGGAAAGAAGCCATCCCTGAAATACTTTAGAGTGTGGGGGTGCTTGGCTAAGGTTGTGGTTCCTAAACCCAAAAGTTTGAAAAACGGACCTAAAACTGTGAATTATGTATTCATCGGTTATGCACTTAATAATAGTGCTTATCGGTTTCTAGTTTGTAAATCTGATGTCTCAGATATACATGTTAATACGGTTGGTTATTGAGTCAAGGGAAGTTACTTTCTTTGAAGACGTATTTCCGTATAAGAAAATACATGAATCAAGTGGTTATAATGATGATCAGTTTGTGATACCTCGGGATGCTACAACTGATACTGATCCTGTAGAGGATGTAGAAGATGAACCTAGACGTAGCAAGAGGCAAAGGACCGCCACATCCTTTGGACCTGATTTTATGACATATTTATTAGAAAATGAGGCTCGGACATATAAGGAAGCTATAACGTCCCCGGAAGGACCATTCTGGGAAGAGGCTATCAATAGTGAGATAGAGTCTATCTTGTCCAACCACACTTGGGAATTGGTAAACCTTCCTCCTGGCAATAAGCCTTTAGGAAGTAAGTGGGTATTCAAAAGAAAAATGAAAGAGAATGTCACTATTGATAAATATAAAGCAAGGCTTGTGGTAAAAGGCTACAGGCAACGTGAAGGTCTCGATTATTTCGATACTTATTCACCTGTTACAAGGATCACATCCATTAGGATGTTGATCGCGGTAGCTGCATTGAATGGATTAGAAATACATCAAATGGATGTCAAAACCGCTTTCTTAAATGGCGACATTGAAGAAGAGATATACTTAGAACCACCTGAAGATTTTGTTGTTCCAGGAAAAGAACGGAAAGTTTGTCGCTTAATAAAATTTCTTTACGGGTTAAAGCAAGCTCCAAAGCAATGGCATGAGAAATTTGACAAAGTTATGTTGACAAATGGATTTTGAATTAATGAATGTGACAAATGTGTCTATGTTCGAAATACTGAAAAAGGTTTTGCCATTGTCTGTCTTTATGTAGACGACATGTTAATCATGGGTAGTAATAATCAAATGATTAATGCTACTAAACAATTACTTAAAAGTAAGTTTGATATGAAAGATATGAGGATAGCAGACGTTATCCTAGGTATTAAAATCCATAGAACATTCACAGGGTTGGCCTTATCACAGGCTCACTATGTAGCTAAGGTTCTTGAGAAATTCAAGAGTTTGAAAATAACTCCTGTGAGGAACCCTGTAGATTCTAATCTGAGTTTATTAAAGAACACTGGTAAAGTTACAGCACAAAAGCTATATGCTCAAGTGTTGGGAAGCCTTATGTATGTTATGAACTGCACCAGACCTGATATTGCTTATGCAGTAAGTCTGTTAAGTCGCTTTACTAGTAATCCAAATGAGAATCATTGGAAAGCTATGGTAAGAGTTTTGGGATACTTGAAGTATACTCAGAATTATGCTTTGCATTACGAGAAATACCCTGCGGTTATAGAAGGGTATTGTGATGCAAATTGGATCACCGGCTCTAACGACACTAGATCCACAAGTGGATATGTGTTTACCCTTGGTGGAGGTGCTATGTCTTGGAAATCGTCTAAGCAAACCTGCATTGCAAGGTCAACCATGGAAGCATAATTTATTGCTTTAGATAAGGCCGGTGAAGAAGCCGAATGTCTTCGTAATTTTATTGAGGATGTTCCTAATTGGCCAAGACCGGTACCATCCGTATGCATACATTGTGATAGCCAAGCAGCTATTGGAAGGGCCAAGAACGTCATGTATAACGGTAAGTCTAGACACATACGTCGAAGACATGATACCGTAAGACAACTATTCTCGAATGGAATCATTTCAATTGACCATGTTAAGTCTAAGGAAAACATAGCGGATCCGTTAACCAAAGGGATTCCAAGAGAGTTGGTTGAAAATTTGTCGAAAGGAATGAGTTTAAGGCCTATCAATTGTTGAGCATTGCGGTAACTCTACCTAGAAGAGTGGAGATCCCATGAACTAGGTTCAAAGAGACAACTAAGTGATGGTCGACTGTTTAAACACTGTGGAGTTTTTAAACTCATACTCATTCCTAAGACAAGACAGTGTATTTATGAGGGTAAGCACAAAGGCTTTTAATGATTTCTTAATCTGTTGTGTTCAGATGATGTATAAGTGAGTTACATCGCAAGAAATCACCTATGTGAGTGTGAAGTGAGGGCCGCTTCTATGAGAATTTTTCAAAGGCCGATTCTCTAAAACACTCGCAGAACCAGGCAGGTGTCCCACGGCCAAAATGGGCGCAACAAAGGACCAACAATGCTAGAGAAGCAATTGTGTGACTCCTATTGTCTAGGTATACACTAAAGGTTGACGGTTCAAGTCGACCTAGACCACCGATTGACCGAGTATATCCGATAGGTTTCCACTAGAGAAGGTTCATAGGTAACTTCACCTATCTCGATGCAGTTGTTTCTCGTTGAGGAAATTACACGTTGCATTTATACTCTTGTGCATTTTTTGTCACGATGATTTGACTTCTTATCCATGTGGGGGATTGTTGGAATTTATATATAAATATATAAATTGTGCAGACACTCTATTGATTATGAATAAGAAGTTTGGTAATGAAAGGGTGTGTCTTTTCGTCGACAAACAAATGTCTCTTTTCATCCTAAAGGATGTGTTGTTTCATCCGAACGGATGTGTTGTTTCATCCGAACGGATGTGTTGTTTCATCCTAATGGATGTGTTGTTTCATCCTAACGGACATGTTGTTTCATCCTTGAATGGGTGCCTTTTCGTGTTGAACGAATGTGTCTTTTCGTGTCCAACGGATGTGTTGTTTCGTCGTCGAATAGGTGCCTTTTGAAACGTGACCGGTCAGTGTCTATAAATAGACACTGACACCTTCATAAAATGGATCCAATTTTTCTGCACTGAAACTCTGCCGGAATTTTTCTCCTTCCGGTTTTGCATGTTCCTTTTCATAATCCGGTGTAGTTTCCTCTGGCATATTGTTGTGTTCGTTTGGGCTGTTGATTGGTAGTGCCACCATTCTTCAGACGAAATCCGTTATATCCTGGGAGACAAGTGTCCATCAACCTTAGGCATCAGTGAGGGGGCAAATTGTCTTAAGGAGACACGTTCTGTGGGCTCGGATTTAATTCCTCTGATACTGCATATATTCATCCTTTCATTCTGTCTATTTCATCATTCTGCCACTGACAAGTAAGTCTGTTTTTAATATTTTTAAATACACAGTGATAATTCTGATCATCTACCTCCTCTGCTTTATACATGGGTTCAAATCTATTAGTGATATAATATCACCCACTGTCTTCAATAACATATATTACCCTACCATTTTGGGTAAGTAAAAGCAACAAGGGAAGATTTTGGGTCAGATAGAGTCATTTTCCATGTTGGTATTTGACATATTTTTATTTATTTATTTATTTTTGGATAATTCTCATTAATGTGAGGTCATCATAAATCTTGAGTAAGTTGGGAACTGTTTAACAAGTTGCTCTAATGAAATAGAAAATGTGTTCGAGATGGATGCTAGCTATCAGCCGTAAAAGGATGAGTATTGAATACGATGCTGTCAGTGAGGCTAATGAGAATCTCTTAGGTTACTTTTTTTATATGATATTATGATATAAAATTTTGTATTTATTTTTTTTAGATAAGTATTCACGAATTATAATGGAATTTCAGTTATTTAAGATAGATATATAATTTTCACATGATTTTGACATATAAAAATATCTATTCTCTAAGAATTTGATTTGAATGCTATGAAAATGATGTAAGGTTAGTCAGTCTTATGATTTGTATCAATCAATAGTGAGCTTTCGGATAATATTTATCACCTTTGAGTGTACACAGCAAAATATCAAATTTAATCAATTCTCAACAACCCACAAAAGTAAGGAGAAAAAAATAAAATAATATTGCTCAAGAACTCAATTTACATAAGGATCATTAAAGAAGGGTTGATAAATCATGTTAATAGAATGATCGTTATGGCAAGATAACTCATGTAAGAGAGACACTGTACGTACCACCTAATCATATATACGCGCATCATTAATATTTTAATTAATACGTAAAAACAACAACATCTTTATCCGAAAAAACCTATTCACACGCTCAGTCACACGATGATCATGCATGTTCTAATCTAATTGCTTGTTGAGTGCTTTCAGCCTATTCTACTCCTTCCAAGGATGGCAATGCAAGTTAGTTCTCTCTGGATAAATGAATAGTTTTGCATTACCATAAATGAATAGATTTCAATAATTTCTTACTAAATTATGTCCATTTCTTTTTAATGCATTACTCATTCATAAACTCCCAAGGATAACCACCACTAACGTCAAGATAAGTCAAAATGTATGTGATAAACAAGTATATTCTATTGAACCACATTTACGAGTCCATTTTCAGATAACAAGAGCGAACCAATCCAGCGAATTTAGAAGGGCTCCTTATTAGAAGAAACTAGAAAGAGCTTTGAAAAAGACTTTGGGCACCTTTGGTTGGTGGGAGAGAGTGTATTTAGGATAATGAAATTCTAATTTTGGATAATGAGCACATTTAATTATAGGAATGTACAACGATTAATTGGTTATGATACACGGAGTGCATCTCAATATTTTCTATTTTTCTTTTGTTTTACTTAGGTGGATTTTCAAGGTAAAAAAGTCATATAACAAACTCACCCTTTAAATAATGCTTATATTTTGACAAACTTTAGCTTGATTGTTGAATTCAAGCCCACAATTTTGGTATAAAACTACTTAAGTACCTCAAATTAAAATTCACCAACTAATTAACAAACTCCAGTGCTAGAATTACATTAAAAGTTCTTGTTGGAACCACAAACAAGGTTGCTGAGTGGACCAATAACCACTCATGTTGATAAATTAGAATTTCAGTTACTAGAAAAGATTCCAACACCTATAAGAATACATACGCGTACACACTCTCTCCCACCAACCAAAGGAGCCCCTTAAAACTCTTTCTTGTAATAAGGAGCCCTTAAAAGTTAAAACTCTGCATCATCTTAATTCTACCAAAAAGGCAAAAAATGAATGCTTCGGCACTTTGTTCCCTGTTGTTAACCCTTTGCTTGATCCTCATATCTCATTCTCCTTTGCAAGCAAATGCTAAAGGTCAGAGGGTGTGTGGCCAAGTTTGTAAGGAAGCATTGGAGGACAGGGCCATGTGCATGACCATTCTGAGATCAGATCCACGAATCCTACGTTCAAAGAACTACGTTCAACTATCAAAGATGGTCCTCCAGTTGGCATTGAACAAGGGCATTGAAGGCCAGAACTTTCTCAAACAATTGGCTCTCACAAACATATCTCCAGCCATTGAACAATGTGCAAACTTTGACTATGATGGGGTTGTTGAATCATTCAAGAGTGCACTGGGAGAGTTGGAAGATGATCCTCAAACAGCAAACTATGATGCCAAAGTAGCTGGTGATGGACCTGACACCTGTGAGAGAGGCTTGGCTGCAGCACATATAGTTAACCCTGCTATTTCTGCTCTTAACCGGGAAATATTGTTGCTTAGCAAGATTGCATTCCTAGCCACAAATAAACTTTAATTTAATTTCCTAAGGTAACTTAGTCTTATGGGTGTGTGCCTTGCAATGGAAATACATATGGTTATGTTGGGCAGGGCCAACCTAAGAATAAGAAAATTGTTCGGGAGATTTTAGGGTCTCCTTTGGTGTGAAGTGTGGAGGGAGAATAATTAATAAAATCTACTATTATTTGTTCTATTAAATATTGGGAGCATCTAATCTCCTGTTGTGTATGAAACACTTCATTTTATGTCATAGACCCAACACATGGTGAGTCTCACCATATGTTAAAAAAAAAAAAAAACATATTTATCGATGTATGTACAACATAAGTCAACTCTCTCCTACTATACGAGATAACAACTTTCCTTAAATATTTACTTGTTTCCTTTCTTGTTGTTTTATTTAAGTAAAATAAACTTTAATGAAAAGCATCATAGTTAAGCAAGTTTTTTTTTAAAAAAGTAAAATAAAATAAAGAAAATCAGTTTTTGACTTTTTGTGCAAAATATGTTAAATTTGCAAGCCATGGAATTCAAATTTGCACCTCTGAGATGGATAGAGGTAAGTTCAAATATTACATTCTCTGTAACTTTATTGTTATAATACATTTATTATTATATTTATTATATATTAATATATAAATTCAGTCTAATCAGTTTAATTAATGACCAACTGATTACACTAGCAACCCATTAATCAGTATGTTAACTGAGACGACCACTTGTCCGATTTTAATAACATTGCGAGAAATGATCAAACCTTTGAGAAGGCAACTTTATTTGGGAAATCTCTACATATACGAATATTACCAGCAACTTTCGTATCATATGTATAGTAAATAGAAAATCTTGATTAAACTAAACCAAACCACACTTGAATGATCCAACAACTTCATTTTTGGAACAGTAGGCACGAGGAATGTATTGGCTTTATGTTTGCATCCTTTAGTTTAGGCCAATTTAAAAGTAAATCTTCAAAGATTACCATAATTTTTGGCTGATGAAGTTTTAGAAATGGTTCTCAGCGTTGCCAAGAAGTACATGACGGGAAAGGGAAAATGGGAAAGCAGAATCAAGGATAGGATGGATAACAAGAAAAAACAAACAGTATCACATTAATAGCAAGGATAAAAGCAATTCGAACAGAGGACCCATTTTTCACAGTGCCTAAAACGCAGTATATAGGGAGGCTTTTTCAGTATCACAACTGGTTATTTACACAAAAGAATAAAATGCCAAATAAAGATGAGATTCACATATTCCACTGTTAAAAAAATTAAAATAAAAATAAAAATAAAATCAAGACACTTCCTTCGTCTCAAACAATTACAAACACACATTTCTATGCCTTCCCAAAGAGCTAGGATTATCACAAAAAGGTAAACTAAGTTTTTATACCAAAAGTTCCAACCAATTCAACTCCCATTTGTATAGTGGAAAAATCTTTACCAAGGAGCATTTCCTTTTCCACTTCCACAGCATCTATGTTTGATGCCATAAGAATATCATAAAGACAAACCACAACCCTCATTGGCGCATTTCCTTTGAAGTGACATAGTTTCTGCTTTCAGTGATATTCGAATTGGCAAGGACCTCTTGAGCAATTTCCCAGCTTCCACTCCTTTCCCAGCTTGAGTGCCTAGCATCGGATCGAATTGTGGGAGCTCTATGATCTGAGGACATAATTGAGTCCGGTTCAGATGTATGGGGTTGTCCATTGCTCCCTCTGCTCCGAATGTCCTCGTCAAGTTCTTCAATATTCCTACGCTGTGATATCTTCAATAAGTCTTCACCAATATCTAGATCATCTTCAACCTTAGGACGGCGATCCCCACCCAACTCATCTGGTTCACGTTCTCGAGCAATGACTGGAGCCATCGGCCTCTGCACCTCTTCTTGAAAAAAGGCCCTGAAATTGTTCCTTGAGGGCTTTACTTTTGTGCAAAACACTTCCAGAAAATTATTTAAACAACCACGATTAAAAACATTGATCCTGCCGTCAGCTCTGTACCGGAAGTTCTCATAGGTAGTCTGCAAAACAAGGGGCACTAACCGCGGTGATGAACATATTCATGTAACACAAGAACTCTGAGAATCAATTTCCAGAGAACAAAGTAGTATGGTTATAAGCTACATGAATATAGACATGGTACAGTTTCTATCCTACAATACACAAGACAACACTCAGCAGATGTATTAAATATATCTTCCATACCATGAAAAACAGTTAGGAGGATGACTTTCTTTCCACATCTGGAAACAAGTAAATCAAGCTTACATTGAGAAGAAGAAAATAGAGAAGAAAGAACCTAATGAATATTTAAATTTCCCTTTATAAGAATGAAGGGAAATGTAAGAGGGAAGAAGAAAATATAATGTAAGATTTTAGAATTTTTTATCAAATTTTTTTTCATCCCAACCAAACATAGCATTAATGTATGCAGACAGACAGTCATATTCCATCATTACATACACAGCCTAATTTTCGGTTACCTTCAAAGACAACAAAACAACCATTGGGTGTTTTTTTTTTTAAAATGTCCAGCTCAGTTTCATGATTTGTCCTTGTTAACACAACCTGAACTGGCATATGGATCATACTATCATAAAAGTATTGATTCACTGAAGAAAGAAAATAAATTCAACTATTGCATTTCTGAAAATAACTTGTCTTGTGCATTTAAAAGATCTGCAGCCGTAAAGCATACTTTTTTAAATAAAGCACTGTGGGATTAGTTCCATGGAGATCACTCCTGATTTTCTTTATTTGCTTAGTTACAATCTAGTCTGAATGTACACCAACAAATGAAATATATACAAGATATATACCTGGTTTGTGCCTATAAGGTACAAATGAAAACCAGTCAGTCCACCAACAAACCACAGAGATATGAAACAATAAGCCATTAGTATCACAGATGCAGGGGATTCTTTCATTGCCTTCCAAACTGTGCCGTCATAATCATCCATCAGAACCTTGATGTAAAAAGCTGACAGGGAAAACACATAGATGCACAGAAGAGTTGCTGAAGAAACAAACATAAAGAAGTAACGGTAGTTCCTCTGCACATTAGAAAAACCCAAAAATAAATAAATAAGAACAAAGCAAACAAGTAACAACCCAAGAACATCAATGAAGAAGAAAACATGTATCATAAAATCAACTATGCCATGGATGTCAACTATCATACCAGACCAATGCATTGGCCCACCCAAGGACAATGGTGATCAAATCGCTCAACACAGTTGTTGCAAATGGAGCAATGTGAGCAACGAGGAGGACGATACAGCATACAAGTTTCACAATATTTCACCCTTATAGTAACACCATTGACCATTACATCTTTCGTTCGAGGGAACTGAAGGCTTGGTGTTTGCCTTCCGACTCCCCCAACATCAACAGAAACTGAAGAGTCATAACGAAACTCTTCCTCTGGTGGATGTGAATTCCTTGGAATGATGCCCGGATCACGCGAGGAAGTAAGACAGAGAAGCACCAGGACCTAGAGATATAGACTGAGGGATTACATTGTGTCATACTATCGGAGATCAGGAAAAAAGATTAGAGAAAATCACTATCTTAATAGGGAAATGCTATCACCAAAACAAACATTACTTAGTAAAGTTGCAAATTATTATTATTTATTTATTTATTTATTTATTTTTAAAAAAAGCTAATAGATGCATCATGAATTGCTTTGCTATGTCAGTGACTGAGTTAAACAAGCCACACTTCCAAAATGGGTGGGAAGGATATATTGTGGATTCTGAACAGTAGAAAGCATGTTCTCTATGACATTTAAGTTTGGATTATGGAGCTTTCAAACAGAACAAGTCCCAACTATGCATATAAAAGGATAAAAACATCAAATAATAAAAGAACAAACTTAACAGAACTTACATGAATAGTAAAGAGAATTGCCACTGCTAAAATAGCATAGCCTGAATTATATGAAGAGAATTCATGCCGAAGATGCCACGCTACAAATACACAAAAGATGATAACTGGAACAATAATCAGCAACAAGGTGACAAGCAGTGACCTAGCATCAGGCCCAAATATCAACCGCCCTCCAAATATGAATTTCTGCAGAAGAATAGGAGAAAAGTACGAAGTAAAATAAGAGTTCAATTGGCAGAAAATAGTTCATGACAAACTAAAACACCTCTGAAGTTAGCCAAAAACAGAATGCTACCTCATTCCAAGAGGACCGTATAAGAGATTAGAAACAAAGCTAAATAATTTCCATTAAAACATCGTCACTCCCTCCCTCCCTCTATCTATCTAACTATCTATCCCAAAGAGAGGTCGTGTACAAAATCCTATCCTATTACAATTTTGAAGGGAGAGATACACCCTTGAAAATACACCTGAGAACTGAATACACAGACAATGCCATAAAATTTCACAGTCCTTGTTCCTTCCGAAACCTTTAAAGCATATAAAGAGAAAAACTGCAATGTGTGATAGCAGTGGTGGACCCACTCATGTGCCAATGACTGCAAGTGCGGACATAAATTTTTGAATTTTTTTTTATGTATGCTCTGCTCTGTCCGACACCACCTAACCAACACAGTGGTTCATTTCTAAAGCTTTTAAAATTAAAGAAATGACACATTCCTCTACCAAGATTTCTTTTAAAACTTCGTACCTCACGAGTTAATTACAAATATTACTTTGTCCTTTTTTGGATGAGAAACATAACAATTTTATATTATACTAAGTGGATACCATTGTGGGGGGTTCATACAAGCGGAAGGAAATTCTTCAAATGCATCAATATGAGCAAATAGTTGAAAGAATTGCTCGCGGTGAAATACCAACCAAAAAAGGTTTAAATCAAGAGACAACCTTAAAGCAACTTGGAGACACTCATTGGGGTTTCCATTTTGGTACAGTTACAAGTGTTTTTTAATGTATTTAAAACTTTCTTTTAAAAAAAAAAAAATCGGGGACGATGCCCCCGAACCCCTACCACTAATTATGCGGACATAAACAAATTTCTTAGGTCTGCCACTATGTGATAGGACATACCTAATGTTGACTAGGAACCCCAAAAAAAATTAGCAAACGTATCACAGAAGTGGCCTATCTATAATATTAATATCAGCTTATTTTAGCATGTTTATAACTATATGTCCCTATTTTCATACAAACTCCAACGGCTCAACTATAATTTGAGGTATGTGTTCATAATAGTATCATGCATTATCATTCAGATTTCAGAGGTTATTATCTCTTTGGGTTCTCATCCTATTCTATACCTATGAACTAAAAGAAACACAAGATACCAAACACATCATGAAACTAATAATCATCCATTGTTTGTCACTTGTCAGACCACCTCTTATTGGCTGCAGATTGGAATAATTGACAAGAAGATTCCAGTTGTAGTCAATTATTTAGCATCAATCAACCAACCAATAACACCAGCAAACATTACCAGCCACCATCCATCTCGAATAAAAATCACTTTAACCAGCAGCTACTGCAGATTACTACCTCACGATTATCAATTTACACAAAGACCGAAATTAGTTTATGTGACAGTAGGGATGGGGGATATCAGTTTCAGCATAGCTTGAGCAGTTACTGTGAACATAGATTACTCATGCTCAATCCCATTAATCACCCTTATGCTTAATTTTTATCATCCTTTCAGAGTTTATTCTACCACAAGCCACTTGACATCATACAGAACATAGCAATAGCATGGAACCATCTATGCAGCTCAAGTGCTCCAAGTCCATCCCATGTTAAGCTAATATAATCCAACCCATAACCAAACCTACATCATATCTCGCTCATTTAATAATCAGAAAGGAGTCATTTTACCAAGACAGTACGAAAATCCTCCATGATAACTCTATTCAAAGCACAGAATCACCACAAAATATCTGACACGAAAGTCATCATTCTTTAACAAACATCGAGAAAATAATTTTTTTTTAAACGAAGGGAGCAACCCAATGATTGTAATCCTAACTATCGGACAAGATTTACTGTTTTAAATGACCAAAGAAACAAATTCAAAATTGATCAAAAGCTCGAATTAATTATACTGTTCAATTCTACCTTTCTTTTCACCCAAAATCGCATAACCTCACCCCACTACCAGCTCAACATTCAACGCAAACCCAGCTTGTAGTTTTTAAAAATCACTCTCTAAATTAATTTTTTTTTCCTAATTTACTTCCATATTCCAAATCACAAACCCACGAATCTAGAGCATACCCAGATGGCATATCAAGCAAAAAATGCTAAATTTGCAACGAAGAAGAGGGAAAAAATTGAACTTTACATTACTTCCTTTCCAAACTTGGTACACGCGCTTTGCTGCCATGAAGACTCTGCTTGACACTAGGAAGGGAAAGAGGGTAAGAACCAGAACTGCCAAGTGTTCATCTCACTCTCATTCACATTCCGGTGAATCAGAGTGTTTGGATTGAGGGTCAAAATTTGTGGGCCTCGTCTAGAATGAGATGGAAAAGCTTCACAGAAAAGAAAAAGAAGAAAGAGAGAGAAAAGGATTGTGATCCCAGAGAGACAGATAGATGGCGGTTTTTGAGTTTGGAATTTTGGAAGTATGGTTTTGCACCGAGGAATATTTTGGGGAAAATGAAAACAAAAATCTTGCGTGGGAATATGTAGCCAAAAAAAAAAAAAAATTGTTGAAATTTTTGAAGAAGAAGAAGAAGAACAATTTGCCCTTGTTTTATTTCATCTTCTTACGTCACTCTCTGTCTGTGCGACAGTGAAATTTGTTCTGATTTTCACTTACCCATTTTACCACATGACCACGTCATCATCATAGTGGGGTCCATTATTCAGTGGCATCAATGAACGATCCTGATGGAGATACTCCATTCTCTGTCACCATATGAGGTTGGGTTGCGCAGACCAATAGAAAACAATGTTTTATTGAAAGTTAAATAATTTCAATACTAATTTTATTTTCACAAGCTCACTTTCAGTCATTAAAATCAAAATATTATATATAATTAATGTTTATAAGAATTTGTAAGCAGTTTAGACTATTAAAATTATTTGTTAAGAGAAAATCTGTTTTAAGCATCATTGATTTTATTTAAAGGGGAAAAAATACTATAAACATCTTATAAAGTTTTTTCCGAATACTGCTTTTTATGGATGATGTCTCATCCAAACTGTTTTGAGAGATCCAAATCACGTTTAAGAGATAAATAAATAGCCTCGACCACCGTGACATTATTTAATATAAACAAAAGGTTACAAAACTGAAATGAAATTTGAAGGAAAAAAATTGCTTTTTTTGGTATGGAAAATAGTGTTAATGATGTAGAAATAAGTTCTACAAAATTAAATTTGTGAAAGTTAATTTGATTACACATTTAATGCTACTTTATTTTGTAAAAGTTAATCTAAATACACATTTTAATGGTACTTTACTGTTATGCCATTTTCTCTTTAAACCAAATCTTACACTTTTTCTAAAAAGAAAAAGAAAAAAAACAAATAACAGTTTCAAATGGCAATGCATGAATCCAAAAAAGCATAGGAAACAAATGGACAAAAGAGAGGTTCCAACCTGGCTTTGCTGGTCTTAGCTTGACCATGCCAGACTCGGATGCTTTAACGTCCCACCTTACACACAATTGATGCTTTATCCCAATAATAATAATGACCAATATTCCATGCCCAAGTTGTTCTTCAAAGCATATTACCAAAACCTAGGTATTCTCATTGCAAAGTCAGCTTTTTAAGTATAACAGATCCTTGACATGTTTTCGACAACTAGGATAAAGAGGCACACTCTTTCTTTTAATTTACAGTCATTGTTTGCATCAAACTAAGGAAGTGGAGACGACACAGAATGCAAAAGAAAGTAAAAAGAAAAAGTTATTAGTTATTTTTCTTTTCCATTATGACTATACAGTTATATAACAGTGTCTAATTGAGTCTTTTTTCCAGAAGTACTTACAAATAGAGTAAGTTTTGGAGTTTTCCTCATGTTATTTAGGGTTTTATTAATCTCCTTCCACATAAGATAGTTATCTTATGTGGTAGAGAGAAAATGAGTGGGTCCCACCATTACAAGAAAAAAGAAAAAGAAGAAAAAAGTGGGGTGCGAAAATCGAAGTGAGAGAAAATGAGATAAGTTACCTCATGTAAAAGGAGAGTAATATTTCCCTATTATTTATTGGGAATATAAGTTTGTTGGAGATCCTCTTCTGTGCAGTAGGAGTAAGAATAAATTTTTAGTATATTAGATACACTGATGCTAGTATATTTGTCCATTAATTTTATGACACGTAGATAAAAAAATATTACATTATCCAAAAAATACAAATGAAGTAAAAAAATTTGTCTACGTGTCATAAAATAATTAGACAAATGCACTTAATCTTCATTTCATATAATAGGGAAACTACTTCTTATGTGACTGCAGAAGGGAAAACTTGCAGCAACACAGGATACGCGTCCGAATCCTGATTATTTTTTTTTGTTTTTTTTTTATAGAATCTGCACGTGTATCCTAGGATCCGCACGTGTATCCTACTGTTAAAAATTTGCTGCAACTTTTCTCATCAGCAGTCACATGAGAAGCAACGGACCCATATACTATAGATTTATTTGCATGCTCTTTCCATTAGGAGTGGGACATTTGGAAAAATGAATTTATTTTTTCTCTCCTTTTCAATCACACAGATGGGCCGAGATTATATTAAATATTTTCTTTTGTCCGCAGAATTTTTTTTTTTCTCTAATTGACCCATTAAATCTTGGGAACCATTAGGAGAAAAACAAAATGGAAGCACGACTTTTGAGGGGTGAATAACAAAAAAAACTCATATTGCTTATTATTTATGAAAAAAAATATCTTTTTAAATGATACAATTTTATATTTTTTTAATTTTTAATATTATATAAGAATAGTACATAATTATAATATAAAAAATTATATATGGACAATTCATAATTATATATGAATAGTACATAATTTTTTATATTATAATTATATATTGCTCATAATATATAATGTTAAAAATTAAAACACGTAACTATATCCTTTAACCCGTTATTTATTGATACAGACATTTTCTTTCTCTTTATTGGTTGAAACTTGTTAAGGCCATATCTATCTAATCATGTACGTGGCAATACAAAATATGTTAACTTTATGCAATAATTACTCATAATTAGCCACCTCCAATAGCAATTATAAAATTATTTTTATGAACAATTGGGATAATGTTTTAAAAGTTATTAAATATCGAACTCGTAAGTACTTTAGCCTATAGGTCATAATTTAATTAGTTCAATTCACTAAATTAGTGATTTGATTGGAATTAAAATAGAACATATCATAAATAAAAAAATTAAACTATAAGCATAACTTATTTATGACTTAATCAATTAAATCAACTAATTTGATTCAATTTTTATAACATTGATTCGAAGTGGCTCAGAAGATGGATTTTGATACGTTATAGGTGTGTATAATAACTTTTCTGAAATTAATTATTATTTTTTTATTTATATTCTCGGGACCAGAAAAGGATAAAAAACTTGTTTGATAAAATCGATTTATTTTTTGTTCCCGGGATGAACCGGTTTAATATTTGAGTCGGGAACAAAAAAAAAGAACCAAAAAATTTATATTTTTCATTCTCGGGCATAAAAGGAGAAACACTTGTTTCTCTCAATCACTTTCCACCTCTACCATCATCATCGCCACCACCATCATCCCGACACGATTACCGCCACCATTGTCGTCGTCGCCGTCGTACCGCCAGTGCCGTCGTACCGCCAGTGCCGTCGTCGTACCACCATGCCACCAACACCTCCACCACCATCATCACTATCATCATCGTTATCACCACCAACACCATCACCTTCACCAACCACAACCACCATCATCGGAGCCAATGCCACCACCATCGTCGCCAATGTCACCGCCACCACCATGACATCATCACTACCACCGCCACCGCCACCATCTCCACTACCATCCCCAACCACCATTACCATCGCCGCAACCATTATCGTCACCACCACCATCATGCCATCATCATCACCACGCCACCACCACCACTATCATTGTCGCAGCCACTGTCGTCACCGCCATCACTACGCCACCGCCACCGCCACCACTATCATTGTCGTAGCCACTGTCGTCACCGCCATCACTACGCCACCGCCACACCGTTGCTGCTACCACCACCACTATCATTGTCGTAGCCACTGTCGTCACTGCCATAGCCACTACCGCCATCATCACCACCACCGCCGTAGCCACCACCACTGTCATCACCGCCACCACCATTGCCGCCACTACCACACCACTGCCACCACCGCCACAACCATTGCCATTACCACCACCACAATTATTGACACCACCATTGCCACCACTACCACCGCCAAAACTATCACCACCGCAGCCACTGCCGTCACCACCACTACCACCACACCATTGTCGCCATTACCACGCCACCATCACCACCACCACCACCTTCGTCACAGTCACTGTTGTCACCTCCACCATCATCGCCACCACTGCCGTACTCACTGTCGTCACCACCACCATATAAAAAGGAAAGTGACGATTCAAATTTTTTATTATATTTAATAGAATTTAATTTATATTATATTATTTATTGTGTTATCAAACATAATTCTTATTCTTGGAATAAAAATAGAACACGTTATCAAATGCATTTTTTTTTCTCATAAATTATTCCAAGGCACAAAAATAGAAAAAAAAATTAGTTCTTTTCAGAAACAATACCAAAGAAACATAATAGTTATCATGCTACCCTATACACAACAGGTTATCATAACTGATTTGATACTATAATTGATTTGATAGGTGCTCTTGTCAGATGATGTGTTAGAAGTTCAATTCACTTTGCACATTCTTAACTACAAACTATATTTTAAAACACTTTAACTCTTGGGAGGATAAAAAAACTCGAACTCAAATTTGAATTAGTTGGTTCGATATTTATAAAAAAATATAGAAATATATCTTAAAACAGTTTGTCTGAAAAAATGGTAAGCTTGATTTTGTCTAGCCTTAATCTCATGTTATTAGACATTCTATAGCTTGATTCGTAGGAAAGTTAATGGAAGGAATAGTGGTACACATATCCCTCCCCAAATTATAAAAATTTCAGGACTCAAAGAAAAATACTAAAAAAGACCTGTACTGAAATGATATACATTTTTGCTAATTTTAGAAAATGGATGTACTGGTATTTAAAAAAAAAATCTCTTAGATAGACGAGAATAATCATTACATGTATAATAAAATAAAATATTATTAAATATATTTAATGTTAAACTTTTAATACATTTTTTTTAGGAAAAACTTTAAAAAAACTCCTATAAGTTTCTTCGTAATCATTTACCCCCTTCCCAAATTTTTTAATCATTTACACTCCTACTTAAATTTTTATTATTATTTATCTCCCTAACTTGATTTTCCATCCAAAGTTAAAGTTAACAGAGTTAATCTTTTTAAAAAATACCAAAACTACCATTTAATAAAAGGAATTAACCCCTGCACTTAAAATCACCTATTGCTATTTTATCAAACTCACCTCATCCTATTTCATCAAACTCACATTACACTATTCCAAATAATTAATGTAGAAATTAAAATCTTACATACTGAAATGAAGGTCATTTTTGTTAGTTGGAAAGGATACACATCAATCTAAATGTTTATGGGTAAATGTAGATCCAACGTTAATTATACAGATGCTGACGCTTACAAAAGATACAAGCATAAGAAGCTTCACATACAGCTACAAAGCTATATGCAAAGTATTTGTGAATCTACTGTTCCATTACATTCTTTGAAGTACCATTTCCAACTAACAAAAATGAAATTCACTTCAGTATGTAAGATTTTAATTTCAACATTAATTATTTTGAATAACATAATGTGAGTTTGATGAAATAGCATTAGGTGATTTTAAGTGCAGAGGTTAATTCCTGTTTTTAAGGGTAGTTTTGGAGTTTTTTTAAAAAGATTAACTCTGTTAACTTTAATTTTTGATGGAAAATCAAATTAGAGGAGTAATGATAAAAAAGTTTTAAGTAAAGGTGTAAATGATTAAATTTTTTGGAGAGGGGGTAAGTGATTATGAGAAAATTTATAGGGTTTTTTTTTGAAGTTTTCCTTTTTTTTTTTATCCTTTCAAAGTAACTTAAGCGAAAATAAAGTTGTAGCTCGAATGTTTTTTATATTGTCATGCATTTGCATAAAAAAACCATGGGTAATATTTTTCTGCAACTAACATGAAATATTTTTTCTCTGGTCATAAACAAGAAATATTATGGGTTATACACTTATACTGCATAAAAAAATGTAAAAAATTGAAGTCAACCCTATACCTTTTTGAGTTAGTAGAAAAAATCCATTGCCTCCTATGAGATTATTATTTTCCAAAAAAACATTTGTAGTAACTAGTAACAGATAAATTGGGTTCTTTAATCTTGATTTAAAATAAATCTCATATTAAGGGATATTATGAAATATCTTAAAAAAAACACTTCATAACTTATTAAAAATATCTTACGATTAGAGTCAAGTCAACACGGTAATAAATACTAATTCTATTTTTAAATGGGAAAAATATGATGTGGATGGAAAATATGATGATTAAAATCTCGATTTATCATTATCATCTTATGTTTTTATGATTTTTTTTATTAAAATAATTTTACCAATATTTCAAATGCTTTTTATATTTTTATGATTTTTTACGTTATAATTTTACGTTTTATAATTTCTTATCATTTTTTTGATTTTATGTAAAATCTCGATTTTATTATTTTGGTAGAGACAATTACCAAAAAAGGATAATTTTACATCTAAACTTATGGAGGCACTTCATAACCTAAAAAGGATAAAATTATTTTCATTAAATTTTAAAAGAGTTAAAATAAAAGAATGAAATAATAAATTAAAACTTAATCCGTTGAATGACTATTTACCTAGTTCGAGGATTTATTTATGTATACAAGTAAGGGGCGATCATACTTGCAATTTATTTTTATTTATTTATTTTTAAAAAATAGAAATAAATTGCAAGAATGATAGGCCCCTTACTTGTATACATAAATAAATTACTTGTATAGTTGCAATTTATTAAATTTACACCTCTTACTATCCTTTTTAGATTCGTTTGATTAATTATAATTCAATGGTTTTTAATTTTTTCTCTTTCTCCATTTTCACCATCCCTCACGGTTGTTTCTTCGGATCTCTTTTCATCAATTTTTTTTTTTTTTTTTTTTCAAAACACTTGCCCTGTAATGCATTTCTCCGAGGTTTCTTCTTGATATTAAAAACATAGTAAGATTGAATTAAAAGACAATGGAAAAATTTGATGCTGAAACTATATCTTGCAAATTTTTAAAGAAAAATCTGATGCTGAAACTAATTTCTCAATTTATAAAATTTGTATAACCCTAGGCCCTTTATATTTTATTTTAATGCCTGAAAATAACTCAGTTAAGAAGAGTTATGTATAATAAAGGATTATTTGGATGAGTTTTTTTTTTTTTCTTCAAAAACTGTTTTTTTTCTTAAAATAAAGCACTTTTTATTTTTAGTTTGTTTGGATGTCTGCTTTAAAAAAAAGCAGAAGTTACACAAAAAGCAAAAAATTTATTTTTTTCAAAAGTTAAAAATTTTAACTTCTAGAAAAAGCAGAAGTCAAAAGTTAAATATTTTTTTTAAAAATTAAATATTTTTATAAAAATATAAACAACTTTAATTTTTATAAAAAATACTTCTAAAATAAGAATTAAATAAGAATTACTTTTTTGAGAAGGCCAAACAAACAGGCTCTAAATAAACATGATTAAAGTTGGGAGGGAATAATAATTTTAAGAAAAATTAGTAAGTTTCCTATATACTCAAAATGGATATGTTATATTTACAACCTCACAATTTACAAAATCTTATAAACTGTGTTATGTATTATGGGTAGTACATATTATTACATACATAAATAATATATATTATCCATAATACATAATGTAATTAGAAGAATTTATAAACATTGAATTTGTAAATATAACCATTCAGTATTCAAAATAATAAAATTTGGGTTTTGTCACCTTTTAATATTCTTATTAAATGCATATAAAGTATTTTCTATGATCTCAATAAATTTTTTTATTTTATTTTTTATCTAATAACTTCTTATTTTTTCACTTATTAATCTAACAAATTTAATAATTTTTTAACCTTTTTTATTTTTTATTTTTTTGTAAACATTCATCATAAAACATTTTATTAAAGTGTCTCCAACTTCTCCGAGTCCGATTTCATCGCCATCTTCGGCGTCACCATAACCGCTCTTGGCCGGAAACTGAGCCCTAGCCGGAAAAAGCTCCTCTCCAGTTCCGTCGAAGGATTTCTCCTTCGACCGGGAATCGGTAACGGCATTCGAAGATTGTCTATTGTTATCAAAGCTGCACAGGTTTCACTCCCACAAACCATTTGTCGCGTCTGCAATGATCGTTGATCTTTCTTTATTGGTCTGCTATGTTATGATTTTTGGAGGCGAATCTAGCCCTACCATTGTTATTGTTGGATCCATTACTCTGATTCCCTAGGTTTTAGGATTTTAGAACACGGCTCTACAATCCAGCAAAAAGGGAAAAAGAAAAAAACTATTTGAATTGTTCATTACTACTTATAGTTAAAGCTAATCCCTAGTAGCAGCGCTGGAATTGTGAATTTGTGATTCCATAGAGTGATTATATGACATTAGGTTAGGTCACCTTCAATTACCCTGTGTCCCTTAATTTTTACTACATTTAGTCTCAAATGTGATGGAGATAACACCCTCTCCAAATGAAAAAGGGAAGAAAAAAAGAAGGAAAGGCCACGAACTGGGAGCAAATTTGTATATTATTTTTGCTCGAGAAACTTCTACTAACAGTGTGTTGTTTTCAGTAGATTCACACTTTTGCAATGTGGTTGCTATAATTCATTCCCCATGTCTCTATTGGTGAAAAAATAGCTAACTGCACCTGTTCTTACCCATTTGGAAGGAGATTTTTAATAACTTTGATTAATTTTTGACAGCTTCCTTAAAAACATATAGAAAAAAAGAACTTCCATCCTACCATAGTGATTAGTGAACAATAGAGGAAAATTTGTGACTCTTAATTCTCTATAATTGCATTATGCTAGACGCCGGTGCTTATTTTGATTCTACAGGATTGGCTTGATTTATTAGTTGATTGTTGTTTGAATAAAGACATCAGAGATGAGCCCTAATCATATAAATTTATGTACTTTGCTCTCTCTCTCTCTCTCTCTCTCTCTCTATGATTAAGTACCTTTCCTATTTTTTCAGGTTGTACGCAATACAACCATTACTCATATGGTAAGTTTTTTCCCCTTTATTTTGGTTTTTGCCTCACTACATTCCTCTATGTCTAGGTTTTATTGTTATTATTATTATTATTTTATCAAAAACACTATTGTGTTTGTTATTGTGTGTTTAAATCAAGTAACAAGGACATTATTGATTTGAAGGATCCTCACACTGAAGAGTTGCCTCAATACATACATATAAATCAGAATGAATTTTTTATACGAAGGTTAGTAATTTCCTTAAGTAGTATTTCGTTGATGGTGTTTACTTATATATTTTTTGCCTTTGTTCTCAACTCCAATTCTTTGTGATTATAGTATATTTTGATTACATCGTGTAATAAGTTAAGTCTGCTATGTTTTATTTATTCATTTGAATTTGCTATTTTGTGCGTATTAGTGTTTCTTTTGTTGTCCTTATTCTCTGGTCATTTTATACACAAATCTTTGAATGTTAGTCTTAATATCAACTCCCTGGCCTTCTCCTGACCACAATAAGTCCTTCATTTTGAGTCAATCTCCATGGAATACAAGAAAACAGGAAAGCGAGAGTTATTTGGGGGACTACTGGGAAATCAAGATTTAATAAGATTATTCTAAATGCCCACCCTAGGAGTAGTAAGCACCCTTCCAAGTATCCAATAGCTTAGAAATGTTGGCGAGGACCAGATTTCCAAAGAAGTAACTGTAGTAAGGAACAAAGTTCGTGTTGTTATGATTGAAATATACTTTGATTCTACACTTAAGTAAGAATATTTTCACTTGTAGCTTTACTAACTGGTTCTGTTCACAGATAATAACTGTTCTCAGTGCTGGCACTATTGACATGAGCTTAGATAGTTTCCTGGAAATCATAGGATGTGCTTGAAATTTGACTCCTTTATTGGTATCTTTGGGAATGGTATTTCTCATTTTCAACTCTGAATTAAGTTTATGATCAAAGATATGTTGTTGAAGTCAACATCTTGCCTTGGCAAGGCCTGGTGTGGGTTAGAGTTAGATCAAGCTATGGTGCTTGGACTGGTAAGGGTAAGTAGAAAGAGGTACACCCTGACTAACAGCTATAGTTTTTGCCCTAGTGGTAAGCGCTCAATCCAACAAGATAGTTTAGAAGGACAAAATCTCTAGAAATTGCATACAACTTACAGCTTTGTTGGATATTTTATAGTGAGTTAAATGAAATGGAGTAAAGTTTCCATGTCTTTGTTTGGAAATTTATCTATGGAATGGAGGAAAGTTTCCATTTTATTATTTGGAAATTCTAGTGGAGTTGAATGGAATGATAAGAGTTATAAATTCATTGTTCAAATATAGTCCTTATCTCAAAACTTTATTATTCCTGTTTTTATTTTTGAAATTTATAAAATAAATATCACAATGATGAAAATTTTACCAATAAATGGCTTTGTTGCTGCCCAAGAATATGAAATATCTAATGAATATCACTAAAATAAAAAAATTAAAAAAATTGTTAAGTTATATTTTTCAAAGAAACCATTATTTTTTAAAATAAGTATCCACGTTACAAATTAGGAAGATGTTCGGAGTGTAAGTGCAAACTTGGAAGTGCTAAAAGGTAAAAAGGAAAAGAACATATTGGAAAGCCAGAGATGAGATGAAGGTGGTGCATTGATGAAGCTCTGAATCCAAATCTTGCGCTTGCAGAGAAAAGAAGCTTCCAATTCCATTCTTGTTGATGGACACATCAAACCCCTTGCTGTCGCCAGCTCAAGTTCTCAAGCGCCTTCCTCCTTCCGATTCCATTCCACTGGGCTTTGGCTATCTTAGACAAGCCATTACTCAATGCGAATGAGGCAGCAAGAGACTGGTTGAAAGACACTGAGGAGGAAATCAGGGGCAGCATCATGCAGCAGCAGCAAGGCTTCATGGACAAAAATAGAATCTTATATTTAATAAAAAAATTTGAATCCAACCCTTACCTCCCAATATGTAGGGGAGGAAGAATGGGGGTATGTAGTGGAATGAGATGAATGAAGTTCATCCAATTCTATTGCTTTCGGTTCTATTTTAAAAAAATCCAAATGAAATGGAATCCAAGTCCATGCCATCTCTTTCTATCCCTTACCAACAATCCAAACATAGCTTATGTTACAAGGATCAGGCCACAGGGAAATGCAAAATCAAATGACTATTTTGTATCTGAAATCTTGACTTAGCTTTATTACTTATATAAATTCATTCGCCCTTCTCTTTATTTCTGTCCAGGCATAAGAAGCAGAAGGAGGAGGATATTGCTATATGTGAATGCAGATATAATGCCAATGACCGTGACAGTGCATGTGGGGAAAGGTGCCTGAATGTATTAACCAGCACTGAATGCACCCCTGGTTATTGTCCTTGTGGTATCTTTTGCAAAAATCAGGTTAGTTTATGTTTAGGTTGGTCTGCGATGATGCATGTAGTTATATATTACCTATTTATGTGTTAATTGCAAATACTATTAAAGATACACTCTTTTGCTTACTATAATCATCCTGCAGGTAGAAAGTTGGTAATGAGAAGTTATTACTTGTCAGCTCCCAACCTGTTTCTCTGATAGCACTTGACATAACTTGTTGCATATTTATATTCTGCTTTCACATTTAAAAAAAAAAAAAATACTTTTATAAATTTTTTGGTAGCATGATGAATACCCTTGTACTGTTATGTTTCTTTCTTTCTTTTTCTTTTTCATTTTTTTTTTCTAAACCTTTGGCCTACTTTACTTGGGATGAAGCTAACAGCAATTCCTATTCATGTCCCATATGCCATGCCATGGTTACAGAGATTTCAGAAGTGTGAATATGCGAAAACAAAGCTGTTCAAAACTGAAGGCCGTGGGTGGGGTCTTTTGGCTGATGAGAACATTAAGGTAATCTATAATGAATTGCTGTGAAATTTGGAAGAAGGAACTTGCAAAATTTGATGGATGCCTTTGCATTTTCTGCTTTATTATGGGTATGGCTAATTTTTTAATCATTTCTTTTGTGCAGAAGTGCCACACTAATTTATTTATTTCATACAGGCAGGTCAATTTGTCATTGAATACTGTGGAGAAGTAATATCATGGAAAGAAGCCAAACGTAGATCCCAGGCTTATGAAATTCAAGGTCAAATGTCAATTAATTCAATGTTTCTATTTGATTGGTATTTAAATTCATGTTTTTATTTAACTTTTTGTTTGCTTTGCAGCTGTTAAGGATGCGTTTATCATTTGCCTTAATGCATCTGAATCCATTGATGCAACCAGAAAAGGAAGCCTTGCCAGATTTATAAACCATTCTTGGTAAATCACTTCAAACAAAAATACTAAGATTAAGGAAAATGAACCTGCTAGTATGCAGAAATAGTAGGAATGTTTGCCAAAGGTTTGCCGTCAACTGAATACTTTTAATTTTGCAGTCAACCAAACTGTGAGACAAGAAAATGGAATGTCTTGGGAGAAATAAGAGTTGGAATATTTGCAAAACATGATATTCCTATTGGAACTGAATTGGCATATGACTATAATTTTGAATGGTTTGGAGGTGCAAAGGTTCGCTGCCTCTGTGGTGCACTCAAATGTTCCGGATTTCTTGGAGCAAAATCTCGTGGTTTTCAAGTAAGTTTTGACTAAAGTAGTAATAACCTCAAAAAATTATGTGCTTGAATTCAAATTTCTAAGATCTTAATGCAATTTTTTAGAGTTAAGCCTTTAAAATGCACAGACATGGTGTAGACTTTGAGCTTTGAAGTCCAACCAATAGCTTGAAAGGTGATGATGGTTAGGTGTTTTTTATTCTTTTGATGGAAGATGATTGGATACTGAAAATATGGTGTTAGTAAGGCTTGGATTAAAGTTGTGGGCTCTTATATTTGATTTGATTAAATTAGTTTTCATTCAGTGGAGCATGTGCTCAAATAATTGTTTCAAGATCAACATTGTAGAAAATTAGAATTCAAATTCAAATATTTTTCCGTTTTTATTTCCTATTAATTAGGAATAATTAAGATTAATTAGGATTGATTGTTTTTTATTTCCTATTAATTAGGATTAATTGTAATTGATTAGAATTAATTGTAATTGATTAGAATTAATTGTGATTAGGTTTAGTGAGTCATAGCTGAGTCATTCTTATGATTGTGATTAGGTTTGGTGAATCATAGCTGAGTCATGCTTAGCTATTTTTTCTTGTATAAATACTCCTCATTCCTCATGTAATTATTCATATCAATATACTGAAAACCTTTTTCAATATGGTATCAAAGCAAGTTGGTCCTGAGAAAACTCAGCCACCACAACCACCGTCAAACCGGCGGCACAACGCCGGAAAACTCAACCTCCAACCATTATTAAGGTTATTTTCCCTTCCTACAAAGTCCCAAGAGCAAAGTAAGGCTACCAATCACTGTAGAAGGCAAAATCCCAGCTTTCCACCGCCGTCAGCCACCGTCAGCAGCCGTTGGAAAATTTTTCCGGCAACATTTCTGACCAAGATCCGCACCATTCGAAACAGAAGGAGCCGATCTACAAGTTTCAAGAAGGACCATCGGATTCTGCTGAGCCACGCGCCCCCACGCGCTAGAGAAAGGACGGAGCGTCCGCCTTACGCGTTACCACACGCAGCCATGTTGATTGAAAGTAAATTTCCATCCAGCAATGTTGCTCAACAAGGTATAGCGTTCCATGTTGATAATAGTAGTCGATGGATTCTTGATTCAGGGGCTTCAGATCATATGACAGGTAATGCAACCTTATTTTGTTCTTATACCCCTTTCTATCAACAATCACGAATAAGAACAGCAGATGGCATCTTCTCTACTATTGCTGGAAAAGGATCCATTAAACTTTCTGAACACATTACTTTGAACTCAGTCTTTCATGTTCCCTCTCTTACTTGTAACCTTATCTCTATCAGCAAACTTACGTCTGAGTTACATTGTGCCAGGAACACGACTCGGGGCTGATGATTGGCAGTGCTAGAGAGGAAGAAGGACTTTATTATTTAGAAAAAGATTCTTGTGAAGGAAAAAATTTTGCGAACCACTGGGTATGTTTGTCTGATGATTGTAATGATGTTTTGTTGTGGCATCGTCGGTTAGGACACCCAAATTTCATTTATCTTCAGAAGTTGTTCCCAAGCTTATTTATCAATAAAAATCCCAGTTCTTTTTCTTGTGATATTTGTCAGCTTGCAGAACATTCTCGTGTTTCTTATCCTCCTAGAGTCCATCATGATTCTTCTCCATTTACCTTGATTCATAGTGATATATGGGGTCCAGCCCGTGAAAAAAATATTTCTGGTGCTCGTTGGTTTATAACTTTCATAGATGATCACTTTAGGGTATGTTGGGTATACCTTCTAAAGGATAAGTCTGACGCTGCATCCATTTTTAAAAACTTTCATACTATGGTTCAAACTCAGTTCCAGACCTCTATCCAAATTCTTCGAACTGACAATGGTATTGAATATTTTAATTCTGTTCTTGGAAACTATCTCAGCCAACATGGTATTCTTCATCAAAGTTCTTGTCCTAACACCCCTCAACAAAATGGGGTGGCTGGAAGAAAAAATAGACATCTCCTTGAAGTTGCTCGAGCTCTTATGTTTACCATGCATGTCCCTAAATATTTGTGGGGGGAAGCTGTCTTGACTGCAACATACCTCATCAATCGGATGCCTTCTCGTGTCCTAAATTTTCAATCTCCTTTATCTTGTCTTACCCACACCTTTCCTTCTTTTCGGGTTCATTCTTCGCTTCCTCCCAAGTTGTTTGGCTGTGTGGCTTTTGTACATGTTCCTTCCCATCAAAGGTCCAAGCTCGATCCTAAGTCCATTAAATGTGTCTTCATAGGATATCCTCCTAACCAAAAGGGCTACAAATGTTACTCATCTTCACTTCGTAAGGTCTTTGTTTCTATGGATGTCACATTTGATGAGAGACAATCTTTTTTTCCTTCGACTTCTCTTCAAGGGGAGTCTATTGGGGTTGATGAAGATAAGTCTTGGAAACCAAATGATTCTGTTGTTTTGCCTTTGCCGTTGGAGACAGGGGGAGTCATTATGAAAAAGACAGGGGGAGTTAATGTGTCAGATAATGGAGATCCTCCCGGGAAATGGGGAAAGTTTTACAGCAGGCGAGAATCACCTCAGGAGCCTCTAGACTGCCAGGATTCTGACTCGAGTCTTAGTTCCAGCAACACTGATACAGCCAACCTAGATGTGCCTATTGCTCTTCGAAAAGGTACTAGATCTTGTACTGCTCATCCTATTTCTCATCATATCACATATGAAAAGTTGTCTCCAGGTTTTCGTGCTTTCAACACTATGTTAGACAGTACAAAAATACCAAAAAATATCCAAGAAGCACTTGATGATCCAAAAT
The DNA here is from genome assembly GCF_033153095.1 of Gastrolobium bilobum. NCBI lineage: Eukaryota > Viridiplantae > Streptophyta > Magnoliopsida > Fabales > Fabaceae > Gastrolobium > Gastrolobium bilobum. The sequence continues at coordinate 297,249 of NW_026899532.1, forward strand.
GGAGGAATGCAGTCTTTGAAGAAATGGATGCACTCAACAAAAATGGAACTTGGGAGTCTGTAGCATTACCCAGAGGAAAGAAAACAGTAGGTTGCAAGTGGGTGTTCACAATAAAGTTTAATGCAGATAACAGCATCAACAAGTATAAGGCCAGACTGGTTGCTAAGGGATTCGCTCAAACTCATGGGATAGACTATCAAGAGACATTTGCCCCTGTTGCCATTCTTAACACTATCCGAGTTCTTTTATCACTTGCTGCAAATCTTGGTTGGCCCTTGCAACAATTAGATGTAAAGAATGCTTTCTTGAATGGTGATCTACATGAAGAAGTTTATATGGATCCACCACCTGGTTTTGAAAAAGGAGACGATTCAGTATGCAAGTTGAAAAAGTCTCTCTATGGTCTTAAACAATCTCCTAGAGAGTGGTTTGAGAAGTTTACTCAAGCTGTTAAGGGAAGAGGATTCCTCCAAGCTCAGACTGATCACACTTTATTTTTAAAACACTCTAATGGTGGTAAAATTGCTATTCTCATTGTTTATGTTGACGACATAATTGTCACAGGTAATGATTGTGAGGAGATAAGCTCTTTGAAGAAATGTTTAGCTAATCAGTTTGAACTGAAGGATCTTGGATCTCTCAAATATTTCCTAGGCATGGAAGTTGCTCGAAGTAAGGCAGGAATTTCTTTAACTCAGAAGAAATATATTCTAGACCTGTTACAAGAAACATGAATGCTTGGGTGCAAGCCAGCAGAGACTCCAGTTGAACCCAATATTAAATTGGGAATCGAAGATGGGAAAGAAGTTGACAAAGAGCAGTATCAGAGATTGCTGGGAAAGTTGATCTACTTATCTCACACTCGGCCTGATATTGCATTTGCAGTTAGCATGGTTAGTCAATTCATGCATTCTCCTAAGGAAAAACACTTGAGTGCAGTTTATAGAATTCTGAAGTACATCAAAAACACCCCTGGACGAGGATTGTTCTTTAAAAGGGGACACAAGAGGATGATTGAAATATATACAGATGCAGATTGGGCTGGCTCTGCATTGGACCGAAGATCCACTTCAGGATATTGCACCTATATTTGCGGAAATCTTGTGACCAGGAGAAGTAAGAAACAAACAGTTGTTGCCCGGAGCAGTGCAGAAGCAGAATTTCGGGCTCTAGCCCATGGTATTTGTGAAGGAATTTGGTTAAGAAGACTCCTTGAGGAATTGAAGATCTCTTTTTCCCTACCTGTCAGAGTGTATTGTGATAATAAGGCTGCTGTCAATATTGCTCAAAATCCAGTTCACCATGACAGAACAAAACATGTGGAGGTTGATCGCCACTTTATCAAAGAAAAAATAGATGATGGAAGTGTATGTATGGTGTATATTCCTACCAAAGAGCAGATTGCAGATATTCTCACTAAGGGCCTACACCGGCCAGCCTTTGAAGACTTGATTGGCAAGTTGGGAATGATCAACATTTACCTCCCAACTTGAGGGGGAGTGTAGAAAATCAGAATTCAAATTCAAATATTTTTCCGTTTTTATTTCCTATTAATTAGGAATAATTAAGATTAATTAGGATTGATTGTTTTTTATTTCCTATTAATTAGGATTAATTGTAATTGATTAGAATTAATTGTGATTAGGTTTAGTGAGTCATAGCTGAGTCATTCTTATGATTGTGATTAGGTTTGGTGAGTCATAGTTGAGTCATGCTTAACTATTTTTTCTTGTATAAATACTCCTCATTCCTCATGTAATTATTCATACCAATATACTGAAAACCTTTTTCAATAAACATCAACATCAAAATCACCTTTATTCCAAACTAATTGAGGTTGATGGTCAATGAACTCAAATAAAATCAAGAACAGATAGCGAGAAAAGAATAAATAATAAAGACAAAATAAATAAATATATGCAAAAAGGACTAAAAAACAATCTGTAACATAGGAAAAAATCTACCCCTCCACAATGCTAATAGATTTCCTCCACTCCTACTTCAGACAAAGCATATACCAATCTATTTTTCACTCAATTAAGTCTCGTTTTACTACTTTTCCCCCCAAGTAACCCCAAGTAAGTTTTGACATGCTTCTTTCTTTAGTTATGTTATGCTCTTGGTAACAAACTTCTTATCTTACTAGAGCCTCTATGGGTCTTAAATGGGGAAAAAAACCTAGCAGCTGTTGCAATAATGGGAAATGGCTTGCGGTGTCCTTGTTTTGGGTTTTTGTATTGCTTTTTATTTTTCATTGATTATAATTGGTTTTTAATCATCTAATTTTCCTCATGTTGGAAAATTTGAGCAGGAGGATACTTATCTATGGGAAGATGATGATGACAGGTAATTTATAATTTATCCTTTTTTTGTGATGCATTCATCTCTGAATAACAGCTTTTATTTTCTGTCAGTATATGTGAGACACCACTTGCAATAAGCAACATCAAATGATTCAGTATTGAATACCTGGCACCTGAAACTAATGTCATCATTTCAATTTTCCCCCTTTTTTGAGTTTGGGGAAAGAAATACAAATTCTTTTAAGGGTTTGAATAGTGGCTAGAGGGTTGTAGTTAAAAATGTTCGGGTATTTGAATATTAGGAAAATATGTGTTAAAAAAATGATGGGCCCAAAGAACCAAGTGGGCCCGCCTCTGTTACTTAGTTCTAGTTAGTTAAAATTGTTAGAGAAGTTGTTAGATTTACATAGTTAGCCTGTAACTGCAGTGTCCCGAGTTAGGATATAAATATAGGGACTAGGGAGAGAATGTAAATGAGGGGAGTGAGTTGATCAGTTGTGAAGTTAAGGGCCGGCAATTTCAATCCCCTGGAGTTGAGAGAGAGAGAGAGAGACAGACGGAAACATCCATTATATTCAAGTTTTAATCTTCCTCTACCTTTGGGTCATTCTTCTGATCCTGAGGTGAGGTTATAGCGATAAAGATTCAATCAAGATTCAATTTCTTTTCTATTATTTCCTAATTCTTGAATCATCTATCATATTACTTCAATTCCTTTTCCATGTGATGTTTTGGTTCATTAATTTTTGCTGATGTTATTGGTTACAGGTACTCTGTTGAGAAAATTCCTGTATATGACTCTGCTGAGGATGAACTGGTGTCAAAGGTTAATGGACAAACTGAACACTCCATGGATGTTATACTTAAAGCTGAGCAACTATCGAAGTCCACTTCTTTTAATGTTCAGCCACTTGGCTCAGTTGAGATAAAGGGTTTAGATGTCAAGAAGATTAAAACTGATGTAATAAGCGAGGATATGAAATTGTACTCTCAAGATACTGAACAGTCCTTTTCACAAAAGAATGCAATGATATCGCGAATCCGAAGTAATACTGCGGGCAGAAACTATCGCATTGGACCTATGTCCATGTCTACCAAAAGATCAAAAGCATATAATGGGGGAAGGTTTAAAAATATCATACAGAAGAAAATTGATGCAAAGTTTGCAGCTTCCCTCTTAGAGTCAAAGGAAGCACAAGGGGAGATTTTAAAATATGAGGTATGACTTTCTTTAGTATTTTCTTTTGTGCTGAATATTATCACTTGGCTTTAGATTTTGTTATTAATGGACTTAATCTTAGTTACGAAGGTATTTCAAATTGCAAAGATAGTTTTAACAGTGTAGTTATCGGTTTTGTAGTTGGATATGGCTTGTTTTAAATGATTAGTCAGAATCTAGATTTGTTATTTGGAAAAAGAAATAAAAAAATCAAATGCAGTTTAGTTTGAGGCGGAAGCCGAAAAGAGTTTAACTAGGGGATGGCTGTGCATGATGTAGTAATGTCGTAACTATAAAAATTGTTTGATTTGATCTCAAACTTCAAACTTATCACACATTTGTAATGTGCAGTTGCGGACCTCCCAGATCTTATTTTTGGTTTTAAATTGGGGAATTCCCTTACTTCCTCTGTTAACAATTGCTTCTTAATGCACATATCATCACCGAAATAATTGAATTGTTAGGCATAACTTAGAAGAGAATTGCCGTGAGGTTTGGTGCTTCATCCCAAAATGCTTTATTTCGTTCCATTGTTTACTGTGTAACGTGATTTTCATTTATATTTCCATGTCTGGTTTTGTGTTCAGCTCTAATTTTAAGGTTTCCATGCAGGAAAGAAAGAATGACGCTACATCTGCTCTTGATTCCTTATACAATGAAATACGGCCAGCTATTGAAGAACATGAGAGGGATAGCCAAGACAGTGTATCTACGACTGTAGCAGAGAAGTGGATACAAGCTTGCTGCCTAAAATTGAAGGCGGAGTTTGATCTTTACTCGTCAATTGTCAAAAATTTTACTTGCACCGCTCAAAGGGCACCTGGCCAACCAAAACCTACTGAAGTAGATAGCGAAAACGAAATTAAGCTTTTGACAGGTTGAAATTCTTATCACATTTTTTCGTCTATAATATGTAATTCATGATTTTGCAAAAAATATGGGCAACTTTCTATTTTGATTTATTCCATATTTATCATATGAATACTTTCATTTAATTGTAAATAATTTTTATATGATAACGTTCCATTTTTTTGGTAGAGATTAATGGATTTTAAATACAGTAATGATAATAAAAAATTAATTTAAATATCAATATAATGTTAGCATATTAATACTTACGGCTAATAACAAATACTTTTTTTTAGGAGTTATATACATTACTTTCTTAATTTTAATACTGTACAATTTGTTGCTCTGAATTTAATCATTATGAAATCTCTGTTATTATGTGTTATTACATATAAATGCGTTTAATTACGTCGTATGATTTGTACTTATTCTCAAAAGTTAAAGTTGGTTTATTAAATGTATTCAAACTATATAAAAAAGAATTTTTTTTTTTTTTTTTAAAGTTAGTGGCATGTAGAGGATGAAAATAATAATGACATTAATTTGTTACATATATATATATATATATCTATGATAATTTATTTAATTTGCCAGCTGTCTTTGTTGAGTTGATTGGAATCTGGATGCAATTAGGGGTGTGCAAAATAATTAAAAAAAATAAATTGAACCATGAACCGAATCGAATTGCACTTAAAATAATCGGTTTTAAAAAATCAATTCATGAACCGAACCGGTTTTTCAAGAACCAGTTTTTGAACCGAACTAATTTTTTGAACCAGTTTAACAACTAATTTGTTTCTGAACCGAATTGAACCGTTTTTTAACCCAATCAAATTGTTTTTTATAATTTTATGTTTTAAATTTTTATTTTTTTTCCTTTTCAAAATAGGATCGACTCGAACCGGTTCCGAACTGAACCAAACAGTTTCCAATCGAATCAAACCAGTTTTGAATCGAATATAACCATTTTCGAACCAAACCGTTTAAATCAATTCGATTCGATTTTTCAAAAAAATCAGTTCGGATCAACTCATGCACATCCTAGATGCAATAGCACCTAAGAATTGTTAATTGATCGGAAAGGAATGAACAGGTCCCGGATGTCCCACGAGGTAATGTATGTATGCGCTTATTTCTGAGACGGTTTTATAAGATAACATGTTAGACAAAATGAATAAATAATAAAAGCAGGAATTAGGAAATTTTTTATTTGTTGATTTTCTTAATAGTGTTATAGATTTCAATCGTAGGGTTGATTGATCGTTTTGTTCCTTTTTTTTAAATTAATTTATTAAAATCATTAAATTTGATATAGTAATGAGAAATTTGAATAGTTTATATTAAGTTGTGTGTTCAATTTCTATCAATGTATCCAAAAAAATTATAATTTATCATTTTTTTTTTCAAATTATATACCCATCTATTTTTGTTTGACCTAAGTTTGACCCACATTTACTTGAGTAAGAGAGTCAAATATATAGTTTAAACACTTATCTCTATTTACTTGATTAAACAGAGATAAATTAATATATAATTTTTTTGAAAAGCAAATCGACATATAGTTTGAAAGGCCTTTTGATCTTGGTAGTGTAATATTTATAATGTTTGACCGAAATAATTTCTTGGTCAAATGTATTACCTAAATAATGCATAACGACGCGGTAGGGTGAGTAACGTTTTAAGACATGACACATAGGCAACCGCGTCCTGTGTACTGGTTCTGGACCCACTGGGACACGTTAGTCTTTTGCAAAAATATATGTACGGGACACGGTACTGCATCAGCCGCGTTCCAGTAAGAAAGATAAACAAAGACACACTCCTATATGTATTGGCTATTGTCCTTTGAGACACTGCTATATTCAAAGTGTATATACTTTATCTGAATTTTGTTATTATCTATGTACCAAAAAAGTGACACAAGTTATATATATATATATATATATATATATATATATATAGGGAGATGATTCTCTCCGGTTGCCGAGGAGAAAGCATCTCCTGTTGTCTCACAGATTTATTTTTTAAGTTTTTTGTTTATTTTTTTATTAACTGAAATAAAGGGACCCACACAAAAAAGGTTTGAGTGACATGAGAGATGAAACTATCTGCAACATAAGAAAAGTTTTTGCCATATATATATATATATAGGATTTTATAAGAGTTATGTTGTAGAAAAAGTGATTGTGTAATGTTATAGAGATTCATTTTACGTGCCATAATATCTTTTTTTTCTTTTTTTTTCAAAAAGTGTGGGCCCCACAAAATGTTGTGTGTGTAGGAAAATTTATTGTGTCATGTTAAATGACAAATACAAACCCCAAATATATATGTGGTGCGTGAGTTGGATTTTGCGTGACTTATATATATATATATATGTGTGTGTGTGAAAAAATATTTATCTTTTTAAATGATACAAGTTATGTCATTTCACTCTCAAAAAGAGGTGAGACTTACACCTTTATTTTTTTTGTCAACTCTATCTCCTTCTTTATCTATCTTAAAATGACATAATTTTACATTCTTCAAAATGACACACATTTTTCTTATATATATATATATATATATATATATATATATATATATATAATTTAAAATTTATTTCTTGATTTACTGGTGTTTGTTCTGACCCTGCTATGTTATTCAATATTGTGTTTGTCTGAGAAAATTTGAAGAGCCGGTGATGGGATTTTTTTTAAATATCGGATTTTTTTATTTTTTTCTTGGGGAGGGTTCATGTTATTTGAGAAGTATCTTTTCAGAGATTTATTTTTATGTCATGCAAACATGTGTCATTGGACTGAAGCTTAGTTGTTAATCCTTCTGAATATAGCAGTGTCTCAAAGGGCAATAACCAATACATATAGGACCGTGTCTTTGTTTATCTTTCTTACTGGAACGCGGCTCACACTGTACCATGTCTTTTGCATTATTTTTTTAGATGCGACGTATTGATACGCGGTTGATGCAATAACGCGTCCTGTGCATATATTTTTGCAAAGGACGCGACTGAGAGAGTAACGCATCCCAGTGGGCCCAGAATCAGTGCACAGGACGCGGTTGTCTATGTGTCATCTCTTAAAACATTACTCACACTACCACGTCGTTATGCATTATTTAGGTAATATATTTGACCGAGAAATTATTTCGGTCAAACATTCTAAATATTACACTACCAAGATCAAAATGCGAGTTTGAAAAAAAGGAAGAAAGTGATAATTTTTTTATCATAATTGGGGCAAGATGGTCAATCAGACCCAACCACGGTGTTGTAACATCAAACATATGAAATTCATGGAAACATAGCTTCTCAATGGGTCATATTTTAAATATTAACATGATTATGTCACGTAAAAAAAATTATAATCACACAAGAATTAATAATTTTATAACTATTTTTATTATAGTTGATTCATCCTTATATAATTGAAATTCTCTAACATATTCATGTTAAATAACACAAGCCATATTCTGACACAAGATATTTGTAATAGAATCCAAACACACCTTACAGTATAATTCATTCACGTTCACGCCAACAGAGAATAAATAATAAACTAAGAACAGAGAAGCTAACTCTAACCCCTCTTTCCTTAAAGTCAACACACTACCAACTAACTTCAATCAAGTCACCAAGACTCCAAGAGTGCTAGGGTTACCAAAAGTAAAATTACCCAACCTACAAACTACAAACCAAGTGTGAAAAAGAAGCACATGACATTGACAACACAGAGAAAAAGAAAAAAACGCACACAAGAAATAAATAAATAAATAAATAAATAAATAAAAAAGTGTAATCAAATAAAATTGACCGGTCCGGTCTTCGACAACACCTTCCTGGAAATTCCACCATTCACCGTTCAAGGCCTTACCCTCTTTCTCTCTCAATAATTTCACTTACCCTCTCTAAACTCTAACGAACCCAACTATTTCTTTCTCATGGATCACGGTGTCCAAGCCGTCATCGCCGCCACCGGAAGCTTCTTCGTCGTAACCCTCGTCTTCGCAGCCATCATCCTCGTCTGCCAGTACCGCAAGTCCACCAAAGCCCGAAACCGCACCACCCAGCTCCGAACCCGACCCGTTCCCAACCCGGAAAGGTCCTTCTCCAACGCCGTCGTCGACGCCAGCTGGTCCTTCGACCCAAACCTGAAGATCTCGATGGAGGAGCTGGCCCGCGCCACCGACAACTTCTCCCCGCACCTCATCGTCGGCGACGGAAGCTTCGGCCTCGTTTACAAGGCTCGGCTCTCCACCGGCGCGGTGGTCGCCGTGAAGAAGCTCTCCCAGGACGCCTTCCAAGGCTTCCGCGAATTCACGGCGGAGATGGAAACCCTAAGCAAGCTCCGCCACATCAACATCGTGAAGATCCTGGGCTACTGGGCCTCCGGGCCCGAACGGTTACTCGTCTACGAGTTCATCGAAAAAGGGAACCTCGATCAATGGCTCCACGAACCTTCTTCCCCTGACCCTGACCACGTTTCCGTTTCCGTTTCCAACGACTTTCGATTACCCTTATCTTGGGTAACAAGAGTCAAGATCATTCACGGCGTGGCCCATGGGCTTTGCTACTTGCATGGGCTTGAGAAGCCCATAATTCACAGGGACATCAAGGCTAGCAATGTGTTGTTGGACTCTGAGTTTGAGGCCCATATTGCTGATTTTGGGCTTGCCCGGAGGATTGACACTTCGCGTTCTCATGTGTCAACGCAGTTCGCCGGTACCATGGGTTACATGCCACCGGAGTATAAGGCTGGGCTTAACGTGGCCAACCCGAAGGTAGATGTATATAGTTTTGGGGTGTTGATGATTGAAACGGCCTCGGGCAAACGGCCCAACTTGCCGTTGAAATTGGACGACGTTGACATTGGGCTGGTCCAATGGGCTCGGAAGATGGAGGAGCGGAATGCTCATATGGATATGGTTGATGCTAATATTTCAAGGGAAGGGTTGAGGGAAGAGAGTGTTAAGGAGTATCTACACATTGCTTGTAGGTGCACTAATGAGTTGCAGAAAGAAAGGCCTGAAATGCCTGAGGTTGTCAAATTGTTGGACTCAATGCCGGTTTGAAGGATTTGCTGTGGTGATCATCAAAATGATGTACATAGAATCGAGAAGATTGCAAGTAAGATTAATTTAATGTAATTCTATTATATTATAAGGGATAGCATCCTTTAACACCGATTTGACACCAAATTTAAACCGTTGATTTTCGTTAATCAACAGTTATTATTTATTGAAAATTAATAATTAATTAATAAGTTTAATTTTCAATAAATAATAACCGTCGATTGACAAAAATTAATGATTAGTTTTTGGTGTCAAATTTTAAAGTTTGACACCAGTGTCAATAAATTCTGCCTCATATTATAATATTAGTTTACACATGGTTCATTAATGATAGTAGTATTGCTTGAAAAGCATTTGTTACATTTTTTTGTTGTCGTTGCCAATTGAGTTGTGTAATGAATTTCGCGAGATGAGAATTTTAAACAAAAGAAAAGGTTGGAAGCCATAGAAAAGCTCTCGAATTCCTTTTCCGAGTCCTTTTTTTTCCACTTTATACGGAGTTTATTGTTACCATCTCATTGCAAGGTCCGAGATATGTCTCACATTGAAAATATAAGATTCTGGCGTGAAGTTTATATGGACTTTGAGTTTCTTTATCTTTTTGAGATGAGATTCTCTTAAGTTCGTATCAATTAATATCAAAGTTGTTACAAGACTTGAGCCCCATATTAAAAACATAAAGTTGTAATATAGGTTTTATATGGACTTTGGACTCTCTTACTTGTGATCTAACTTTTGGGATGAGGTTCTAAAAGGTTTGTATCATTTATAAACATAGCGATATAATTGGCATGCAGTTTTATAATCACGATTATTATTTGGGCTTTGTTGTTTGTATAGTGTTATCGACATGACACAAATGGATTGATAATAACTTGTTATTATAAGCATTGTTAATAAATTCGGATTGGATCGGCTGGGTCGGTGAACCAGTCATATAACCCGTCCTGGTGAATCAACGGATAGGTTATGCATTGGACTCGGTGCGATCCTACCAGTTTTGATAAAAATCAGTGACCCGACCTAGTTTATTAAAAAAAAATTCAAAAAAATAATCATAATTGACATATTTGAGTAATCTGTTGCTTATTGACTTACATAAGTTATGTACTTACAGTACTAATATTATCATAGTTATGTACTATGCAGGGAATTTTAATTTGATTTATAGTTAGAGATATCATTTACTGAACCTGAAACACCAATATCACAAGTATTATATGTTTGTTTGATCTTTTATTGGACAATAATATGTAATCTATTATTTTTATATTAAAATGTTTAGAATTTATATTATTTTTTTAATATAAATTATAGATTTACATATAATTACCGGGTTATGCGATTCAACAAGTGGTGATCCAGTGACTCGGTACCTCGACTGGGTCAATGAGTCAATTTTAATAACATTGATCATAAGTGTTTTGGCCAGCTACCATAAAGGCCTAACATGTCAGACCTAGTAAATTAGCCTACTTCTAAGACCTTCTAGAATGACACCACATACCCCTACACGGGCAATATATCTTGTCTGGTGACAAGAGTTGCTTAGGGGAAACAACTCCCCTCTATATATACCCACTTGCATTGCTAAAATAAGCTCATTACTCACCTTATGAGTCGTGACTCCATAGCCATGGACTATGATGCACGGACACGGACATGGGACACGACACGCTGACACGTTAATTCTAAAAAATGTTATATCTGGACACGTTGGGACACGTTTTGATATTAAATAAAATTTTTAATATATAATATAATTTATATTTAATACATATGAGAATCCATAATAAGTCATATAATCAATTAAATATTTAAATTTTATAATATAAATATTAAAAAAATCAAAGTTGAAATAATTGATTTTAAAAATCTTAATATTAAAAAAAATTAATTTATATTGATGAATAATATTTTGCAAATGAATTTAAAAAAGTGGCATGTTATTCTTATACAATCTTTTTTTTTTTTGTAATATATTCTTATACAATCTTACATTAAATCGGATCAATGATTTGCTTGTACGTGATGACTGATGACTCATTAAATATAAATAACATCAACCAAATCTTAGAGTATAACTTAAAAATATATATTTATTTGAATGATTTATTATTTTATTTTTCCTTATAAGTTAATAACATCATTATGTGGACATTTTTCATGTTCACTTTTCCGTGTGGGTATTATTATTCTCTGCTCCTTTCAAACGTTTTGATCCTATGCAAACATAGAATACGGATACGGAACATTCTAGAAACCAACGCAACCCTCTTTCTCTCACTCTTTCACTTTCCCTTCCCTATAATTTCTCTGTCCATTCATCTTCAATTTTACAACCCCTCTCTCTCTGGTTTTCGCTGTTTCGTTTTCCAAATCCTCCGTATCTGAATCCCCTTTGAAGTTTGAGTATGGCATCGAAACGCATCTTGAAGGAGCTCAAGGATTTGCAGAAAGACCCTCTTACATCGTGCAATGCAGGTCAACCCTAAGGTGGGTGCGGAGATGCAATTGAAAACTTTCGGCGACCAGCGTCGTGAATCCAACTAGTCTCTTCTCCTCTGCTTCTGCTCCTTTTTATTTGTAATTTTATTTTTATTTTTACAAAAAAAAAAATGCAAAACGTGTCCCAAAACGTTGACCGCGTGTCGGATACGGTCAAATTCGCGTGTCCCATTAGTCAACGTGTCCTAAAAAGTCAACCACGTGTCGGACGCGTTTCCGAACGTGTCCGTGTCCGACACGTGTCGGACACGCATTTTTTCTCAAAAAAGGCGTGTCCGTGCTTTAGAGGCCATGGACACACACACATACCCATATAAAGAAAAGGTCCACAAGTGCACCTTTAAGTTAGAGGATACACATTTAAAGTTGCCATACAAATGGCTCTTTAGTTGTGGAAATAGTTTTTGGTTTAATAATAAGTTCTCGATCCAATACGTGGTATTAAAGTCGAGGTCATGAATTTGATTCCTTGTGATAACACTTACTAGAGGCATGTGTTGTGGAACTGGAGGCTAACATCCTACATTGACAAGGTTTAATATGGAATCAGAGTCAGATCAAACCCTAGCTATAATTTTTGACCTAATGATAAACACTCGAATCAACACTTTAGGTACAGAAAAATCAAAGATACATAACAATTATGCTCTTTAATTTTTATTAGTTCTTAGAGCTTGTTCAAGATTATTGCAAAACAAGCTAACTTCTCACTGTCAGACAGAGCATACCATTAACATATTTCTAATATGGGGAAACTATTTCTGTAGTTGTGGCAGAAATAGTTTATCTTCACAGACATAAAAAAGGAGTGGGCTCAGTCAAATTTTTCTCTGTCATTTCTTTATAGTTTATCTCTCTCTCTCATTTTTGTGTATGTGGTAGACAAATTATTTCTGCTACAATTGCGGGAATAGTTTTCCCTTCTAATATTCCTTTCACTAGAGGTGGCAATATAGGTTGGTCCACCCCGATCCGTCACCAACTCGCCAAAAACAACTGGCCCCCGCCTTTGAATGTGGGTTCAAAAATTCAACCCATCTCGTTTTATGGTGGGTTGGCGGGTTGCCATTTAAAAAATAATTAAAATTTAAAAATAAATTATATTTTATAAATTTTTAATATTACTTAATTTCATTTCACACTCCCTTAATTTTTTCCAATCTCAATTTTAAATGTATATTAATATTCAGTCAAATATTCTTTAGGAACTCATTTTTATCTCTATATATGGATAAAATTTCTCATAAATAAAAATTTTCTTCTTTATTTTTTTAGGGGAGTACTAAGATAAATTTTTTTGGATATCACAAAAATTTAATAACAAATAAAATTGTACATAACAGTAACAGAAATAAAAATAAGAATATGACCCAGCGGGCCATCCTGTCCCGACCCGCCGCTAACCCATTTTGACCCACAACCTAGCGGGGCGGGTTGAGGCAGGTTGGTGGGTTGAGATGTGTAACCCAACCCATCTCGTTTTGACGGGTTAGTGGGTTGACCCATCGGGTTCAACCCATATTACCACTTCTACCTTTCACATTCTTTTCCATTTCAAAAATAGGTTTTATTAATCTCGTGTTAAAGGAGATAAGTTATCTCATGTCATAGAGACAAACTTGTGGGCTCCATCGCCTGGAAAAAAAAAGAAAAAAAATGGCACATTTATCGAAAGGTGTGTAGGAAAAAAATTTATCTCATGTATCATGAGAATAGTTTTTTCCTTCAAAAATAATTATGTTTACGGTGATAGTTAGGCCATGATACGAAAATACAGAAGGTGTGAAAAAAAATGAAGGAAGACTATTATTCAGTCATGAAATCAAATTTTCTATTGAATTTAAGTATTTAGCAACTACTGTGGAGACATTGAGACGTTGGAAGAGCCACAACTTATTGGACTTTTATATGGTGAGGGATGAGTAAATGCAGTTAGCTAATGACCATATTACCTTATGAACGGTTGGACTGTAATTAATGAGAATTGATAAATATAAACACTCATTTTTCTTATTTTTTTCCTTTTGAAAATTCCTGTAGTTTTTTTTTTCTATCTCTCTCTCTCTCTTGCTCGATTTAATTAATTTATTTAATTTAAACTAAATATAACTAAAGTATATTTATTCATGAAACATCTCACCTAATTGACGCGTTGATTATATGAGTGACTGGTAGGTTGACGAATCCCGACCAACCCTACTGTTTTTCGTTTCTCCGCGTTCTTCTATTTTACTTAGGTGCTGTTTGGTTGGGGTTTTCTTAAAAGTTGCCTATGCAAATTGAGTTGGCAATTGTGGAAGTCCTTATTTGGAAGACAGTTTCTTAAAATTTTTCCACCTATTCAATTTGCATAGCTTTTCATATTTGGCCGTAGAAATGGAGCACAAGTCACTGTTTAGAAAAACTTCTTTGACATGATTTTCCAAAGTTAGCTGGGTATATGGCAAAAGTGAAAGTGAACCCGGACGAAAATACCCTCACCACCAGTCATAAGCTTATCTGCAAACGTGTCTCGTCCTGCACCCAAGTCTTCGCGCGCTTCTTCGGTGCCTTTATCTCAACCTCGGGATCCTCCCTGCTGCTCTCGCCGAGGATCATCGGCGGCGGTTGCTGGTGGTGCTGTGGCGGCGGTGGAAGCTCGTCGTTCAAGACCACCTCGATCATTATGTCTCGCATCCCTTCTTCTTTGTAAAAATCGATGGGACGAGGCTTTTCTGATAAATACATGCTATCTATGCTTCCCTAATTGTGTTTGAAATCGGTTTCAGGGTTTGTTTTGGATTCAATTGCAGAAGAGAAAGAGAAAGAGAAAAACAACGATTCTTGTGTTGTCTGTTGTAAAATTTGTAACTTTGTAAGAGAAGAAATATTGGGTTGGGTAAAATTTTTTGAAGTGTTTTCTACTATTATCTCAGGTGAAGCAAAGCCACAAGGTGAGAATTTTCTACTATTATTTATTGTGAGTGTTCAAAGACAATAAACGACCTGATACGAACGAGGTTCTCTCTGCCTGGTCTCCGAGTTTAGAGGTTGCAGATGGTCACCCACGAAGTAGATCCAAATTAGAGGACGCACATCTTCATTTGAGGACAAATGGCACAAGCACTGGCCACTTTTTTCGATAATAGGATATTATTAGTGGGGGTATATTTGTAAATTTATATCATTTATCCATCAATATTTTATCCTCAACCAAACATACGTATAAATTTTTTTAATCAATTTGCCTTATAAAATCTGCTCCAACCAAACAACTGTTTTTTAACTTCCCTATCTAATTCACTTTTCCTGTAGATCCCTGATAATTACAGTTCCCCGGTAAACTCAAATTTTCTCTTCAACCAAACACCATCTTAACTATGTGCAAAGAGGATTTGTGAACCACACCATGTGATTAATTAATTATTTATCCTTGGTTGCATATGATGGGTTTCTTGCAAATTTTACACCAATTTGGTGCCTCTGGGGGCACTTGGGACCAAAAAAGTGAGACACCCGACAATTTTTGCTGAATAGAGCACCCAGGCATCCAGGCTTTCCAACCCAATTTAGTAGAAGTTATGCTATTTGTTTACATCTATTAATTTGTAAGGGATTCATTGAGGATTTTGATGGAGATCAAATAACTGTTCATGTGCCTTTATCTTTTGCGGCTCAAGTAGAAGTTCGTATATTTATGTTTTTTCATACGAACCTCTTGTCTCCCGCTATTTGGAATCCCAACTCAAGATATGCTTATTGAGCTTTACGTATCAACTAGCGGGATTCGTCTAGGCATTTGTGCAAATAAGTATAATCCGTCGAATCGCAAAAACCTTAAAAATGAAAGAATTCACAATAATAATTATAAGTATATGGAAAGAAAAAAAACCCTTTTTTT
The DNA here is from genome assembly GCF_033153095.1 of Gastrolobium bilobum. Taxonomy (NCBI): domain Eukaryota; kingdom Viridiplantae; phylum Streptophyta; class Magnoliopsida; order Fabales; family Fabaceae; genus Gastrolobium; species Gastrolobium bilobum. Next base: position 313,078 of record NW_026899532.1, read on the forward strand.
GTAATTCGTATGATGCAATTGGAGCTTTTCGACAAAAAAAAAAAGATTTCGACAGTCCTTTGTGGTTCTTACACCTTCAATTTTTATGTCGATATAACACCGTTTAAAAAAAGAGAAATTATTATCTCATTTTACATGAATAACTATCCCATGTTGTTATCACATAAAAAATTGTGCCACTATTTTTTTTTTAATAGGTGGTGGGTCCCACCACATCATGTGTCTAGAATAGGAGATAACTATCTCCAACAACATAAGAAAATAGAATCCCTTAAAAAATTCTCCATATGTATTTATGCTTGTCATCGTAAGATTTGAGACGCAGTCATATATAATAAAATAGGGAAAAACTATTCTCATGTTATATGAGATAAGTTTTTCCTCCTACACACCTTTCGATAATTGTGCCATTTTTTTTTCCAAGTGGTGAAACTCACAAATTTATTTTTATGATATGAGATAACTTATCTCCTTTAATATGAGATTAATAAAATTCAATAAAATAACATTACAGGATGGTAAGTTTTCAAATGTTAATTAGAGTTTTCTTTTTTCTTTTGTAGCGTAGTGAAGGGTTAAACCCAAAACTACAAGGCACTTAATAAATGGCAAAACAAACACAAAAGAAATTAGCATGCAGAATGTAAAAGACCAATGGGATTAAAGTATCTGCTGTAACTTCAGATAAGTGTATCTGTTGTTCAGTAAAACGACACCGTTTTTGTTGTTTTTTAATTAAAACGAATCTTCTCTTTTTTATCTCGAGGCGGTTTACCGCTCGCTGCTCTCCACGACGAAGCCACTTCTCTTTCTTTTTTTCTTTCTTGTGATTTTTTTTAACATTAATCTGGGATTGTTAGGCTCCAGCTCAAAAAACCCAAATCGAAAAAACAATCTTTTCTTTTGTTCAATTTTTTTTTTCCTTTGAGTTAGGTTGGGTTTTTTGTTTTTCAAAGGAAACAGAAGCAGAGGTTTCAAAGTTTCAACTTCGATTTGATTTGGTTTTGTGAGATTGAATTGAATTAGAGAAGAACCAAATCCCGAATGAATCTTATCTGGGGTCTTGACTTTATGGGGAGGGAAAAAAGCAACAAATGTGTGTGAAACTTACACTTGTGTTGCAAGCCTATGAGCCCACCAGGCAGAAAACGAAATTAGTGTGTGTATGGGAGAAGATAAGAACACTTCAATATAGACAAATTCGCATTTTCAAGAGTGGAACAACTGTATGAGTTGACAAAACAATCAAAACAAGCTTTTTACAAACACAAACAAAATCAAGAAAAGTAATAGCCTACCCTAGCTTGCTTCTAAGCCTTTTTAAGTTTCCTACGGGATCTATCTTCTCCTTTCTATTTTCTTTCCTCCACCTTGCCCCCCCTTCTCTTTCTCCTTTTTCTCCTCCGCGTCGTGTCGCCTAAAAAGCTATTTGGAAATTCAACGCGAAATGAAAATTTCGGAGATCCCCTCCTTTACCACAAGAACGTGAACATCCCCATTTCTCTCTCTCCCTCTCTATTTGTCTCTCTCCTCTATTTTGTTTCTACCTCCATCCTTACGAATAATTGGGTAAAGATAAATTGAGGGCGGTGAATATAAAGGTGCTTCCTTTTTTCAAGTATTACACAGCCCATGAATGAAGCCATTTCGTCGTGGAGAGCAGCGAGCGGTAAACCGCCTCGAGATAAAATAGAGAACATTAGTTTTAATTAAAAAACAACAAAAACGGTGTCGTTTTACTAAATAGCAGATACACTTATCCGAAGTTACAGCAGATACTTTAATCCCAAGACGAACAGGGGGTAATCGCGTGAATTAATGTCAAACTTCATTAACGAACTTGACCCGTGTGCGAATTGAACAAACGAATAAAAAATTGTGAATTTCTAAAGATCAGTGAAAACAGGCACAATTAATTTTTGGTCCTTGCAGTCCTTTCAAGTAGAACTCCATCACTATCTAGATCTAGTGATTCTTCCAACATGGGTAACACAACCAATTTAAGCTTCTTTTGGTAACCCCTTGCTTATTTTTACTGCGCTCGATTTGTTACTTACTTGAAGCTTATTTCCCAGTCTACTTTAGGCAGTTTGACCTGAGCCTAATTAACCTATTTTCATGGTTTTAGAGAAATATAATATAAAAATTATTGAAGACCAATCACTTATCAATTTAAATTGTTAGGTGAGTTGGTTGTTTATTATGATATCAAAGCCCTTCAATAGTTCTATATTATATTTTTTTAACACATAGTTATAGCCCACAAACCACTCACCTAGTTATAATCATCTAAATTTTAGTTCAAGAAATTGGTTTGTGGAGTTTCTGCAACACCCTTGTCACTTTATGGATATGGATCATGATATTGATTGTTACTTTCATAATAAATATATGACAACTTACCTTAAATGTTAGTATCCAAGAAAAAAGTCTGAGTGCTAAAGGAATTCTTGATTTTGGGATTTGTCTTGATAACTTCTCTAATGAATGAGAAATTATTACATTAAATTAAGATATTAAAATTTGAACGCAGAGAGAACAATTTCACGTGACATTTGATGAGCAAGTAATGATTTCTTATTAAGGAGATGTATGGTAGATTTTGGGAAAAACGAAACTCATGGATACTTACAATTAGTCCCTGTTCGCAGAAGTGAAGAAACCTCATAGAGCATATTAAAAAAAAAAAAGGCTACTAGATTGTTTTTAACAAAGGAGAGATAAAAGAATGGAGAAAGACTTTCTGCTGGGGCCATCCCAAAAATTGAAGATAGAGAAAATAAAGAACTTTTTAGAGGCCATACCCCAAAATAGAAAAGAGGGCTTTTGAGGAAGAGTGAGTTGTATTTACTTCTTAAAATTGGGGAACTCACTTTGGCAGAGGTCATTCCATCAAAACCGCAGGCCAAATTTTCGAGTAGAGACCAATCATCATCACTACTTTTTTCTTTGATGTTTATTTTTTGGGTATAACATCACTTTTCTTTCATCTTTGGTTCGTGTGCTTAGGTACAGGTTGTGGGATTTGAAAACAAATCTTTTAAAGGATTAATGTTTGTATTGTAGAAAATAAAAGTATGTGGAATTTATGTGGGATAATGTAAAGAGAAGAGAGTAAAAGAATATAGACTCCACACAATTTTATGTACGTGTAGGAGATAAAATTATTTCATAAAACATAAGAATTAAGAAATACTAATCTCATCTTTTAATGGACTAAGGAAACTCGCAATTAATCATTCCTATCTCTAGGAGCATGTTTTAATTTTATTATTTTTATTTTTTAAATAGAAACATAAGGGTCCCTTTCTTGAAGCTTTTGTCAAAAATCACATGCTTTGGAGGTTTCTGCTATAACATTTGCTCTTAACATGTTTGATGATCTGAACTTTCCTACGACCATGCATCTTTCGATATTATCTAGGTTTCAGTTCCTAAATGTCTCACAAGGTAGAATTATATCTCAGGTTTCATTTTTTTTTTCTTCAAATTTGAATTGCATTTTTTAAATGGGTGACTTCATGTACTTTACAATCAATGAAACTCATATTTTTCCAACGCCTAGTGAAAATTGTTACTAATAGCTGGCTATAACATCATGTTATTTACCTTTTTTTGCATTGTACACATACATATATAGATATTCAGTTTCAAGGTATTTTCTTGTTTAGTTTTGAAACTGTGGTAAGCTATTCAGTTTAGGTCTTGAACTACTCAACTTCTAACTTAAAATTTATTTATTACTTAAACCGTAAATAATGTTTCAGGATAGTAGATACTTTTATTTTCTATTTAATGTATTTTATTTATCATAATTAAATTCTATTTCGAAATTATTTCTTTATCGTAGGTAGCATAAATATGTGGTCTCCGACAGGTACTGTCTTTATCATATATATGCATGTGGCTGCTTTTGAAAAAGTGGGTCTATACTTGATGATGCTAAGCGCCAATTTTGAAAACTTTTCTTTGGATAGATCAATGATGTCTGTCTCCTGCTTTCTGTTCCCTTTTATTTGAGTTTAATAGTTATCTTATTGTAAGAAATAAATTTTATTTCTTATATATATATATATATATATATATAGAAAGAATAAGATTATACTCATAACTTATTTTCGTTTACAACCTCTTACAACTATATCTTAATCGTTAATTTTCGTCAATCAATGATTATTATTTTAGCAAATTATATTTATTAATTAATTATTAATTCGTAATAAATGATAATCGTTGATTGACAGAAATCAACAGTCAAAATATAGTTGTAAACGAAAATAGGTTATAAGTATAACATTTCTCATATGGAAATATGTGGGGTCTGTATGAGTCCATATAAGGAGAAAAAAAAATGAACCTCAAATATTTTTATATATGTATAAGAGATAAATCTATCTCCTGTAACATGAGAAACAATAAACCCTCCTTTTTTATGGCAATTATTTTCCGCATTCAAGGTAAGAGTGGTAGTTAAAATCTCGATTTTACGATTTTACGATTTTTTTTTAATCAAAACGATTTCATCAAAATTCCAAACGCTTTTACGATTTTTTATCCTCCTTTCAATTTTAGATAGAATCCCGGTTTTTTTTTTTTTTTTTTTTGTAATTAAAGAGGGGCTAAGCCCCAGAAACAGAAAGAAATTACAAATTAGAAACTAACAAGCTAGACATATTTCTAGCATCAGCAACTATAAGTTCCATCAACTGAGGAGGAGGATCTTTAAAAATCTTGAAATGGAGATTATTAGTCTGCCCAGCTTTAGCTAACCAATGAGCACATTTGTTGTAAAGACGGTCAATTATAACTCATACAATGGATCATTAGTCCATTAAGAAATTATCTCACCATTACCTATATTGCTTTGATTTATGGGAAATGTAAGAATAATGTTGTAGTAAATTTGATAGATCATGTTATAGAGACATCGATTATTGTGTCTGTCTCTTTTTCTTTTTTGATTTTTTTTTTTAAATATGGGATCCACGTGAATTTGTGAATGCATGATGAAAACTTGATTCCTGCAACATGACAAATGTTATCCCCTCCATTTATACCATATATAATAAAGTTGAATGAAAGTTCAGAAAAACTTAAAATTTATTAAGCTGTGTTTAGTTTATGAAAATAATTTTATTTTTATTTTTATCAATAGAGATAGTTATACTTTACCATCATTTTTTTTTTTGTGGAAATATTCCAATCAAGTTGCAGAAATCAAGTTGCGGAGCCGTACATGAATGAATTGAATACACACTCGAAAAAGAGGGATTCCAAAGACTATAGAAATATAGGACTCTACAGTTGAGGATAACTTACAAGAATTAATTGGTATTACCTATACTAACAAGATGCATCTACTTTTCGGTATCCCAGAATGGAAGAACTCCATAGTTAAGCATGCTTAACTTGGAGCAATTCTCGAATGGGTAACTTCCTGTGAAATTTTCCCAGGAAATGTGTGAGTGAGGACAATGCAAGCCGAAAAGTCTCGTGTTAGTTTGTGGGGATAGTTATTTATTCTTGAAGCGGCCGGGCATTACATTTTCAACTGTTGATTTCAATTTAATCCAGCAATAACTAATCAGATAATAAGAGTGATGAGCCTAAAATGATGGTAAGTAGGGGAGTAAATGAATTGAGTTGAGCCAAGGTTTAGCTTAAACGAGTCAAGCTTATGAAAAATATTTTAAGTTTAGCTTGGCTCATTAGCTTGGTACGAGCTAAATTCTAGCTTGGCTTGACTTATTAGCTTGTTACGAGTTAAATTCTGGGCTTGACTTGTTTATATAAAATTAAAGGCTTGGCTTGAGTTTGGTTTGACTCATTTATAATTAGAAAATATAATTTTTTCAAACTTACATATGTCTAAATGTTGAGACTATAAATGCATCAAATTATGTATTCATTCGTGAGAGAAAAAATAATTATAGAACCCACTCCGTCCACATATATTTTAAAATCGAATAATGAGTTCTGCAATTTCTTCTTAAATATTGATACATGAAATAGAGAAAGTGGGGGAAGAATATTTTTACAAAAGTATGTAATATAGACTAACTTTTAAAATTTTTCAGTGATAACAGTTTGTAATATTAAAAAAATAACAGTTACTATGACATTTATTAAAATAACCAAACAAACCCGACAAACAATTTAATCTCATCTCATATCACCATTATTCTCATCCTCAAATTGGAACGAAGATTCTAACAATTGATATCCACTGACAATACCTAACCAAAGAAAAAAAACTACCTATTAGCACTACTACCAGACCTCATGCTACTCCAGGAAAACTTAGCATTTACCTCAAAGTCCATCAGCACCTCATATGAGCAATTTGATATAAAAAATAGGGTTAATTATTTAATGACATAAAAATGTATTATTTATTATAATAATATATCGAGTCAGTTCACGGACTTTCAAGTCAAGCCTTATTAAATTAGGATTAGGCTTGTTTGCTAAACAAGCTTTTTTTAAAGCTTAAGCCTGTTCTATTTATTAAACAAGTCAGACAAAGCCAAATTTAAAACAAGTCAAATCTTGGATCCTTGACAAGTTGCTCGGCTCATTTACACCCGTAATAATATATAATATTCCTCTTACTTCTTACCCTATATATAATAGGACCATAAACAAAAAAATGAAATTAAATACCGCTGTTTGTTGGAGTTTCTGAGTCACGGAGCAAAGTTTCAAAAAAAATTCAATTTAAATAAATCCCAAAGTTTTACACCATCACTAGCTGCAGAGGCGGATCCAGGTGTATGAGAAAGGGGGCAAGTGCTCACCCTTGAAATATGATACAAAAATACGAAAATATCCTTATCTTAAAATTCAAGTTTTCCCAATTTAATTTCGGGGTAGGATATTATAACAACCAATTAGGGTTACTATCAATGTTACTACTAATCAATTTCACCGTTAGATCGATTATGTTGATTCAACGGTTATATTTATTTCCATCTTTGTATAGTTATGATTCCCTATATTTAATACTTTATATTTATTTTTACTTTTGTATGGTTATGATTTTTCATATTTAATGCTTTTACATTAAATATGGGGATCATAACCATACAAAGATGGAAATAAATATAACCGTTGGATCATCATAATCGATCTAACGGTAAAATTGATTGGTAGTAACCCTAGTTAGTTGTTACGATATCCAACCCCTTTAATTTTTCTCTTTCTATTTTATTTTTTCGTGAGTTTTTTTTTCTCCTCCATCTTCATTATCCAAACCTAACAGCAGAGAGCTCTATTCTAGACCCATCGTTTATATCTACATACTAATTCATCTCCTCTCAAACCTCAATCTCCGTTATTGGAAGTTAGAACATTTGCTTCTTCCTCCATCATCGGTTCAGTTGAGTCGCAATTTATCCAGATCTAAATTAGACCCAGCCAGCCGACAACTGTTCATAAGTTGCGTTTCAGACTAGACCCAAATCTATATGTACTTAAAGTTATTAAGTATTAATCCTTCATTAATTTTCTGAATTCATGAGTGAACTTTGCTCTCTATCAAATTTAAGAGTGCAATAAGAATACTATAAGTAACCATCATACTTTTATTGGTTACATTATCTCTCATACGGCAGGGAAGTATATCCATTCTCAGAAAAGGATATGGCAGTCACCAGTGGCGGAGTCAGGATTGGAGAGAAGGGGGGGCGAAAATTAAATTTTTTCTTGCATAATATTAGTATTTTCTTTACTTATTAACCTCATATCTTCATGAAACTCATTTAGGTAAATTTTTTTATCAAAATATTAACTTTTAACAACATTTCAAAGACTGAAAAAATGCACTGTTGACCGATTCCAACATACATAAAAGGTAGTTTAAAGCAATAATTAAAAAAAGAAAAAAAGAGTGCCTTAACTAAAACAATGCTTTTAACTATAATTTTTTATTAAAAAAATTAAAAGACTGCAATCAAGTTGCCCCCAAAAATGAATCATTTAAGTTAGAGCAAACTCATTTTCTTTATATGAAACCATTACACAAAGAGAAACACAACCATGCAAATGAAAAGAGAGCAAAAGGGTGACAAAATGACCAAAACTTTCATTAACCAAAACATAGCATATGGAAATAAAAAAGAAAATGCATAAAAGGTTAAACATAACATATACACACTTTAGGTGAAGTGAAGGTAGATTTCAACTTGGATCTCAAACCAGAACTTTTAGAAGAAACACATTTAATAGTAACAACAGTACCATATTAGCCTTCAATTGTATTAAACAAAAATTTCATTTTTTTTGGAAGGGGGTGGCCGCCCACCCTAGCCTCCCCTGTCTCCGCCCCTGGTACATGTCCATCAAACTTAGCAACCTTTGCAACGAAGAGGAGGTAAAAACACATTAATTGAATATTATATCTCAAATAAAAAATTGTACCTAATTTTTTACATCCCAGATTTTGACAAGAGCCTCTACTCAAGAATGAGACCTTATGCTCGTTATAATGTAACTCTTCAGTACCTAATCAGTTTCATTCTCGATACTCGGATTATCTTGGACTCTCTCTCTCTCTCTCTTTCTTGCTTTTACTTACTCTTTTCCATCTAAATCCATCTTAATGTAAAAAAATTAAAATAGATATATTGATTCTAACATTGTTAAGAAGGGACTCGGATGAAAAAAAACATAGGGGATAAATAATAAAAAAGAAGTATAACGGTGTAAGTAATTCAAAGGCAAACCATAAGAAGATATTTGAATTTTTTCCTATTTATTAAATACACATCTTTGAGGAGGGGTTAGGAGTTTTAATTGTGAATAAGTCCCGACTCAAGATTAGTCATATAGCCGGCTCAAAGAGTTGAAGCTTGTAGAAATACTTGGAGACCGACCACCTCAAAAAGATAATTAGGATTGATATGCCAAAAAAATATTTAAAAATATGAATAAAGAAAACTCTATCTATTTATTAAATATACACATTGTGAATTAATGTGTGTTATCAAACATATTTTTTATCTAGAAACTTTTCGTAAGTAAAAAATAAAAAAAATGATTTCTCTACAAAAGAAGAATAATTATGATACACACCTGTATACTTTTTATTTAATAATTTTACTGTCTTTTTGAATGATTACACATGTGAAACTAGTGGGAGATATATCAGTCACGCTGTAACTTACTAAACAAACATATATGGGGTAAAAATGTGGAACTCCACTATAAGCTGATCAGTCCTTGTATAAATTATTGTGGATGCTACTCATTTCAAGTCACTAAACCAAAAAAAAGAAAGATGGCTAGAGCTAGTACCAGTAACACACCATTGTACGCTTTGCTCTTGATTTCTTGGTTACTTTTTGCTTCACAGATCCATGCCTCCTCATCAGAGGCACTTGTAAGGCCTCCAATTGTGGACGGGCTCTCATGGAATTACTATTGGTTAACCTGTCCTAGGCTTGAAAGGATTGTCAGAAAGCATCTTCAGAAGGTGTTCAACCAGGATAGTGGTCAAGCTCCTGCCTTACTCAGGATCTTCTTCCATGACTGCTTCGTTCAGGTAAAGACTACTACTTTACTACTCTTTTCAGTTAATATAGTTTTTTTTTTTTTTTTTTTCATTCAAATATATATTCTAAATAATCATTTGTCAAAGATTTATCAACTGATCATCTTTCTCACAATAATTTTTAATGTGTAAAATATATAACTCACAAGCTAAATATTTAGGCTAATATGTTTAAGATTGTGAGTTATGTTAAAAATGTATTTATTTTTATAAAATAAATTATTGATATATACTAACTGTTAATTTATGTGTATAAACAATACTTAAGTAGTGATTATAAAAAAAGGGTGTTATTGTTTCGACGCAAGAAGGGTTATTGTGTGAAAAATCTAAAATATTCCTTGAATGAATTGTTTGAATCCATATAGGGTTGCGATGGGTCGATATTATTGGATGGAACTCCAAATGAAAGAGATCAACCAGCAAACATAGGAATAAGGCCAGAGGCCTTGCAGACAATTGAAGACCTCCGATCTCTTGTCCACAGGCAGTGTGGAAGGGTCGTCTCCTGTGCTGACCTCATTGTTCTCGCCGCACGTGAGGCTGTTTCCCAAGTAACTATTTTCATCCACCCCTTTCTCTCCTTATATACGGGTAGCATATATATATCAAACAGATTGGAATGATAGAAAAGTGGTGATGTAATCATCATAATCGTTCATTTAAAAGTCATGTATTTTTTTATCTCTCATCTCATCATCAATGAATAGTTATGATAAAATAAATGATTACTTTTTCACATAAGAAGATTCAATGACGAAGCCAAAAAAAAAAGTTTAGTAATGCCAAAAGATTCGGACAGATAAAATCAGGTGGTGTCAAGGTTGTATTAATTTTATAAATCCAACTAATATTAAGGTTATATCAAAATTTAAAAAAAAAAAATCTATACTACTTTAAAAAATTAGATGGTGCCAAGGCACCACCTATCTCCCAAGTGGCTTGAGAAGATCCAAATCCATATCAAACTTATTTTAAGAGTAAATCTTTTCATATTTACACTATTTAATAAATTTTTATAAACGTTATATTTTATCAATCCAACCATTGGATTAAAAGTTCTCTTTAAGTATATTAGTTTTACAAAATTTCATAAAATTTCGATTCTAATTGATATTTCATCACACAACTTTGGATAATCATTAGTAAGATCTCTTTTTCACTTTTGTTTTCCTTCACTTTGGTTAGTCAGGAGGCCCTGAATTTGACGTGCCACTGGGGAGAAAAGATGGCATAACCTTCAGCATAAATGGAACAAACAATCTTCCACCACCATTTTTCAAAACTGGTGAACTCCTTGACACTTTTGGAGCTAGAAACTTTGATGCCACAGATGTGGTTGCACTCTCTGGAGCACACAGTTTTGGTCGAGCCCACTGTAGCACTTTCTTTGACAGGATCAATCAATCAGACCCACCCATTGAGGAGTCCTTTGCCAACAATCTAAAGGGCATTTGCCCCAACGAAGACTCCACCAACACTTCTGTGCTGGACGTGAGAACCCCCAAGTTGTTTGATAACAAGTACTACATCAACCTTCTGAATCGCCAGGGTCTCTTTGTCTCGGATCAAGACCTGTTCAGTGACTCGAGGACTAAGGAAATAGTGAACTCCTTTGCTTCCAACCAGAAACTTTTCTTTGACAAGTTTGCCAATGCTATACTCAAGTTGAGCCAATTGGATGTGTTGACTGGAAAACAAGGACAAGTTCGTGCTAAATGCTCCTTCCCAAACACCAAGAAGAAATCTTTTGTTACCTCTGTGGTGGAAGAGGTGGTTGATTTAACTGGTCAGGTGTAAAACGAACCATAAATGACCTAGTAGACTTTAATATGTTACATAAAGAAGGAGTTTCTTCCTGTGTTGTGTTGCTGGTTTCCTGACATGTTTTCGTGTCTAGTGTTTGATGAACCGTGTAATAAAAATGTAACATAGTGAACCTTAGTGTGACATATAATGCACATCATTTTGGTTTATGTCCCTTTATATTTTCTATTTATATCTTCTTATAAATTAATAATTTACTTAACCACAATTTGGGCACTTGTACCATCAGTATAGCAGAGTCTTGCATGGGGCAATTTGATTGCAATGCTGGGAGTCACTTCAACATGTGTGAAATCATTATTTCAGTTTATATATGGGAATGTCATGTGCTTAAATTTGGGATCTGTGAGAACTTTTTGTTTGTTCATGAATAAATTTGTTCCAGCACCTTGTTTATTTGGACTTGCGGATGAACTGGTTTTGGTAGATTTAGATATGTTGTTAGTGGTCTTAAGGTCTTATTTGCTCTGCATCAGGTATGAATAAGATGGTTATAAATCATTTGGACAAGCTTTTTGTCTTGAATGATGCTGCTACAATTGTAAACGAACTTGAAGTTCAGCATCCAGCTGCCAAAATTTTGGTTTTGAACCGGAAAGGCACAACAAGAGCAAACTCATTATCAAAATTTCAATCAACGGTTACATTTTTTTTTTCATATTCAAAAATAAAAAAATGTCCTTTTTCGTAATTTACACTCATTATCCCATCAATATTTTTTTACTTTTTCTGTTACTTGAACCAAACATAGATTTTCATAAATTTACATCAATTTTTTCGGTAATTTTTGGCCGTAACAAACAACTTTTTTTTCCTTTTATTACCAAACTCATTTTCCTACTATTTTTCCAGTAATTATATTTCTCTAGTAAAAAATGTGGGTTTTATAAGAGTTATGTTGTAGGAAAAGTGATTGTGTTATGTTATAGAGATTCGTTTTGCGTGCCGAAGTTTTTTTTTTTTTTTTTTTGGTTTAAAAAATTGCGAGTCCCACAAAATGTTGTGTGTAGGAAAGTTGTTGTGGTCATGTTAAATGATAGATGCAAAACCCAAAAAATATATATATCTTCTACCAAACGCTCCCTTGGAGATTTGTAGATAGAATGATGGATTTAATGTTTTTTCTTTTGTTATAATTTTTTGTTTTTACTACACTCACATAAAAATATGTGAGTCCCACTATTCTTTTCTGTTTATTCTTTTTACAATGAAATTCACTCATTTTTATTTGAATAGTAAAAAAAAAATTCTACGATACAAGCAGTAATATTTTTCACTAGAATTATATCCATAAAAAGAGAGAAAACAAGAAGTATTTTGTCATTAGAAACAGTAACATTTTTCACTAGAAATTTTTTCTCATTCTTTTTATATTTTGTTTAATTGTGTTCTGATTTTTTTTTTAAATTGTTTTATAAAATAATTATGGAAACATGTATTTTCTGTGTTTTTTTGTTTGTTTTGAAAGATAAAAATCATTAAAAAAATATAACTAAGACATGTTCTTTATATTTGATTTTAAAAAAATAATTACATTTTTTAAATTATTTTTTACAAAAATGCCTTATCAAATGATTTTTTTTTTATCCTGAAAATTTAAAAACTATTGTTAGAAACAGTATTCAAACAAAACGATATATATCCACTAGGGTTAGTCTAGTGGTGTGGGTGTGTGTAATAAGGTGTGTGTGAGTGTGTGATTGTGTGTTCTATTCCATATAACCTAAAAAAACAAAGCGATATATATTTACTATGGGCGGCATCCATTGTATTTCCAAGACATCCTTTCAAATCACCAGTGGCTGCTTTTAGAAGCACAATTTGGGTGCCACGAGAGTAAGGATTCTCTTATAAAAAAAATAAAATAAAAAAGATAAACATAAAAATAAAATTAGTATAAATATGTTATTCTTTTTATATTAGTGGTTGGTGCATATATGATACCGAAAATATTTTGTGCCTTTATGTGACTTATTTTCCCCGTACGAGAATATATAGACATTTTTATTCCAAAAAAAAAAGAATATATAGACATTTGCAGACATGTACGAAGCAAAATCAAAGTTGTCTGCTTATTACTTAGGGTCCGTTTGGATCAGTTTTTTTTTTCAAAAGCTACTTTTTTTTTCAAGAAAAAAAACGCTTTTCGTTTTTAGTTCGTTTGGATGTCTGGTTTTGAAAAAAAGGAGAAGTCACAAAAAAAGCCAAAAACTTACTTTTTCCAGAAGCTAAATTTTTTAACTTCTAAGAAAAGAAGAAGTCAAAAATCAAATATATTTTTCAAAAATTAAATATTTTTATAAAAATATAAATAGCTTTAACTTTTGTAAAAAATGCTTTTAAAATAAGGAGGTGATAAAAGTTACTTTTTCTAAAAGCTGAAACAAACGACCTCTTATTACTTTTCAATGATTACTTTTTGACTTTAAAATGTCAACAATTCAAGGCGAAATGATGGATCTGAATCCTCTAATGTGAAAAATCACATGACTATTGAAATCATAACCATACAAAGTAGATCAATGGTAATAAAGGAGGAGAGAGAAAATATATTAAAATAGGTAGTTACAAAATCATAACCGTTGATTTATCTTTGTATGGTTATGATCTTCTCACGTGACCATGTCATTTTTTTTCACATTAGAGGATCTATTTCCGCGAAATGATAAACTTTAGAGTAACATCATTTTTGATTTCTAACAAAAAAAATAATATTGTATTCACCTTAGTTTCTTACAAAAAAAAAATAGTCTTGAGCTCCCTAACAAATTTAAAGTGTATTCATTTAGTTGAAATTGTGATTCCTTACAAATTCAAAAAAGATCCATATTTATCTTTCAAAAAGACTAAAATATGAATTTATAGGGATCAACAGACTAATTTTTTTTTTGTAAACGACTAAAGTAACTATCGTATTTTTTTGTTAGGGATCCAAAAGGATATTTAAAAGACGTAGAGTCTGAAAACAGTGTTGGATTCATTAATTCAAACAAAGAACACGGATGTGATTTAAAAAAAAAACACTGATGTTAAAATTATGGTATACGATTATTTTTCTTTTATATATATATATATATATATGTGTAAAATTATTTATGTAGCCGCTTTACATACAACAATGACAGGTGTATGGTTATGATTCTTCACATTTAATACTTTTATCCTTTGTATGGTTATGATTCTCCGTATTTAATGCTTTTAAGTATATATATATATATATATATATATATATATATATATATATATATATGGAAAAAATGTTTCTGCAGTTAATGCAGATAACTTATCTGTATTTACTCCCAAAACGACGTCGTTTTGATATTGAAATCTTAAAAAATTGTAAATATAAAGACAATTATAACTCTGAGATAAATTTATTTTGGGTTTAATGTTTCTATGAGATAAATTTATTTTTTATATACACGTAAAAATGTATAGGACTTATGTGAGGAGAAAAGAGAAAATATTTTATGAATATAATGTTTCATCATAAAATATTTCATGAACTTCTTATATCATATCATAGACACATAAACGTTATGAGTGGCTGAGTGCCATTGTATAAAAAAAAAAAAAATTTAGAATGTGTCTCATATCTTTTTGAGTACGTAAGAAAAAGGAATTATGCCATGTAACATGACACTTTTATTTTTCAAAGAAAAAAATGAAAAAATATGAATTTCACATATTTTTATACGTGTATAGGAGATAAATTTATCTCCTATAACATAATAAACAATAAATCTATTTATTTTGCTAGTATTGAATGTAAATATCAACAATAAAATTATTTTTTGATACAAACACTAAGAAAGAGATCAGTTTCATATTTTTTTTCCAAAAAAAAATAAAAATGAATAGAACCTATTCATAGTACTCTTCTTTTATATGAAATGAACAAAATACTAGAGTGCAAAATTTGATTCTAAAGCTTGAGAAAATATATTCTTAATATAGTGAAGATAGAGAGAAGGGGAGCGGGAACGAAGCCAATACCAGTGATAATACACCGTGCGAATTATTTATCCAACCCCAGACAAGGGTTAGCACCTGTAATTTGGTATATATACAGCGGACATATACCTAACAATAAAAGGTCTTATCAGTACAATGTTTCAAGATTATTTGCGTCCGAGGGTTTTTTTTTTTTTTTGGATATTAAAAAAAAAAATTGATGTATAGGTAAGTTTATTTCATATTCATTAAAAGAAATTGATAGAAAAGGATTGCCTGGCCATCAAAATTGAATTGTTTTTTCTTTCTCTTGTTGTAGACATCCCACTTGGTTCTTATTTCTGTGCTTTTGTTTTGTAAAATTCAACAAGGGTATCCTTGACAGTGGACACTATTCTACATTGAAACGCGCTTGCACCAAAAGTCTAACCTCATCAGCGGGGTCCGTGCTCAACACGTGACTATTTACCTAACCTTGATACTATTCAAACCAATTTTCATCAAATTACCCAAATATCTTAAATGCTCGTCCTCTTTTGTCGTTATATAGAGATTTTTTTTTTTTTGTAAATAAAAGTTTAAGCAGGATTAGACATCGATATCTCACTAAGGTTAGGGAAGACCCCAACCTCTTTGAAGATTTCTGAGAGAGATTATATACCACTTACCAATAAAGTCCTCACATCAGCCAACGGGATTCAAACCCACCCCTTGAGGAATATGGACCAAACCCTTAGCCAACTGTGTCGACTTTTGTTCGCTATAGAGATTTTTTTTAGTAAAAATCTTAAGGTATCCCCATTATTCAATTTTGTCCTGCCATTTTATTTTTAAAATACGGCCTCAAAGATTACCTTTTTATTGGTTGGAACAAAAAGTATATTGGACTATATTATCAAAAAAAAGGATGAGATTAATATACTATCGAACCCTGAGCTAGTCAATTTATGAATATATTCACATGATAGACTCCACGAGAATTTATGAATGTATTCACACTTGTCATGCATTAGTTCATGTACTAAAAGCCATCCCTTTCTTATCTATAAATACTGTAGATGCCTTTAACATCTGAAGTCATTACCTTCCTACATACGATCATGGCTTCTGCTTCTCTTAGAAGTGCTTTTTTTACCTTTATTCTGATCTCTACCTTTTTTTGGGTTTCCCACGTCAAAGTATCCGAGGCACAAGCCAAACCTCCTATAGTGAAGGGACTATCATGGACCTTCTACGATTCAAGCTGCCCTAAGCTTGAGTCTATCATCAGAAAAGAGCTCAAGAAGATCTTTAACAAAGACATAGGTCAAGCTGCTGGCTTGCTTCGCGTTCACTTCCATGATTGCTTTGTTCAGGTAAAGTGGTAACTTGTAACTTTTTTCATAGCCATACTAGACTAGAAGCTCACTTGATCGTGTCAATTAAGCAGTCTTTTCACTTATTATTGTTTCCTTTGTTAGTCTAATATAAAATTATTAAAGTGGCATATGATTGTTTAATATTCTTAAAAATCTACAGCATCTATAATATTTAACATAGATATATATATTTACACAAAAACGGGAATGAATTCTTTAAAATTTTAAACAAGTATATCTCATTTATGAACATTATAAAGATTTTTTTTGTAAAATGTGAATTTTACTAATCAATCGTTATATGTTAATTATGCATATCAAATTTATACTGTCTTGTATCATTAGGCCAAATAATTATTGCCATTAACAATAATTAACAGTTGGTTATATTTTGAAAACAGATTTTAATTTGCATAGCACACATGTGCGATATCATGGATTAATGCTAAATATGGTTAGTTATTAATGAGGTTAGAATTTTTATTTTATTTTATTTTTTAATTACAGGGTTGTGATGCGTCGGTTTTATTAGAAGGATCAGCAAGTGGGCCAAGTGAGCAAGATGCACCACCAAACTTGACTTTGAGGGCCTCAGCCTTTAAGATCATAGAAGACCTTCGTAGTCGTGTAGAGAAGAGATGTGGAAGAGTCGTTTCTTGTGCCGACATCACTGCCCTTGCTGCACGTGATGCTGTTTTCCTCGTAAGTCCCTACAATTTCTTATCAATATTTTTCTTTGGATTAATATTGTCCTATGTATGATATTTTTGTTAAATAAATTGATTACATATTATTACTTTTTCTTATTTCAATAAAATAATTATGGATTTAATGTTTTTTATAGAAAATAAATTTATCCTTTACACATTTTTAAGCCTATATTTTCTCTTTCTCTTTCTTCTTTTTATACGAATCTCACATACTTTTATGTGTGTAGCAAATAAATTACACGAGAAACATTAAACTCTAATTATTTTTCAATTATAACATATTTTACAATATAAAAGCATAAATAATGGAAAAAAGTTTGTCCTTGTAAAGGATGATCCTTTCAGTTAAAAATAGTGTTTTTATTTAAAATTTAAATTTAAAAAAAAAACTTCTCACTCTCTTCCCCTATAATTTTCATTGTCTATCTCTTTCTTTCGCTAAAAATGATATAATTTTATATCCTTTAAAAGAATAAATATTGATCCAAAAAACAATATGATAATTGATAATGTAAATAGTGTTTATTTATTTATTTATGAGAAATATTATTCTCATGTATTTCATGCACTCACAAATCAAGGTGAGACCCACTTTTTATTTTTTTCTCTCCTCTAAATTGCGAGTGGATGAAAAAAAAAAATTCTCTCATAATAATATTTTTCTGAGTAAACACCCTTTTTAGTCCCTAGCAATATCTACGCAGTCCTTTTCAGTCCCTGGCAATAAAAAAGGACCAAATTGGTCCCTGAAAGTACAAGAAAAGGGCCACTCTACATATTTGGAAGTTGACATAAGAACTAACATGACCCTTTTTTTGTAATTTCATGGACCAATTTGGTCCTTTTTTATTGCCAGGGACTAAAAAGGACTTCGTAAATATTGACAGGGACTAAAAATGGTGTTTACTCTATTTTCCTTTATTTATTTCACACAGATATTTAGAAATCTCTCTCTTTTTTGTGTATGCATTATCCAATTTCTTTTTTCTCTGTTGCAGTCAGGAGGACCAGAATATGAAATTCCCTTGGGAAGAAAAGATGGATTAACCTTTGCCACAAGGAATGTCACATTGGATAACCTTCCATCACCCACAAGCAACACCACTACCATTCTAAATTCTCTAGCTACCAAAAATCTCAACCCCACTGATGTAGTAGCCCTCTCAGGTGGCCACACCATAGGCATAGGCCACTGCAGCTCTTTCACAAAAAGACTCTACCCAAGTCAAGACCCTGTCATGGACAAAACCTTTGGAAAAAATCTAAGACTAACTTGCCCCACTAACAACACAGACAACACCACAGTGCTGGACATTCGAAGCCCCAACAAGTTTGATAACAAGTACTATGTTGACCTTATGAACCGCCAGGGACTGTTCACCTCAGACCAAGACTTGTACACTGATAAGAGGACCAAGGATATTGTAACCAGCTTTGCTGTGAACCAGAGTTTGTTTTTTGACAAGTTTGTGACTGCCATGCTCAAAATGGGTCAGCTTAAAGTGTTGACTGGAACTAAAGGGGAGATTCGTGCCAATTGCTCCGTGAGGAATACAGATAACAAATCCTTCTTGACATCCATAGTGGAAGATGTCGTTGAAGAATTGATAGAAATGTAACCCTGTTTTCTCCAAGTGAAAGTTTTTCACTTGCATGCTTATAAAGTCAGGCAGTTTGAAAAAATAAAAGCTTGCACTGTATTTATATGTTTTGTGAAATATGTTAATAAAAGTTTGGAATTATAAATGTGGTTAAATAAGTCCGAGTCATTAAATCTGAACTTGATGATTTGAATAGACAACGTCTTAATAGGAGAGGAATCAGGTACCCCAATTGGAAAAATGAAAATAATTAAAATATTTCACAGAATAGACATATTAGGCACTATAAAAAAGGACACATGCTTTCCCATCTAGCACTAATTAAAAAGAGAATTTGACACCCGAATATTATGAAAACTGAGAGAGAAACGAATATGGCAATCGATTAATTATGGGGAACACCGAACATATTAAAATAACATTAAACTAAAAAGAGTTACTACAACATGAAAAATGGCACAAAACCATAAAAAAGCATCTAAAGAACAAAACATAAACTGAAAATCCACCCGCCTGGCCCCATTAAAAAAATTGAGTAAAAATTGAATTGAGACACTAATTTATATAAGATTTGAGACAACCAATAGGGTAACAGCTGGTTAAGATTTCACACACACTCCGCACATATACATACACACACAAAAGCAAAGTTAACATGTGACTCAGCCCGCATACCAGTACAACCTATATAATAGTGTAGCCCATGTACCTGCCATCTCTCCAAACACAAATCACATATAGAGATTATTTTGTGGGCTTTGGCTTGATACACACAGCCCTACAAGCAAAGTTAACATGTAATTTAGCCCAGATACCAGTACAGCTTATATAATACTAGCTCGAGTTATTTAAGGGTGTACAAGATAAATATCCTGTTTATTAGCATTATTTTTGAAAAAAAATAATTTTTTTTTATTTCTGTGTCTTGCAATAGTTTATGAGAAAAAAATATGTTTGATAACATGTTATATTTTTATTCCGAGAATGAGAATTGCATTTGATAACACAACAAATAATATAATAAAAAAAATAATTCTATTAAGCATAAAACATTTTTGGATCATTACTTTCCTTTTCATATAGTGTGGTGGTGGTTATGGTGGCAGCGGTGGTGGTGGCGGTGGCAGTAGTGGTAATGGAATGGTAGTGGTGGTGACGGCAATGGCTGCGGCGATGGTAGTGGTAGCGATGGTGGCAGTGACAGTGGTGGTGACAGCAGTAGCTGCGATGATGGTGGCGGTGGTAGTGATAATGGCATGGAGGTAGTTATAGTGGTGATGGTGGAGGTGGTGGTGATATTGGCGGTGGCATCGTGGTGCTGGAGGTGATGACGACACTAGTGGTACGACGATGGTGGCGGTGGTCGTGTTGGGATGATGGTGGTGGTGGATAGAGCTGGCAAAATGGGCCGAGCCCGCCGGGCCGGCCCGCCCCGCCCGCCAAACGGGGTGGGGCGGGCTGAGTTTTCTAAACCCGCTGTCCGCCAAGCCCGCCAGCCCGCCCGGGCTGTTTTTTTTTTTTAATTTTTAGTGTAAAATGTGACGGGCTTGGTGGGCAGCCCGCCCCGCCCGCCCAAACGGGGCGGGGCGGGCAGAGATATCTAGCCCACCTTCAATGGCGGGGCGGGGCAGGCAGCCCGCTTTGCCACCTCTAGTGGTGGAGAGTGATTAAGAAATATAAGTATTTCTCGTTTTGTGCCCGGGAATAAAAAAAATAGATTTTTATTTATTTATTTTTCTGTTTCCCAGCACAAAAATTAAACCGATTCATCCCGGAAACAAAAAAATAAACTGGTTTTATCAAACGAGTTTTCTATCCATTTCTGTTCCCGAGAACAGAAATTAAAAAAAAAATCGATAAGATTGTCATGCACACCCTAAGTGTGATAAAATCTCACATTGGTTAATAATAGACTGAGTGAAGTCTATACAAGTGGGATAACCCATGAATCCAATACCTTAAGATTTCGGATTGTTATATGTTGTTGGATCCACTTGGTGTGGTTGGTCTAGCTTAGTTCATTGATAATGGTCCCCTACCACGAGCTCCTCCTTGACCCGCCTAATAGTGGTATCAAAGCCAGGTGTTTGGCAAGAAGTGGGTTGAGTTACTTGGGCCTGGGGCAAGCGGAGAGGAGGGGAACATACCAATGTTAGGTTTCACACTTGAGGGAGAAATTATTGAGATATTCAAATGTGTTAATTCCCACATTGGTTGGTAATGGGTTAAGTGAATAGTATATAAGTGGAAGGACATATGAACCTAATGCCTTAAGATTTTGGGTTGTGATATGGTGTCGGATGTAATGCCCCGTGAGCTCCTGGTTTGTTAACATCAGAATGGTATTAAGGCCAACTAATTAATCAAATAAATGCAAAAACTAATCATCTTAATTCATAATTAAACTCATGTAAAAACGTGAATAAATTTTTTACATTCTATATTAATTTATAATAGTTACTTGCATGTCAAGTTAATTTCATTATATATTACTTGTTCTTCCAATTATCTTATATATTAATTAATTTCGTGCTTAATTACATACTACTTGAATTATGAACTATGGGAGAATGCTTTTCAACGTATTGTCTCAGCAATTACAGACCCTAGAACGTCCAATCACATTTAGTTTATGGGAAATATTACTTTCATGTGACATGAGAGAATAGAGGAGAAAAAAGTGGACCCTAATCTTGATTTGTGAGTGCATGAGAGAAAAATTATCTCATGTCACATAAGAGTAATATTTCCCTTATTTTATTTACATTAACTACCCTCATTTTTTTAACATTTATTAAGGCACCATACTTTGCAGAGATGGATTTAAGCCTTCCATATTTAAATTCCATAAGGTCTACAAGAATTTCTTTTTAAACGTTTTTTTACTTTTGTTTGCCCAGAATATCCGGATATTTGTCGAAGACATATCCGGATATGCCATATCCGGATACCTGATATTCAGATATTTCAAGACAGTGGCGAAATCGAATATCTCTCTTTGGGCTGAGGGTTTAGCATTCAACCCTTTGCCCCATATCACTTCATCTTGTACTTGATTATCTTTACCTAAGACATACAATAAGTGTCGACCATATATGAGGTTTAATTAAGCTATCTAGTACCTTCCTTGGCACCTAAATCATCATATCTAAAGGGAGTTGATTAAGTGATATATGCATACATCTTGGCACCTAGCAATCCGTTACTTAGGCCATCTCACACAGGGTTGGCAAAATGGGCCAATTCGACTCGACCTGACCCAATCTGTTTGTAACCCTAAAAAAATAAGTCGGGTTAGGGTTGGCTCGAAAAAAAACACGAGCCAAAATCCAACCAAACTCGACTCTAGCTGGGTTAGGGTTGGCTCGAAAAAAATGTGGAAAAAAATAGCTTAATCAAACACAATTTCTATACACTTTCGAAAGCTCTTATGGCATTTCTTAGAGACAGATCCTTTGTGAAATGAGAAAGCTATAATAACATGGAGTCACGTTCCCACATTCCTTGTGTCACCATTTGACTAACTTCCATAGCAAGAAGAGCCAAACTCAGCCAACCAATGCTCGATATTACATCTACCATTGCCTGAAGCAAAACATTAGCTTTAACATGCAGATCTATCACTTTGGGGTTTTCAAAGGAAAATCTCTGGGGACTGATTAACCTACGAACCACTTCTTCCTCCTCGGGTCGTATTGGAAGCTGAGCATATTCTGAAGTAGATGCAAGAACCTCCAAAAGACTAACCTATAAATGTCCATGTAAGATAACTGAAATTAATAAATAAATAAAAAGGATAACCCACGAGTTGACCTGTTTGACCTGTGGGTTGGCTCAATTTTTTTCGAGTTGGGTTGGGTCAGACTGGTTTGGATTGTCAGCTCATTTTTGCCAACCCAACCGACTTATTTTATGTTGGTTATGAGCCAACCCGACGGGTTGCCTCATTTTTGCCATCCCTTATCTCACATAGACATCAAATTACAACTACAAATACTCAATAACATAAACTTATGCATGTTCCTTGATAGAAATAAACAAGCTTGTTCCATAAGGCATAGACAACCCCTACGCTCGTCCCAAATACAAACAACACATTGCATGTAAAAAGGTAATCATATCTTATACTAGTATATAAACATCAATGCTAGCAATGTATGTCTCATGTCATGCTAGAATCTCTACGCCGACCTCTTGCCTTGAGATGCATCAATATCAATAATCTCAGTACCTGAAAAATATTCCCCAAACGAGGAGAGATTTTGACAAATCTCAGTAAACTGGGGTTCTCAAAGTATTACTCCGTCCCAAGTTCACTTACATATATAATAAGTGCAACAGAATAATAAAATGCATAATGCTGGATATATAGCATGTAATATTTACAATATCAATATCCACTGACCAGAGACAAGTATGGATTACGCACGTTTGTAACATACTAAAAAATATATGAGGATTCCCCTTGTATCTTACACCCAAGGATGTTGTCTGCATATGTAGGACACACTATCATATCCGCATATATATCAACACATTATGCCACAAATCATTTTCACACACACACATATATATATATCAGTGCATAAAACATTTTCTAAAAACACATCATGCACATAACAACCTCTTATAGAGTTTTATGGAACAAACAGAGATTAATCCTGAGAACCGAAAGCTTTAGCAACATACTCTAATGTAATCTCAGTATCCAAAGGACCATAATCATAGGCGCTCACAAAATCATAACCTATTTTAAAGATGTAACGAAAATTAACAGATATACTAGTTTATGACGTTCATTTAAATATTTTTACGTAGTCATTCTTTACATATAGACACCAACTTAAGGTGAGAGGTAAGTTCACTCCCTAAGAAATCATTTTCTTGAAGAACATTCCAAAAACACTAACTCTGATTGTGAATACTACATCAAACCTTGTTTACCATTTTTAAAACTGGTATTGCATATCTTTACCAAAATTTTTAAGATTTTAATATGTTAAACTAGACATCTCAAGCTTTCTAACGACATATTATATGTCTCAATTGAAGTGTTATAACTCCAGTTATGTCTTTCACAAAGTGACAGCGGCAAACTGAATTTTCAACAACCAAGTTGCGACTTCAAACTTAAACTGCGGTTAATCCACTTACCCAATGGCTATGAAATTTTAAAGAGTTGTAGCCTTATGTGATAGCTTAACATAGTTTCAAACCTCACTGAATTTGGAGCTCTATAGCTCGATATATCAAATTTTTAATAAACTATATTCGCTGTTGTCGAAATATCCAGATATCATATCTGAATATTTTGTGACAGTGGCCAAAAACAGTAGCCCAGCACGAAATTATCCTTTAAAATACCATTTTTTATATGGATATATATATCCCATCAACTTAGCATGCATTTTAACACCTTGGTTCATCAACCAACGTTCAAATTATCAAAACTCATAATTTTACATATTCAAATAATGTTATTTTCATGAAAACACAAAGGTAAGTGTTGAGATATATACCTATGAGCTTTGTAACACCCCGTGTATACCCGGTTTGTTAACATGTCTCGTATTAAGCTACTCTTAATTAAAATTGCGGAATATTCTTTTTCTTTTCAATTATGACGTCATTATCATTACCAAGTTGAATTACTTAATTCATTTCCAAAACGTTGCCTGTATGTAATTGCAAAAGACAGAAATCTATTATGAATAACCTCGTAACATAAATAAGATCATTAACTGTGTCTCTAGTCACGACACTACTACACGTAAGCCGGACAACCCTGATAGTTTATACAACTCAAATCTAAGCAATAAAACATAATCAAACGTGGCATGGACAAACCCCATGCTCACCCAATAAGGAAACAAGGCCCAACAACAGTTTCAACAATAGCCACATAATCATAAAGATAACAGCAAATAGCAACAAGTATAATCCAGCATCCTATGTAAGCAGCATAACAACATATAAATCAGCTAAGCTCCGGCATCCTGCCGTTGGAGGTCTCAACCCCCGCATTACCTGAACCTAAAATAAGCGCCCCAAACGTGGGGTGAGATCTCTGAACAGAAATCTCAGTAAGACAAGGGGTCCTCAAGGATCTTCCACCCCAAGCTCACTTACATGTGCAATATAAGTTCTAAAAACAGTAATTCAATATTAGTTCCAAAATCAGTGCAATGCAACAGATAATCATGTCATGTGTGTTATAACTATTCTCCTGATCAGAGAAGTGCAGGAATACGTCTATTACCCACACAATACCAGCCCATGTTGTACCAGCCCATAGGACCACCCCATGGCCTCCTGTTTAGGCGTAACACCACATACATATCATAAGCAAATTGCACTTAACAACTCAATAGCATTTCAATAAACAATACATGAAAATAACATCATGCATATAAACCATCCCCCCATGGGACATGGTGGAACAAACAATGGCTAAACCGAGGACACGAAAACTTACCTTGCAAGCTAACTATCCAAACCAAGAGTCCACCACGCTCAAAGTCCACACACAACAGAATCACAATCTGTTTTGGACCAGCAATCATATCAATATTCAAACATACAAGCATAAGACATAAAGACAACACCATTCTTTTACGTTTCATGTCTTTAGGCTTCTCACAAAGCCACAAGCCCTTAATTCCTTGATTCTGACTTAACTTAATCAATACAGAAGTCCTCATAGACCAATCATGGGTCCACAAACCCAAAATCACGTTCTGTATGAACAGTACCTCCACTGTTCTTGAAAACCCAGAATATCCGGATATTTGTCGGGGGAATATCCGGATATCAATATTCGAATATCTGTCTGGCAATACCCGGATATCAATATCCGGATATTCAGAACCCCATATCCAGATATCCATATCTGGATATCAATATCCGGATATTTCCAACCCAATATCCGGATATTTCGCGGCAGAACCTAGATTCTGCATCTTCGCGAGATATCTTTCCCAAGGATCCATTTTTACCGATTACAGAAGCTAACACATGCATTTCTAGGTGTGTTTAAGCTTACCCAACCCCAAGTTATTAACTTTAATTCATTACATGCATCAATGTTCCACTTTTAACTAAGAAAACTCAAGAACAAGAGTGATGATCATACCACAAGCTCAAAACAGAGGTGGATAATGCTCTTGGAGCTCTTCACACTGCCTCTACAGTTCTAACTTTCAAGGCACACGAAAATACCACTCAAGCAAGGATCTTTCTTCATAAAGTTTGCTTCTTGGAGCTCTAACTACCAAAGGAAACACTTTCACACCAACCAACTCAGAAACAGCCCCTTCCCAACACACACACAACCCTCACAACTCAAAAAAAGGCACCCTTTACACTCTCCAATGGTCACACCCAAGTGTTTACTTGATCAAGAGGAGAAACAATGATCAAAGGTGGTGTCTTTGGTGAGAAAATAAAGAAGGAAGGGAGTGGCAAGGCGGCTGGTCACAAGGCTTCAGAAATCCTACGTAGAAGGCACAACATGGCCTAGTGTTTTGGGCCAAAAGTCATATTTATAGCCGGTTTAAACTTAATCGCACTGTATTAGTGCTAATTGCTACGCTTAGCAATTTAATCCCAAACTTAGGATTCTGAACCTACTCAATTTTCTAAGATTTATCATATTTTTATTTTAATTTTCGCAGCACCTTTCTGGTACGCGCTTTCCATAGCCAGTATTAGATTTTGGCACCACTTCTCATTATTTTGACTTGAAACTTGTTTTACAAGTCCTACATATTATTCTAAGAATATTCATGCACTTATTATATTTTTTCGGGATACTTCATCGATACGCATTTATACCGAGTAGTAGAACCGGTATCTGCACTTTTCGTCAGAAAAGCGACTTTCAGCATTATTACTCACTTACCATAATTATTTGAGCCTCGTAAAAATTATTAGGGTCAATTATGGAATTATTTCCTAATTTCACATAATTAATTAATTAGCTTACTTAATTAACGGTGTGAGTTCTTACAAGCTTCAAAATAGAAAAAAGAAGGAACTTTGATGCTTTAGCTCCACTCTCCAACTTTATCCAGAGGCATGCACGAAAATGGAGCCTCCAAAGTTGGTTATTTTCTCTCTAAAGGTTGGTTCTTTCTTATCCCAGGGCTTCAACACAAGTGAAGATGGTTACTCAAGCTCTCAAAGATGAAGGGAGGTCACTATCAAGCTCAAGACAACAAGCTAAAACCATCAAGATGATGTTTTTCTTCTCTAACGTCACTAATAACTAGTGTTTACAAGGTTAGGATGATCAAATGGTGAAGAAATGAGGTGTCTTGGTTGTTTATTGGGAAGAAGGTCATGTAGTCATGGAGGAGAGAGCAATGACAGCAATGAGAGTGAAGAGAGAAAGAGTCTCTATGTATGGAAATAAGAAAATGAGAGTGAGTGACTAAGTCTAGGTTATTTAGGTAGACTAACTCAACTTGACCGGTACTAACTCACTCACTCCATTCACTTAAATCTCTTATAATTTTGGACAACAGTGTCAAATAAAATTTATGTGACATTACCCACTAATTTATTTTATGTTTTAGGTATTTCCTGATACCTGATGTTTCTACTGCGAACCCGCAGTATCCTCATTTTTCACAGAAAGTGATTCAATTTTAAATACTTAGAATTCCCTAATAATATCAACTTAAATATTTTGTAGTCATTTTAACTCCATAAAATTCATGGAATAATTATCACTAATTATCTTCAAGTTTCGGGTAATTCTGCTCACTGCATTTTTACCGCGAAACACTTAATATTGACCTTTTTTCAAAAGGTGTTATAACTTAAATTTATTAATATTATTAAATCTTCCATTGAATAATCCTCATTTAAATATTACTAAATATCTAAAATCTCAATTTAACGGTGCAGGTTCTTATATTGGACCCACTTGGCGTGATTGGCCTAGCTTAATCCATTCGTGGTGGTCGGCGGTCATGGGCTCAAGCTAGCCAAATGTTTGGATAGGAGGAGGAATAAGTACTTTGGCCTGGGTACTCAAAGTTAAGGGGGAGCAAATCAATATGGGGTTTCATACTTGACGGGGAGATTGTTGAGTTATTCAAGTGTGATGGAGTTCTCCATTGGTTGATAATGGACTGAATGAAGTCTATATAAGTGGGAGAACCTATGAACCCAATGTCTTAGGTAGTGTTTGGTTGAAGGTTTATTTTGGGATTGATGGGAAAGTGTAAGTGGATATTGGAAAATACCACGTTTGGTTCAGGTTTTTTCAAAAAATACCAGGCAAATAGGATAGATGGGAAAATGACTTTTGTGTTGATTTTTGGATGAAATTCACTGTTACAGAATACCACTTGAGATGTGGTATTTTGAGATAACTGGGGAAGTGAAAAAACAGGTGCAAAGTTTCTCTCGAACATAGATTTTGCATATTTAAATAAATTTCTCTGGTAATATTTGGGTCAACCAAACAACTTTTTTTACATTTTCCTACCAAACTCACTTTCTAACCATTTCCCTATCAATTACATTTCCCTAGTAAATTTTTTTTTCTCCCGAACCAAACACTACCTTAAGGTTTTGGGTTGTAACATGGTGTCGGACCCACTTGGTGTGGTCAGTCTAACTTATAGCCCATTGGTGGTTGTTTTCTGCCACAGGCTCCTCTTGGACCCACCTGATAGTGGTATCAGAGTCGGAGCCAACTATTTGGCTAGAGGCGTGTTGATTTACTTGGGCATGTGGTACTCGTCATAGGGGTGTTCATCAACTGATCCAAACCGATTCAAACTGCGGTGACCAAACCGAAAAATCGATAACCAAATTAACTGAAATTTTTTTTACATATTTTAATTGGATTAGATCGGTTTTCGGTTTGGTTCGTGAAAATCTATCCAATGTATTATGTATTTATTATTTTTGAAAGATGGTGACCTGGAATCTTGGATGTTATTGATAGAAAATTATCTTGTTTTAGTTTTTTATTGTCTATTAATCTATTTCATCTCTTCATGAGTTTTAAGACTTGTTTTAGTTTGAAGACTTAAATTTTCCAGTGGTTTATAACTTTGAATGACTTTATTTTGATATAGAAAGTGATTTGTATGACTGAAATTTTAGGCTAATGGAAAAATTAAAAACAGATCCAATCCAAACCGAATAAAATTGGATTGGATTTAAAAAAAATTTAAACCAAATGGGCAATTAAATGATCAAATCGAAGGGATTGGACTGGATATTTTTGCTTCAAAACTAATCCAATCTAGACCGCAAATACCCCTAGTACTCGGAGAGAGGGAGCATACCAATGTTAGATTTTACACTTGAGGATGAGATTGTTGGGATATTCAAGTGTTATGAGTCCCACATTGGTTGGTAATGGGCTAAATAAATATTGTATAAGTGAAAGGACTCATGAACCCAATGTCCTAAGGTTTTGAGTTGTGACATGGAGTCGGACCTACTTAGTGTGGTTGGTCTAACTTAGTCCATTGATGGTGATCCCTCGACATGGGCTCAAGCTAACCAAGTGTTTGGAGAAGAGGCGAGTTTGGTACTTGTGTCTGGGATACTCAAAGTTGAGGGGGAACATATCGATGTGGGGTTTCATACTTAAGGGGGAGATTGTTGAGTTATTGGAGTGAGATGAAGTCACACATTGGTTGATAATAGGCTAAATGAAGTATATATAAGTGGGAGGACCTATGAACCCAATGCCTTAAGATTTTGAGCTATGACTTGGTGTCAGACCAACTAGGTGTGGTTGGTCTAGTGATATGCCTCCAGCATATATACTTTCTTAAGCCGAAAAAATAAGAATCTTACATTCTGGCAATATCAGCGCCAAAATTAGTTTTCATCACAGAAGATACGCGCTATCAGCGCGAGATCCGTGCTAGTAGCGCGAAGTTACTGTTTCTAGCCCTAATTCTCGCGCTAGTAGCACGGGAAACACGTGACTGTTTTAATTGAGAATCAAAGTGTATCTGAAGAAGGATTCTAAACTGAAGATTTGATCAAGATCTGGGCCAAATTGACAAAGTCTTAAAAAAGGGATGAAAACCCTTTGAAGAGCATCTTTGGCTGAGGAGTTTTGAGAAATCAAGAAATTAAGAGAGTTCTTGGAGCCTTACGCTGAAGATCAGGATTTCGAAGAATTTGAAGATCGAAGACAATTGATTCTTTCTCTTCATATTCTTCTTCTTTTCTTTATCTTATGAATTCTTTTTACTTCTTGGTTTTGTTTAAGCAACCATGTCCGGCTAATTTTTCTTTGTAGTTAGGATCATGGATCCGATGTGAATCATTTATATCTTCTAAGTTATTTTTATAATTATTTGTATTCAATTAGTTTTATTTTACCTTGAACAAAATTTCCATATCCTTATTTAATCTGATCAATTTTATAAGATTTTGAGGGTTAGAGTTCACAATAGGCATATTGAGATTTTAATTCTGACAAGAGTAAAATAACAATTTGTGCATGATCTAGACATAGGCTTGTATGGATTGCAGACTTTTTAATTCATCAACTTAATGCTTGATTCAAGAGGAATTTCTAGGACACTAGAGTTTTAATTGAGTTAAAGAGTTAAATACACTAAGACATTAGGGTTTAACAAATTGATTTGAGAAAGATGAATTGTCTAAACTATTGAATTAATTAATTATAAGAATTAATTTATATTTTTAGAGGAGGATCAAAGGTGAATAGCATCCTGGCTACAGTTTCCTTACATTCTTTTAATCATATTTTTTCTTGCGTTCTTGAATATTCTTGAATACTCTTGAGTTTTACAACAATAAATTTTAATTACTTTTATTTTTATTCAAGATCTATTTCCTAAACCAACTGAATTTTCCAAATTAAAGGGACTGGTTATAATAATACTTGATGCTTTAATCCTCGTGGGACTATACTTTACCTTCACTTTTATTACTTGAAACGATCGATATACTTGCCGAAATCGCAACATCTAGCTTATAGCCCATTGATGGTGGTCTCCCGCCATGGGCTCCTTCTAGACTTGCCTGATATTGGTATCAGAGTCATAGCCAGGTATTTGGCTAGAGATAGGTTTAGTTACTTGGGCCTGGGATCGAAGAGAGGGGAAACATACCAATGTTGAGTTTCATACTTGAGGGAGAGATTATTGGGATATTCAAGTGCGATGAGTTCCACATTAGTTGATAATAAACTAAGTGAAGAGTATATAAATAAATGGATCTATGAATCCAATGCCATAAAATTTTGGATTATAATATAATATCTAACCCACTTAATATGATGGTGTAGCTAGTCCTAACTTAGGCTTCCTCCAGACTCACTCGCGTGTATAATCTGCCATCTCCCCCACACAAAAAACACAAATAGGGATGAATTTGTGGGGTCTGGCCGGCTTGACACACAGCCTAACAAGCAAAAGTTAACATGTGACTCAGCCCATATACCAGGACATCTTATGTAATAGAGTAGGGCATGCACATGTCATCTCTCCACACACAAAAACCGGAAAAAGAAATGAATTCGTGGGCCATTTAATAAAAGAAAAGGAAATTGAGTCCGACTGTTTCGGCCGTCCTTTCCTAATAAACACATGGCCGGGGGACAAGAAGCCTACTTTGCCTCTCAAGGGTTAATATCACAAATGTTTGATAACGCATTTTGTCTCTTCATTTTCGTTGTACCATTACTTTTCTTACTCATCTCCGGTCTCCCTCTATTATTCTATTTCACGCACAAGCATATATGTATGTTCACTTCTATTTGTGCACGTCCGCGTGCGTACATACGTATCATAATTTATAAATCAGAGCTATTGATCTTTTTTTATCTAACGGCTCTCAGATGAGATGTCAAATTTAAAATTTGACACTGGTGTCAGAGGATCCTATCTCTTATACTAACTATAAATTCACTTAATTAATTAGACTACCTAAAACTATTAGCTAGTAATGATCAGTTAATGGTTTTATGAACAGTCGTGATAGACTAAACCTTTCCACAATATTAGCTAGACAATAAAAGCTAATTAAGGCCAATTAATTAAGGCCACTAACCTTTCCACAATTAGCTAGACAATAAAAGCTAATTAAGGCCACTGCCCTCCATCTTTGAAAGAGGAAGAACTAGTATCAAACTTTCCAAATTTTTTTGGAATTAATAAAGGACAGGTATTGAAAAAGAAGATAGAGAAAAGACCCAATGGGTGCAGCTCAGTTGATAACTTGTGCTGAGTTAGTGGGGTTGGACATGTGTTCGATTCCTGCTGAATGCATTCTTGGGGAGGGGGCTGAACCTTTAGTCATCACTGATCCCCGCACTCCGGATTAGTCACATAGCCGGCTCAAAGAGTCGA
The DNA here is from genome assembly GCF_033153095.1 of Gastrolobium bilobum. Classification (NCBI taxonomy): domain Eukaryota; kingdom Viridiplantae; phylum Streptophyta; class Magnoliopsida; order Fabales; family Fabaceae; genus Gastrolobium; species Gastrolobium bilobum. The sequence goes on from NW_026899532.1 coordinate 345,439, forward strand.
AGCTCGTGGAGATACCGAAGGGAGCCAACTCGCCTCAAAGAGATAATTAGGGTTGGGTAACTCAAAAAAAAAAAAAAGATAGAGAAAAGGACAATGCATGTAGAAATTAAATTGTATTAAAATTGGGGGGAACAAGACGCTCGAGTCTTCTCTCAACCTATACGTCTTTAATTCCTATTCTTAAAATACGTGAGTAACATTTCAAGTCCAAAACAATATATGCATTTCTCTCGTACACACGTTACATGAATAAAATGGAGAATCCAGAGGGCAATAACATGGCAATGGCTTTCATTACAGCATCTCATGATGCAAAGCTCACTACAGAAGAAGACAAGCACATAGACATTGATCAAGAGAATCATGGAGATATGAACCTTGCTATCACCAAATGCAGTGGGGAGACAAAAGCCAATTTGGCTGGAGTAATTACTCGCTACGTGGAGACTCTAAATCAGTACAATTTGCGCAACTTGGGTACGTAATATTTTGGTGCTTTTACTTTGTCTCTCTCTCTCTATCTATAATGCTATATATATTACTTACTTACGAGACTACACTCTAATTAATGACTTCCACGCACAACTGCAGGCTACCCAACTAATCAGAATTTCAACTATGATGCATTAGCACCGTTGCTTCATTTTCACCTCAACAATGCTGGTGACCCTTTTCTAGGGAGCAGTTTCTCTCTGAATTCAACAGCATTTGAAGTTTGCGTTCTTGATTGGTTTGCAAACCTTTGGGAGATAGAGAAGGATGAGTACTGGGGATACGTCACAACTGGTGGAACTGAAGGCAATCTTCACGGGATTTTAGTAGGGTCAGTTTTGTTGTAACTTGCTAATCTCTAGAACCTTTTGGTATATATTTCAGAAATGTATCCTATAATACACAAGACATTGATTTTATCAATTTATGTAGGAGAGAACGATTTCTGGATGGTATTCTATATACCTCACAAGATTCACATTATTCAATTTTCAAAATAGCAAGAATGTACCGAATGCAGTGTGTGAAGGTTGGCACATTAGTTTCCGGTGAGATTGATTGTGCTGAATTAGAGGCTTCACTACTTGCTCACAAGGACAAGCCAGCCATCATCAATCTAAACATAGGTTTCCCTCTTGTCTTAATTTAACAACTAAACACATCACAGTTAACAAGCTTATGAACGCACTTTTGTACATAATGTATATATAAATTTGGCGAAACTCTACTAAGGATTCCTGTTGCAGGGACAACTATGAAAGGAGGTGTTGATGACCTTGATCTAGTAATACAAACACTTGAGAAATGTGCTTTCACTCGTGATCGATTCTATATTCACTGCGATGGAGCTCTATTTGGAATGATGTTGCCTTTTATGGAACGGGTATGTGAAAGTTGTTTGCATAAACATTATTAATTAAATAAAAGCATTACTTTGACAGTACTGTGCTTAGATATAAGAGATGTTGTGGAGACCAGAGCATCCGAGTTGACACCAATTTAAATCTTCATTGTCCTCTTTTTTCTTTTTTCCTCCAACCTCATCCTTCCAATTACAAACTAATAACTAACCAACTTAAAGAAAAGCTATTGTACATAATTTATTTTTACTTGGGATTAATTTGGAAGACATGATTAATGATAGAAAAAAGAGACAATATTTAGTTTCACGAATAATGAATTGTAGGCTCACTCGGAGGGACATGTGTGTGTGTGTAGACATATATATTTATATGCATTTAGGTTCAGCAAAGGATTATTTGAAAACCTATATCATTTTATGCTAAATCAATTAAAAGTTCGAAAAAAAAATATTTTTTATGATGAGTTAATTTTTGATGATTTTTTATTATTGTCAATTAAGATACTTAACTTTGTTTAAAATAACTTGACATAGCCAAAATTCCCTCTCTTTTTGGATTGATAAATTTATATAAAAAATTAAAATTAAAATTAAAATCCTTAATTGATAAGTTTCAAGTTGAGGTTGTTAATTGAGTATTATTAAAGTAAAGGTTTTAGTACAATACTTATTTTTTCTCCATCTATATATAAAACTTCATATTATTCAGCTGATTCGATCCTACTTAATTATAATTTCATCTACAATATTATTGTTTGTGTGTGATTGCACAGGCCCCGAGGATTAACTTCAAGAAACCCATTGGAAGTATATCTATTTCTGGCCATAAGTTCTTGGGGTGCCCAATTCCTTGTGGTGTTGTAATTACTCGTTTAGAGCACGTCAACGCCCTATCTAGTGATGTTGAAATCATTGCTTCAAGGGATGTAACAATCACAGGCAGTCGTAGCGGGCATGCTCCAATCTTCTTCTGGTATGCTCTTCAAGAAAGAGGTTTAATAGGACTCAAGAAAGATGTGCAAATGTGCATCATGAATGCACGCCACTTACTGGATCAACTACGTGATGCTGGCATTGGTGCAATGTTGAATGAGTTTAGTAATATAGTTGTGTTTGAAAGGCCTCTAGATGATGACTTTACGCGTAGCTGGAATTTGGCGTGCAATGGAAATATTGCACATGTGGTGGTGATGCAACATATTACCATTGAAACCCTGGACTCCTTTGTTATAGAATTTATTCAAAAACGATCCATTTGGTTTAGGGATGGACGGTTTCAGCCTCTGTGCATTGCAAACGATGTTGGTTCTGGAAATTGTGCTTGTTCAATTCACAAATCATTATCATGATTGAGAGTGCATTAACTAATACATGTCTCATGTTAAATAATAGACTCGGTGGATGGAGTCATCAGCGTTTGGTTTTCTTCTTTAAGAATTATAAATAAGAAAAATAATACTCTCATGTTACATGAGTTTCATCTTTCATGTTATATTCACATAAAATATGTATCATTTTTTTTTTTAAAAAAAATTTGATTGACCTTACTATTTTTTATTTTAAGATAACTTATCTTCTATAACATAAGAGAAGTAAAACCCTATAAATAATATGTCTCCGTTTCTAAAGCATGAACCTTTGAAAAACGAAAGAAAATCACCCATTTTTATTGTTCACTATTTGTGGAAGGCACATCCTTATATAGAACTCTAAACGTAAATGAGAGAGGGATTACACTTCAATATGTACGATGCATTAATGTAATAGCTCATTAATGTGTAACCATTGATGGTCATCCACACACATGTATATTTTACAACGTTATTTATTGGATGACTATACACTATGAAAATATGCCTGATTAAAACCTTGCTAACCTTGACTATACACTACGATGCTCTATACTCTAGTAGAAAAGGAGAAATTTACTAAGCTTCAGGGATATAAGCAGTAATGGTAATCAGATTGAAACCATGAGCGAAAATAATATTGAATACCTGCACATTACATCTTAACTTTTTCTTCTGTATTATATTATACATATATAAATTTGATATAAATTAATATTATTACTAATAAAAAAAATATTTACTACAGCACCTGATGCGGGCCGGCCAATGGACTTGCTCTTGAAGTTGCTGAATGCTAAAATCATTCAACAAAGCAATTGCAAACGATTCTCGCGTTGAAATTTCCCTTGCTTCAATAGGTGATGGGTTCACTATCTGCAGGCGTGCTCACTGATCCTCATTTTCCTGTGTTGTATAATGGTTGAGAACAAAATTTAATTTGCCTCCGGCAATGTAGGGAAAATGGTGTGACTTTACTGTGGAAGTACCATTATTCACTACGTACAATAAAATAAAATGTTGTGCCTGTAATGAATGAAATGTATGTTTCAATGTAATTTCCGGTGAATAAAGTAGAGCTGATCTCGCATGTGGTTGGCAGAGCAGAAATTAATTTAGTTGTAGAGCAATGTTATTTGGAGTTACGCCGTATATTTGAAATAAAAGAAACACAAGTATCCGAATCCGAGCAGTAGAGGAATGTGATTAGCATCATCACAGACAATCAAATTAAAGCATAATTCAAATTAAACCATGAATAAGGAGTTTGTGATATGAAGTAAAGCTGGGCTGAGAACTAGAAACCCATCCTAGCCAAGAAATTAACACTGCGATTGCCCTAGGAAATATACATTACAAAATGGAAACGCTTTATGTGGAATGCATGTTGAATCAAAGTCAAATGACTCTAAAGTGTCGAATCCTACATACACAAGGTGAAAGCAATGATCCCAGATAATTGCAAGTCCCTCCCCGAAGCTACACACAGCTTCCCCGACATATTCATGGCCCAATCTGTGGTAGGCAGCATAGCCATTGAACTCAATGATCCATGGTCGTTCAATATGCACCAACCAAGGTAACATGGATCAGGATGACCCACTCATTCTGGACCAGCCTCTAAATGTATTGAGAAGTGGATGTCCATTGACGGTGCTCAAGTTCAAACAAAAGTTGTTCAGTCGTCCACATAACCCAACAACCAACAGCAAATTTTGGTAGATAATAATGCTATTATATATATGCAAGGATAGAAGAAATTTACCATTCAAAATGCCCAGATAACACTAGCTGAATGGTAAAATAGAAAATTTATACATGTTTTACAAATTACAACCCATTAACATTAACCATGAATAGATAATTGTAGTGGCTCAATTCAAAGTAAACAAGAACCATGGCAGAAGTCACAGTGGATTCTTTCATATCGTGAACTGTCATACATCATACAAGTTTCCGTGGGAAGGCAAATTGAGTAGAATAGATTCTTTCCATAAACTGTCATGCAAGTTGAACCCAGCCGGGTACTGATGCAGACTGCTTTATCTTCATTATTAATGCTCCTGAATCTTTAGAAATCAGAACCACAAATCTTCTACATAGCTGAGCTATTTCTTATTTTACCATAAATTGGATGGCAAATACGGTTGTACATGTCTTTTTCAACATGTTTAGTTAGTTACAAGGGCTGAAAAAACCTAGCAAAAATAATTGGTCTTTAAATTTTTAGGTATTATAAATATCCACTGTGACAGGGTTGGAGACTAAATGTCAACATTAACTATCGTCTAGAAGGAAGCATTCTTCTTCTCCTCCAAGACTACAATTCTATGGAAAATTAACTAAGGACTACATAAATGCAACTCTGAATTTGAAGAAAACTACAAATGAAGGTGATATAATATCCATTCATGTCTAGTCTATTATTTAACAAAAACAGTAATAATTTCAACAAAGCACAAAATCCAATCCATCCCACTCATCACGCATGAACTGCAGTAAAATTCATACATGACAATGCAATAATAGAAAGCAAAAACCCCATTGCCGAAAAAAAACATTCCGTCATCGAATTCATTCAATGTTTATCAGGAAATATAGTTGAACACAATAGCTGGTCAAACTAACATGACAATGATTATTTTCAGTGAAAGTAACCAAGAACCTGGCCACCTACATTCTTTCTAATGGCCTCTTCATGATCCAAAACACCATCAGGAGTAGTAATCACAACATAACCCCACTGCAAAGAGAGAAAAAGAATGGCATGATTATCCTTTTCCATTTCTTTCTTTTTTTCTTTTTCTTTGTTGAAACTCAAAAGTATAACAACTAGCGTCGGATACAACAACATTATCCACATTCAAAAGCAACTAATGAAACGGGGATATAACTGAATATGAACTGAAAACACTAAGCACTAAGCAACCTGATGTGTTGGAAGAGTGCGCAATCTGAAGGCTTCAACATCCCTTGCCTTGAGGTCTTGTCGGTAAGTAAGGGCCTTGCAATCGTTAATCCTACCTTGTAGTTGTACTGTTATCCTCCCCACTCTATGTGGATCATAGACTTGAAAGTCCTTGATATAGCCTATCATAAGTTACACAGAATTAGCACCAATTATCATAAGAGACATTTCACATACAGAAAACTCCAGCAAATGAAAACTCTTGGGAACAATAACCAGAATATCAGTAATGGAAGCCCTCCAAACACACAAACCCAACAGAGAGAGGCAATGTATTATGGGATACAAAAATTTCAGAGTGGAAAACTCAAATATTGACATTGGCACTACACAATCACAAAACGGCACAGTACTTGAAGAGACTAGGGAAAATAAAATAATCACCCCCAATTTTGTTTTATATTTTGACAATTACAAAGGCGATTCATTTGATTTCATTGTTGTCCTTCCTCCCGTAGCAGTTAAAGGGGTTCCAAATTCGAGGAAAAAGAATAAAAATTTAAGAGAGAGGAGAGGGTAAATGAAATGAAAGGAGGATTAGTAATAATAGAATACCACGGTGTTTCATGATGTTGAGAAAGGAAGAGATGACAGTGGAGATTGGGTTGAGCTCCACCGTAGCTTTCCCTCTCCTCTCTGCATTCACCATAGTCCTCAGCGCATCATTCAATATCCTCCTCCCCATCTCTCTCAAACCCTCTCTTTCTCCATATGCATCTCAAGTCTCAACACTGTTTTTCTAAATATCGGTTTTTTATGTAAAGGGCATGTTGGACATTTCCACAATGGAAAGTGAAAGCGCGAGGTTTTTTGGTTGTGCAATCAATGAAAAAAAATTAATTTAATGTTTTTCAATAAAATAATTATGCATTTATTACAGTTTTAAGAATAATTACGGATCTACAGTACAATGTGACGTTTTTTTTGGGCGTCACATTGTGCACCCTATATATTTCCCTTCCACTCTTACCACTCTTCACACCTCTTCTCTCACCTTATATCTCTTCTCTACCAAAATTCCAACATCATACATATATAATCTTTCATTTTTTATTTAGTATTTGAATTTTATTTCTTATTCTATTTAAGAATGAGTTCAAATCCTAATCTGCTTTTTGTTGTTTTGGGATTGAAAAATTAAATAATTATAATTATAAAGACTATAATAACCCTGAACTAAATTAAAATTATAAAAACACTATAATTTTTACTCAAAAATGATGTTGTACCAAGCTTATTGTAGATAACTTATCTGTAGTAACTGTAGAAAAACAATCACTTTCTATTTATATAGAAAATAACTTTTTGTTTCTTGTAAATGGCATTACTTTTTTTGCGGCTGTGGCAAAGAAGTAATGTCTATCGCATAGACATTTCTTTTTAAAAAGAGTGGAACCTACAATGCAAGTAAAAAAAAGCTATTTGTGTTATAAAAAAAAAAAAAAAAAAAGCTATTTGTTTATGTATTTTTGGAAATATACTGTTAGTGGCAGAAAACTCTTTCTTTAGTAGAAGAAGAAATACTTTTATGTCCTATAAAATGAGAAAAAAATTTCCATTAATTACATATTATATTTTCTTCAGCCACCAGAGAATTTTTTTTTCCACGTACATAAGAAATCGTGATAACATATTTTTTCTTTTTGTTTTACTAAGTGACGGGACCTACTTCAAAAATCTATGTCTACATCACGAGAGATTAAATTTCCTGTTGAATGAGAATATTTGCCCTTAATTAATTGCATTGCATAAAACCTGTTGAATGAGAATATTTGCCCTTAATTAATTGCATTGCATAAAACCAAATTCATTTATTAATATTGCTTTTCAACATAGGTAGCAAAATGAGTCTATTGGGTTGGGATTTTCAACCCAGGGTGGATCAAAACAAATTTAACCCACGGTGGGATGGGTGGATACACTCAGTTAATTTTTTAGTAAAGTTTTTCTTGGGTCCCTAATAAAAAATACTATTCTCATTTTCGTTTCTTACAAAAAAATTCATATTAGTCTTTTTGTAGGAACTAAATTAGGTCTTCATTGAATTTCTGAGGGATCACATTTTTTAAAAACTGGAATTGTAGAGGAATCAAAAGTTGACCTTTTTTTTAATAAGGGATAAAAGTAGAGAACGTATTTTTTGTTAGGGACTAAAAGTGACTTTACTCATAATTTTTTTTATTTTTAAATTTTCTATAAAAAGTATTAATTAATGATTTTTTTTATCGCTTTTATCTTCATTTGATACCTTTTATATTTATGGGAGAATATAAATTTTAACAAAAATTTACTTTTTTAATATTTTGGCAGGGCAGATTAGAGATGGTTGGGGTAGGTTGAAATTTTCAACCTACTTTTAAAAGCGGGACAGGAAGAATTAAATTGTTTTAAGACAAGTCCGGTTACCATTTTGCCACCCCCGGTTTTCAAAAGTGTTTTCAATTAAAGGAGATCTCTTTCCTTATTTACTTGTTTCATGACCAGTTAAGTTATTTCATACAATAAATATGCAGTTATTTCAAAATGTGTGATCTCTAAATTTTGTTTTCCTACTATTCTGCTGCATAATCAATACCTAGTAATATCTTACCATGTGGAATAACATTCTGAAACCTAGCTTCTATCAAAAGTAACAGGTCTTGAACCTATTGGCCCAACAATGGGTCCTTGCTCACATGACACGCGTAAAATCTATGTAACACTGATATCGACACGGGACATGAGACACGATATGATACGACATTCCGACACGTTAATTCTAAAAAATGTTAGATTTCGACACGTTAGGACACCTTTTGATATTAAATATTATTTTTAATTTATGTAATGTATATTATATTTAATATTCAATAATTTAACAAAAAAATGAAGTTAAACTTATAATACCTATCAATTTTACAAAGAAACATAAGATATTCCAGATATTTATATTAAATTCAATAAAATGGTAATAGTAATCCAACGAATCCAATAGTTGGAACTAAAAATGCAACACAACGCAACTTTTGAACCTATTTTTGAGTCTCTACAACGCGTGTTAGAGTGTCGGAGTGTCGAAGAGTGTCGGGAAGTGTCGGACACGACACGTCAGAGTTTTTGAAGTGTCGGTGCTTCATAGCGTAAAATAAGATCAGTTTCTGCTGATAATAATATTTTATATTTGAACCGTGTCATTTTAAAAATTAAATATCAAAAGATGAAATTTTGATTTTCGTCCCTATCATTTTACTAAAATTATTCTATGTTCATTTATAACTAGAATTTATTTTTTCTTAGACTCTTATTTATGACTTACTTTTTCATATATAATAACACAAACTTGAACATATATCAGATACATTATAGTGATTTCAAGGCATTTGTGTGCAGCAAAATGAACCCCATAATTATTATGATTTCCCATGTACAAATCAGTAACCACCAAATCAATACAAGTCTTTAGCCAGCAGTTTCAATCAAGAATACTAGAGATAGATATGTTTTATGCAAGTGAAACTAGGTTTTCAAGCTTTAATGTCCAAAAAAAAAAAAAAAGGTTTTCAAGCTTTAGTTTCTGTGCTGAGTTTCACAAGAACTGATGATTTTCTTAGCTAGTTGAAATCCTACATGAGATTATCTTGTTGCAAGAAAGTTGCATAACTTCTTTTTCTTTTTCTTTTAGGATTGAAGATTTGATTTGCATTTACACGCATTAAGAAGCACAAGACCCTTTTAAATTGGATCAAGGAATTCATCTGGCAAGATCTTCCATTGGAGAATAAATTATGTGGTTTAGGACTTATTAAACTTGAGAGATAATTTCTTTCATGTTTAAATATATTTGTTACTTTTTTTAATCTATTGTAAATGATAGTTTTTAAAATTAGTTTAAAAAATTATATAAATTTTTTAAATAATATTTTTATTTATTTATATTATATCTTATTTCTATTTGATTCACCTCTAACACGGACTAAGATAACTTATCTATCATAGTGTATATCTATTGTACATCAAATGCATTAATTTTACCAATTAAGAGGATGAACAAAAGAAGATAGAGGTAGGATATTTTGACTACTAATTTTTTCTACTACCACTCCACTACAACTTTAATCACCATTGGATTAAAAGTTATTTTTTTCTCTCTCTTCATTCAACTTTTTCTCTAATCCAATGGTGATTAGAGTGGTAGTAGAAAAAATTGGTAGTCAAAATATCCTAACCCAAGAAAATATATGAAAAAAATATGAACAATTTACATACTTATATAAAACTGTATTCATTCAATTTACATGATACTGATGCACTTATATATTCATTCAGTTTGCATGTTTACACATATTGTATGATCATAATTATTGTGTTATCTAATTATATATAACTATATAATCAAATATTTAAATAATCGGGATTGACATGCAGACGAATTCATGTGTTGAATGATTCAAAAACGAGTATAATTTTATGACTTTGGTTTATGATAGCAACTCAACTGTCCCCCTTCTTAATAAATTGATGTTATAACTAATTTTACTTGGGTTTAATTTAACTCGTTCTTCTTAAAATTATTATAGTATCCAATAATCTGATTTTGATAATGTTTTGCATCAAATTACTATATTAAACAAATAGTTTTAGGAGTCCTTTTAATAATTTTACATAATTTTTTTAACATTAAAATAATTTTTTAACTTTTTTTTTTTCAAATATTATATCTAAATATAAAATAACTTTAACTTTTGAGCTCTTAAATAAACAATTCATCAAATTTTGAAAGTTATATTGTTAGAAATGAAATTAGAAAGATAGAGAGGACTTAGGAGATAGAGAGATTGGTAGGAGGGAATTAAAGGAGGTATTAAGACATTAGGAGAGATACTTGAATCATTAAATTTTTTATATATATGATCAATAAACTAATAATTTATAGAATTACAAGTTTAACAAAAGGTAAGAAAATCCTAATTTTCATAAAATAACTACTTAGGAGATAATTTAAACAATCCAGATAAAAATAAACTAAACTAATAAAAAAACTGATGTGTTCACTTTATTTATGGGTGATATATAATTCCTTTCAAAAATCCTCAAAGAGGTTGGGGGTCTTTCCTGACCCTAGTGGTAACCCGCTTAAACTTTTATCTACAAAAAAAAACTATAAGGCAATAGTAATGAATCTTGACTGCTATTCCATCGTCCTTCAAAACAACCTCGTCCTAGAGGTTGAGGTGTGCCTCCACCAAGATCAAAGGTGGATTGTTATGTATTCAATGCACATTGGGCAGTGTCAAGCAGTGGTAGACCCAAAAAATTTTATTTATGTCTGCACACTTAGTGGCAACTGCCCCCAGAATTTTGTTTTAAAGAAAGTTTTAAATACATTAATAGTCAATTTTTTATGCTTTTAGTTATATATATAGCTTAATATATAGACTAATTACAATTTGTTCCCCGTTTTCCAACTCAAACTACTCAATGAATTTGCATATCTGCACACTTAATGACGACTGCCTCCCGATTTTTTTTAAATGCATTAATAGTCAATTTTTGTTGCTTTTAGTTATATATATATATAGCTTAATATATAGACTAATTACAATTTGTTCCCCGTTTTCCAACTCAAACTACTCAATGAATTTGCATATCATATCTGCACACTTAGTGACGACTGCCTCCCGTTTTTTTTTAAATGCATTAATAGTCAATTTTTGTTGCTTTTAGTTATATATATAGCTTAATATATAGACTAATTACAATTTGTTCACCATTTTTCAACTCAAACTACTCAATGAATTTGTGCACTGCGCGTGCGCGCGCACATATATATATATATATATATATAATTAGATGGCTCCCACTTATAATTCAGTTAAGGAGGACACAACAACAACTAAAAGCAAAAACAAAACGATAAAGGCTTTACATCCTGGGGCTCACTTATTGGCTTCTCTGGTTTGTGGGGATCTAATTAATAGTCAATTTTAGTTCCTAGGGTCATCCGGTCAATTTTAGTTCTTAGGTTTGTGTCTACAATTGTAGTTAGTGGCACATAAATAGGTCCGCCACTGGTATCAAGCTTGTGGCTTGATTTTAAAAGAGACCTTTTATTGAGCTTAAGCTTGTACTATTTTTTAAAACGGATCAAGCCAAACCAAGCTAAAGACATATCAGATTGTAGATCCCAGACCAATTTACATCCCTAATGTACATGACTTTTTGCTCATATATGACTAAGTAACATTAATCATCAACACTCATATTTCTCTTTCTCCTGTTTAATTATTAAAATTAATGATTCATCACTAAGTCAGAGTATATACATCAAGTAAAATTATGTCAAACTACTATTTTCACCTATGTTGTTTACCGTGGATGCAAGTCCACTACATTAGAATGCTGCTGTGCCTTTACACCATTATTTCTTGAGGAATGAACACCGCGAATTAAAAGTGTGTATTTGACAGAAGAATGACGACTAGAATTGTTTTGGTAGAACCCACTAATTATTCACGACCACTACTACTATTGATACATCTATGGTGTCACAACCATAATTGTTAGTATTCACCTACATTTTATATTTGCAACACATTACTTTGCAATGTCTAGTATAAACATTACAGGTCATATTCAGTATTCACTTACATAGTTTTTTACCAAATATAATGGTTATAACAGTGTAAAAAAAATGAAGCAATTACAGCTAATGAGGCTTTGACACGGCTCATCTAACTGTTCACACTAATGATAATTTAGGTTTGATTTTCAGCTTAATTCTCTCTTCGGGTATACGATATATAATTCCATTTTAAATCTTCAGTGAGTTTGATGGTTTTCCTGACCTTGCACGGAACCTACCTCGGTTTGCCAAAGATTTACAGCAGTTTGTCGTTTGTGTCATCTGAGTCTTTATCTGAATACTTGGCGCTAAAGGAGGAAAGTCCAGCTCAGTTTAGTAACATTATAAAAATAAATAATTACATCAGAAAAAGAAATCTAGGCAGTTAAACTGAACAACAAAGAATAATGGGTATAATTGAGTAAGGAATGTGGATCAATCGTTGTTATAACTAGCACGAGCCATTATTAAGGGATTTTCTTAAAAAATCGCAATTGCATGCTGAAGTGCCAAGTGATGCTTCTAGTCTGTCTTATGTAGCATAATGATGTCTGATTTGTTGTAATGAAAAAGGACTCAAGCATTTGCAGGGTTTTTAGCATAACATGGTATCAAAATCTCAGTAGGAAAGTGATCACTGAGTTTAATTTATTATCTAATTCTATTAATAAATAATTAAATATTATAAAATATTTTTAACCAAATAAATAAGACTTTTGTGTGATGAGATATGTTAAAATAATATAATATAAAGTTATTAACATATCGTCACCTATCAACTTAAGCTGCCGACTTATATGTTATGCATACTTCAAGCTCAAGAACTCTTATATAAGGAGATATCACTTACTATACCAGTTTTAAGCTTTTGGATTGAAATAATTATTTTTAAAAACAGCTCTTCTAACAACATTTTTTTTAGTCCCATATCTCGAATTTGAAATCTCTTATTAGGGTGGGAAGAAGCTTTAAATGAATTTTGGATGAGAGCCAACACCTATTTTGAGCACTCACCTAGCTTTAGTGAATGGAAAAACAGCTTATTAGTTGCATGGTTGCTTTCAGCATGAAAAATATTCACACGTCCAGGGAGTATTCTTATTGTGACTTGAATTGTGGTCCACAATCATAATTGCCAATTTGCCATATTATTATGGGCTACATATTTAATTATCAATTATATCATACTATTTAATTATTAGGTAAATTAAGTGATTTATTAAAGAACTCAATTAGATTTCAAAATGAGTATGAGTTAAATGAGTAGATACTCACGTTGGCTCAGTATGTTAGAATGGGAGCTTGGTTGGCTGAATGATAAGGAATCAGAAAAAGAGAGTTATGGTCTTCAATATGTCAAATTAGTTAGATGGTTTTCTCCTTCCCATCAAAAGAGAATTTTCACATAAGGATTTGGGACATTAATGATTTGACCGAGGAAGATCATTAATCCCAAAATTCTAAAACATCTTTGTATGTTTAGTGGCTTTTCAACACCACTTACTATGAACAAACTTCTTTTACGAGATTTGGGTTATGTACACCTAGACGTCCGCTAATTTTAAATTGGAATAATGTTGAATCACACGAAAAATTTAACGCGAATGAGTTTACGAATTATTCATATCATATTGTTCATGTTTTCTTCTCTCACCTACCCATGATTTGTTACCCATGTCATGTATTGTTTCCTATCGCGTGAGTGCTATGACTTCTTCGTGAAGGATTTCATAAAAGTAATTAGTAGAAGATATCAATTTTCTTTAAACTAATTAATAATAGAAAAACATGAAGTTTGTGAACCTATTACATATACTTCCAGGTTTTTCTTCTTCGTGACAAGAGCATCTTTTGTGCGACATTCGCACCGACCACCGGGTGCGACATTAGTATTATAAATATGTATTCTGGAAAATATATAGTTATAATGGTAAAAGTTATATTTTTTTTCTCTCCTATGAAACTTGTTGGCTGATGTGTGATATTATTATTGGTTAGATGTACATTAGAGGCACAGGCATGGGGTGCTAGGGTGGGCGGCCGCCACCCGTAAAATTTGAAGAAAAAATTCTTAATGGTGTGCGTCCAATGATGTGACATCATCTTTATCATCATTTCCTTTCGCTTTCCCTCTCAATCCCCATTCTTTTCTTCTTCTTCTTTCTGCATTTTCCCCTTCAGCTTCCTACTCTGCTGCGCTCATTGCTCACTGTTGCCCTTAACAAATTCAAAACACGGTTTGGGCCAGCCCGGACCTTCAACCCACAACTTCACATGTACTATGGGAAGCCCATTATGATGTGGTTGTGATTTTTGTATTTTATTTTATTTTTTTCCATAATTCAATGCCCAATTGCTCATAGCTAACGCCCCACGGACATAAATTATCATAATTCTTAAAATAAAATATCAATTACGAATAAAAAAAATGTAATCAAGCCAAATCACCATATCACGTTATTATCATTTTTTTATACTTAATTACCCAACCAAATGGGTTATTAAAATGATTGTATGATGATCCATGTATAGGGTTAATTAGGATGTGTGCGAGATTTTAATATATTCAAAACACACACACAATACAAATACAATACTAGTATTGTTATGTTAAGTAAGTAACCAATTAATTGTTTGGAATCAGGTCAATGAATACATTCTTTTGTATATTTGATTTTTTGCCCTTTAGAAGAAAAATCCTGGCTTCGCAATTCATGTACATACTACATACCATCGTATTATTATAGATTTTTCTCTTCGTGCCACACATTCTTTGTCAGAGAGTATTGTCAAAATGAAATTACACTCTAGAAGCCCTCCAATCGTACGAACAACTATTATAATTTTTTATGGAAGTTCAGGCACATGGAAATTGAGCATGTGAAGGATGAGAGTATATGTTCGATCCTTCTCAGTATTATTTTTGGAAGAGGTCTTAATCCTGGACTCGTCCCGATTTCGGATTAGTCTTTAGAAAATCTATAGGATTATCGGGGGACATTCTAAAAAAAAAAACTATTATAACTTTAAGCAAAGACTAAAAGCGTGTTTGATGTAAAAATTTGCTCGAAAATATCTTGAATTATTGCACAACAAAAAATTTATTATTTGACATAATAAAGGAAAAAATAATAAAAACGGTTCGAATGTTTATATTAAAATTAATAATTTCAAAGTTGTTATATATTTTATTTTAAAATATAATTTTAATCAAATCATAAAAGAATTAAACTAATAGATACAGTTGATTAGTAAATATTTTTTAGTTAAGTATTTTGTATTATTTGTCATTTTAAAAAATTGCAAAAACACTATCTAATATCAGAAAAACATTGTTGTTGTTACTGTAGTTAAGTTATCTGTGTTTACTCTCAAAATGACGTCGTTTTGGATTGAAATATTAAAAAATTATAATTATAAAGACTATAATAACCTTGAAATAAATTAAAATTATAAAAACACCATGATTTCCGTCCCAAAACGACGTCGTATTGAGCTTACTGCAGAAAAAGCGAACCCATCTAATATTGACTAGACTATCTTAAAAAATTGTAAATTTTGTCAACCATAATATATAAACAAAGTGCTTATATGTAAAGTTTTGAATTTTATTCCCAGTATCTAAAATGTAAAATCAGAGCATTTAGAATATTCATTAAAATTGCCTGGAAAGAGATTTCAGATAACGAAAAGGCAAAGAAGGGTCAAAAACCTTCATTATATTGATGTTTATGTTGCCCAATTGATCCATGAACCATGATGGTATTTAAGAATCAGCAAGGTTCCTTTTCTGCAACTTTTTGGTAGAGGCTTGCAAGTTTTTCTAGTTATGGAGTCTGGACAATGAATTGATAAGAAGGTTAATTCTTAAAGAATTCAGATCATATTGAGAATAGGAGTTTGATCCAGTGGAGCTTTACCTAACTCAATTTTTATTTTTATTTTGCATTTTCCTTTTTGCATCATTCTTAAATTTTTTTAACTTAAGAAGATTCATGAAGTTGGTGATTGCTAAATGAACCAAATCGACCAACTGATCCATTTAAAAGCTTTAAATATTTTGGTCAATAGGAATAGGAGAACCAAACGCTTTTATGGGGCCAGTTGAATTGGTACTCATGCTACCATACATGTGGGTCAACATGTATCTCTAGACTCTTTAATTTTTTGTTCTCTAGCTTGTGCAATCAATTCTACAGATCTACATCAAATCATACACATTTAGACTCTGCTTCCTCTTTGTATTTTTATAAATTATTGTTACATTGAATTCCATTAACGAAAATTAAGATTTGGAATCTAAATATATGATAGCACAACCTGATGACTCCCTCAATTATATGTGTTAAAACAATGATTATGTTGGTTAAGAAATACTGGACAGTTTTTCAAAGGAAATTGATTCATGGTATTCATTCATCAAACATCTGATCAGAAAACGTGAAGCATAAATGGTTTTGTCCCATTTATTACAACTAATAATAATATGAATTTAGTCAATTATATATGGCAGATGATGATAATAGCATTAGATATTTCCTCTCTTTTTTTTTTTTTTGAATACTAGATATTTCCTCTCTTAAAGCAGACATCAAAGATAATCTTTTCAATCTTTGGTCTGCATGAAATCCAAGGCCCACAGAGCACTAAGCCACTGATTTTGACATAAAGTGGGAGATGACACCCGTTTTCTTTTCACCAAACAATATAAATGTGAATGTATCATAGCTTGCAAATGGCAATTTAGCATTTGTTCAAAGCAAAGTCTAGTGCCTTATCTCAGTATCAAAAACTAAATAAAGCAACCAACTTGGGCCACCCCACTAAAAAGGGTGGGTCCATATCCTTAGTGTGTGAATTCATTTTGTGTAAATGGTGGCAACTCATGCTTCCACAAGTGTGTCCCACTTCCCACACTACCAATGGCCTTAATGATTCTCAAAACCCAAAAGGGAAGTTATCCAACATCACACATGGGGTGCCACCACAGTGTATCATGATGTAGCACTTCCCTCTAAAAACCACAACCAGGTTGTCACATTTTTGCTCATGTAATACAAAATATTTCCTGTTTCATGCAGGGAGAGACCAAAGAGAAGGTTTGTTTCTGAAACTTGGTGTGTTTGGTCATGGAGAAAAGCAAGTCATTCCCTGAATACTCCTGCTCTTACTCTGAATTTGGGTTCAGAGAACGATCCAACTCATATAATTTTAATGGGCCAAGTGAGAATGGAAGTGGGTTTTGTGCAGCAAATGATTCAGAGCTTAAGAGGAAGAAGAGAATCAAGGCCTATAATGTGTTGACAGTGGAGGGAAAGCTTAAAACAAGTGTAAGAAACAGCTTCAAGTGGATCAAGAATAAGTTCAGTGATATTCGCTATGGTGTGTGAACTACAATTGCTTACTGTGGGCCAGTAATCTCAACTTTGAAGGTAAGAAATTAAAGAAAAAAAAAAAAAAAAACTTTCCTTTATAAAGGAAAATATTGCAGAGGTGTATTTGTGAGGTATATGATATTTTACATGAAAAATGAATGAAGGGGTATGCTGTGTTGGAATATATGTTCTGCAATCAAAATGTCATTTAAGGGTTTCTTGGCTAGTCTTAGGTACAAGCAAGTGCAAACTAGCTTGCTTTGTATAAAACAACCGAGAATTCAAAATATAGTTTTATTCTTATCGTTAGTTTTTTTCTGTTGGAATTTGGATGTATGCTCTATGTGCTTAACTTCTTATCCAAAGAAGATCTGAGATAGCAGAAATCTGAATATGGTTTTCTACTTCATAATTTTAACAATGAGCCTTCCTTTTTATGATTTTAGATATTTGAGGCCTAGCCAAAAAAGCTACTAAAGTAACTGAAAGTATTCATATAAGAGCCACCTTGCACTTATAAATCACTTATACCGAGACATACATAAATTTTTAATTCTTTCTTGTAAATTTTCATCTCTTTTTACTTGGTGATGGTATTTGTCAACTTCTAGTATCTGCAATCTAAACATAGGACTTTACGGGGTTCAGTTTTTGTTGTTTGACTTTTGCCAAGATGTAGCCCAAATCTGCCAAATTCAACTGATTTACTCTCAAGAAGCTGATCTACAAAATTTCTTTTCATACTAGGCTTAGATGCTTAAAAAACTAGGTAAACATGTCACTGTTACAATTTGGAAATTTATACTTGAATTTGACCATTGGAGTTTCATTGTTTAACAAATAGCACCAAGCCTAGTGATTAGCACCCACAGGTTCCTTACTCATTGTCTCTTTGTTCTGTATATCTTAAAACCCAACTTTAACATAGAGATAATGAAGCGAAAAACGACAGGAGTAAAACAAACAAGTAGAAAGGATTATAAAGATCTATACAAGGCAATCATAGAGATTTTGAAGCAAAAAATGACAGAGGAGTAATACAAACAAATAGAAAGGATTACAGATATTTAGACAAGGCTATCACAGAAAGTGACACCCCAACTCATTGTACGTCATGTATGAGGTAGATAACTACAATTATCTAGGCCCTTGATAATGATGTGAATAAGTAAATAATTTAATTATTGATAATTACAAGTTCCAGTTGAGCCAATTGCATGTAGAGAGCTCTATGTTACTATCACGCACTCCTTTCTTCGTTCTTCCAAGTCCTACATTGGTTGTCACTTTGTTCGAGAAAAGATTCTTGCTGGTGAAATT
This sequence comes from Gastrolobium bilobum, assembly GCF_033153095.1. NCBI lineage: Eukaryota > Viridiplantae > Streptophyta > Magnoliopsida > Fabales > Fabaceae > Gastrolobium > Gastrolobium bilobum. Next base: position 364,406 of record NW_026899532.1, read on the forward strand.
AAAACTAGCTTTGTACCCTCTAATGAGCAATTAGCAGATGTGTTTACAAAATCTTTGAGGGACCCTCGAATAGTTTATATGTAACAAGCTTAGTGCATATGACCTATACCTTCCAACTTGAGGGGGAGTGTTAGAAATATATTGTAATTAGGGTTTTCTTATTTTGTAATTAGAGTTTCCTTATTTTGTATTATGTCAGATTACGTTAGGTTTGGGCTTAACCTATTAGTCTGTTTATATATTGTACAGCCTTCATCAGTCAATACACACAGTATTATTTCAAATGTTCCTCTCTTCTCTCTTGTTATTTAACACAATATTTTAAGGGTCAATATTTGATAACATAGTGACTAACTGCGTGAAGATTTTACAACGCCTATTACAAATTGTAGAAGAAAGATGCAGCAAAAGTTTGAACAATTTAGTACCAAGTTTCTCTTAAAAATATTTAAATAATAAAATTTTCTTTAATTCTTTCGTTGAAGATGATTTTCTATAACAACAATGTGCTGGATTGCAGTTAGTACTTAATCCCACTTGAACAAAAGCACACGCATACTTTGTTGCTGCTGAACATTCAGGATTTTCGGTGATGTGCACCTAAATGTGTGTACCAGGAATTATTCTTTCTGTAAATACTAAATAGAGCGCATAATGTTACTCCTAAGAAATGTATACTACACATAGTAAAGTTCATTTACAAGCCAAAGAGATTTGGAAAGCAAGCAACTTACGTTGATGCTTATTGAAACAGAAGGATCGAAATGTTGGGAGAATGGGTTGACAAATCAGGTCTCACCAAGAGGAAAAAGAATATGTAGAGGAACTTTCAGAATACATCAAATGATAAAATTAAAATAACAATTTTGTGTTTACATAATCTCAGATTTTCCTAATCATCAATTTCAAAGAGTAAATGTTCCTCCCGTTTTGAGTTCCTAAATTCTCTGGTGGAAGCAGACCTGAAAACCTGGTCTGGTCTGTATCTGCTGTCATATTTCTTGGTTGCATTTGGTTTTGACTTGGGTAATTGAGGAAGGTTCTTGATGTTTTTTTCACCAACATTAGCATGGTGATGGAATTTGGGAGACAACTTTTGATCTGAAGACAAAAGTGGAGAGGAAAAGAAAGGTGAGTGGTCTTTAGCCCCAGCTTGGTTTACACTAGATGAGGTACTGCTTGTTGTTGTGCTTTCCAGTTCTTCATTTAGAACATAAGTTTCAGGCTCAGCATTCCTTCTCAATTCCTGAATAATATGTCAAAAAAACACAACAGTACTTAACCAATGAACAAATTATTGTTAATAGTAGCACTTACATAACCAAAATGATGACAAAAAAAAAAAAAAAAGACATGCTCCCTTTAACCTTTGTATAGTAAGACATTCAATACAATATAACAATCTGTAGTTTTTAATTATTCATGTATTTATCCTGGAAACACAACATCAGCTTTATTTTCTAATGTAATCTACTGTATTGTGCACAGTATTCCAACTGTAACAAGTGTGAGCCAGATAGATACGTTAACCTCAAAAGGTGTTTCAATCAAACACTTTCTCTGGCATAATGTGAAACAAGTCAACACAACCACAGTACTTAGGAAATCAAATAGAAGGAAGCTTAACAGGGAAGTCTTTGATTCTATATCAAGGTGGGCAAAACAAAAATTTGAATCTAACTCCATCAAGCATGACAGTGAGCAATTTGTCATTAGCCACAGGATTTTCTAAAGCACAAGGCTTGATACTTACCTCTTTAGAAGATACAGTATGTTCTATTGGCCTCTTAGATGCTAAATTCTTACGGCGCTCCAGATATGTACGAGAACGCCTGATTTTAGAGTTCATGTACCTATAATATTAACAAAGAAATAAGATATTTTTACCAGTACTAAAATAAGAACTTAAATCTTTTCATCAGTTAATTTTTTATATTATCATCGAACTAGAAAAATAAATTTGGATTAGTTGTTCAACGTCACATGTTGAACTAAATAATTCCTTAGTATAAACATAAGTCAGAATCACCCAACCTAAGTACACTGTTTCAATGAACCAATAGTCTGCTAAATTCTGACAAAAAAAATAAAAAATAAAAAAAGTTCATTGTCTATGCCTGTGTAGTGCATATGGCACAGTTCTCACTATGAAAATAAGAGATATACCATTAATCACTGCCACATATACATGTAGACATATATAATAATAGAAGCAGATGTATCTGTGTCTGAACAGTTGTGTATTCACAAGTTGACTAAAGCTATTCTCTAAACCTTTGCAGAAAAAAATGACTTACTTGATCTGTTCGTTGGCTTGAAGAAGCTTATCATCTTCGCTGTAGATTACAGGCAGACCAGAAAGCTCACATGCCAACGGGCTTGTAAAGAAAAACTGCAGGCAAAAGTATACTTATACATGGGAAATTTGGAATAATTTAGGCATTTAATTGTTTCCTAGTTGTTCAGCAGGAATTGCAAGCTGGACTTAACATTGTTGCACATGCTTGTGTGTGGCTTTGTAAATCAACTAGTGCTTCATGATCAGCAAATTAGCCAAAAATGAATCATCATGATTCATGAGAACATAAAATCTATACGTTTTCCATCATGAAAATAATTGGTGGTTTACAGGGGAGAGAAGATAAATTTTCCTCATCAAACCTTGTGGCTACAGCCATTAGTCAATGTTTTAAAGCCTTTCAGATAGAAGATCTAACAAAACTATGTAACTATAATGCATTATTTTGAATCTACAAAAAAGAAAAAGTTGAACAGAAACACCCATAATAATAATAATAATAATAATAATACTAGTACTAGTAAATAAACATGTAAATTGCCTCATAAAGACCCCAATGTTTCAACATCATCACACACCAATCTATTTGCCATTGTTTACTATTTTCCGCAAAGTAAGTTTCAGCCGACTTCTTTCTTTCTTTTTAATGTAACCAGTTTCTTTTCTAACCAGAATATCTAAGGATCTTCAAAGAACCTGACCAAACCATCTCAATCTATGTTCTCCCCTAGTATTTAATATGCAAAATCACAAATTCATAGACAACAAATGGCAATTGGAAAAAGATCAATCTTACGGAAAAGTATTGTGCAGTGTGTAGTTTAACTGTTGGTCAGAAATAACCATTGTTGCCTTCACTCACTTGATTTTTAAGAGCTTTAGATGCACTGCCACGGAATGCAGGATCCAAAGCAAGTAGAGTACATAAAAGACCCAAAGAAGATGGAGGGAGATCCCTGAAAGTTTCAACAAGGCTGGGTCTATAAGACTTTGGAGGTCTAGAAGTTGTAGAAAGTCTGAATTTTCTCCAATACTCCTCTGATGGTGTGCCACATAGCCTGAAAATTCTATGAAGTTGCTCAACCTGGAAGCAAGGAAACTTTATGATTAGCAGATCCAAAAAAATTGAAGATATGCAGACAACACAACACAAAATTGCACAGAGTGGAAATAAAAGACAGATTAGTACAAAAAGAAAGGATTTTCACAACTGTTATGAGCATCATCACCTCTGTTCTGCCAGGCATTATTGGAATTCCTGTAAACATTTCTGCCAGGAGACATCCAGCACTCCATAAATCAATGCCAACTCCATAATCTGTGGCACCTAATAGCAACTCAGGAGCTCTGTACCATAGTGTCACAACCCGGCTTGTGAGAGGCTGGTTATGATTTGGACTATAATAATTGGCAAGCCCAAAATCTCCAATCTTAAGCATCCCATTTTTATCAATCAAAAGGTTTGACCCTTTTATATCTCGATGCAAAATTCCCCTATCATGGCAATGCTGCAGACCTGAAAGCAATTGATGCATATAGCACTTGACCTACATTAACTGATTAAGATTATTAAGGAGAATCAAGGGATCCAAAATGCTAAAACGTCCACATCATCAAAGAGAATCTTTTTAACCTGGGGTTCAGTAAGTCTCTCTTCTTTAGGAGCAATAATTCTTGCCAAATCTGTTTGCATGAAGTCAAAAACTAGATATATACTGTACTGCATTCTTGAAGTGGCTAATCCTTTCAGTTTAATTACATTGGGATGATCCAAATTCTGTAGTATCATAATTTCCCTTGCCATAAATTTAATACTCTCAGGCTCTGATGTATTGAAGCGGACCTTCTTGAGGGCCACAATTTCTCCCGTGTCTCGATCTAGAGCTTTGTAAACATTGCTGTAGGTTCCTTGCCCTACCTGCAAAACATAAATAACACAGGCTAAATCAACCAGCATGTTCCCTTCTGCATTTTCAGTTAGGATATTCATTCAGTTTTGGTCGTCTATAAATAAACTATGCATTAATAAAAATTTATTAAAACTTGCATATTAGATTGTCAGTATAAGGAAGCCAGAAAACTTAAATTGTAGTTGGATATCATTCCGGGTAATAACTTTTTTAATCTAGACAGAAATCATTATCATGATTCCATGATTGCTTGAAGTCTTCATCATATAACTGATCGGATCCTTGATTAAACTTAGTACATATTAATGCCTAATAGGGCTTTCCAAAAGATCATGCATTACACGAAAAATAGAAGTGTCTGCTTGTACCTTACTTGGCAAACAATATTGCTAAAATCAAATCACCTTTTCTCAATTTGTGCTACAAATGCAAATATAGAAAACTTTGGAACTCCTCGTATTCAAGCAGAGAAAAATATAAATCGCTGAAGACCGATCCACATCATGAAAAAAATTTGGAAGCATTATTAAATGCGATGTGGCATATTCATGAAAGCTAACTACCAGCACTATGCAATGGATAACCTGATCATTGTGCAAGAAATACTTTGTAAAAGCATATTTATACTTGGAATTTTCCTTAAACCTTGATCCTAGAATTACCTAATCCATATTATAAAACTTATACAGAACTCAAAAACAAATACCTTATCTATCATTTTGTATGATTCAGCACTCTTGGGAACCAAGTCAGCCAAAACTTGTCTAGGAACATTATCAACTAACCATCTGGGCCACCCATCAACCATATCATCCTCAAAACACTTTTTTGGCAACTTCTTACTCTCATGTACATCAGCATCTCTCGTCTTACTAACCAACACCTCCTTATGACCCCCAACCAATTCAAGTCCTTGCCTTTCGCCATTGCCAACACGAGACTCAACTTTATGCTTTGTGGGTTCTCTGTGAGACTCCACAGGTTCATGTCTTCGACCAGTGGATCTTCTATGAGCAACAAAGTCATCACTTTTAACATACCCATTATCCAATTTCAACCTCTCTAGGCCATTGTAATCTGAAGCTTCCAATGGCTTAGCCTGAACACAGCCCATAACTACCCTTCTGTGATTGCAGCTCCAAAGAATGACAAAGTAGAAAGACAAGGAAAAGGAAAAGGAAAAGGGGTAATAGAAAGGGAAGAATGTGAATAGCCGACCAGGGCCGGCACATTAGGAATGTTGCCGAGTGTACACAACACAAGCAATGGGATCTTTTCTTTGCTTTTTCCGCGGAGAGACAGAGAGAGAGAAAATGACTGCGCAGTTCATGGAATCAGACTCACTCTATCAAAAGCAAATGTTGAAAGTTGGGTTGAGAAGAGGTGAGGGACACACTAGTTACAGGCACAGACTCACAGTCACAGTCTCAGAGAGAGAGAGAGAGAGAGAGAGAGAGAGAGAGCATCGTACAGTGTTGTGACACGTGTCTGTCATTGGCAGACAATAGATCTTTTATTCTTATGTTAGGTCCCACTGCCGGCAACATTCTCAGACATACATATACGACGGGAGATTCTGTTTTGTATATGCTGACAACATATTTTTCTGTTATGTATTTTGAATTTGGTATTCATATTCTTAAATTGTGTTTGATATCTTTACGTATAAGAAATAATTTGTTTTTATTTAGAGATTAAATTTTATTTTGAAACTTATAAAAAAAATTATTTAAATTAATATGAAAATCAAAACATTATGTGTATAATTTAAAAAAATGAAATTAATTTTATTTTATTTAAATAATTAAATTATTCAATTAGGATAAAATTGTCATTTACATAATTAAATTTAAAAACAAATCGATGCTCACCAAATCATGTCAAATTGGATGAGATTTGTAAAATAAAACAATGAAATCTATGAAAATTCCAAAATTGAATTATTTCTTACTTTTTTAGTATTTCAAACGGAATATTTAATTTATGAGTGTAATTTTGTATTTTAACATTTTAAATAGAAATAAATTACTCTTGCTCAACCACCAAAAAAAAAAATTACCCTTGCTCCTTTGCATAAAAAGAGAAAAATAACTCTTCCTTCCTCAACTTATTTTCTTTACATTTTACATCTCTTTTTTTTATACATTTTTTTTTTTTGGAAATATTTCATTAGTTCATCTTCGTAATTAGTTCCATTCGGGGCGGATCCAAGATTAAGGTTTTAAACCCCTTCTAAAGATCACACTAGGAAGGATCGAACACATTATCACCTCCACCTGCTCAACTCCGTTGCACCAACTGAACTACCATCATTTAGTACATTTTACATCTCCCTTCAATCCTTTTTTAACCCTTGGCCACCTTAAATACATCCATATACACATAAAGGTTGTTAACATTTTAATACCAAAAAAAAAATTGATAACATTTTAAGCATAAATGATTAATATTTGATAACGGTGTCGGTATATATATATATATATATGAGACATGATCCGTTTATAAATTTTTTTGAATTTTTTTATAATTTACTCTGTATTCTCCCGGGAAAACATAGTGTAGTTTGTAAAAGTTTGTAGTCTCCCGAAAGAATATAATATAGTTTGTAAGAGTTTGTAAACAAAAAAGTTTGTAAATATAACTTGTCCCTTTATATATATATGGAAAAGGTGGAAGGGTATGCTCATTCTCTCGCTCAAACGCTAATATTCTGACAGCATAGCATACAAAACTACTGGTATCATTGCTCGACCCTTTATATTTTGGTATAATGTTAACGTCAACAAAATTTCCAGCAAAAAAATAATATAAATAAAGGAAAAGCCAGGAAATTTGGTTTGGTTAACTTTTATCCCTTATCAAATCAAATAGTAATCTTTTCAAACTTGAGTAACTTGGTTGCCCTTGCAATTTGTCTTGCCAGTTAATGTGTATGAAATGTCATGCACTCAAATATCATTTACTATTTTCGATCTACCACAAAGTGTGCCTACCCTCTTGGAATGTCAAGAGTTAAGACTAATCCCTTCCAATTCGAATTGTGTAGAGACAGTATTGCAGTTCCTATAAAGAATAGTTGATTAACTGTGATAATATTACACATTTCATCTGTTATGGGTGCTAACTGTAATGTACTTAGAAGTCCATTTGGATGGACTTGTAAAAAATAACATTTTATACTTTATTTATTTTAGAAGTATTTATTACGAAAGTTAAAGCTATTTAAATTTTTTAAAAAAAATATTTGACTTTCAATTTCTATTTTGTTTAGAAATTAAAATTTTTAGCTTAAAAAATTAGATTTTTGACTTTTTGTGATTTCTAATTTTTTTTAAAGCAAAAATCCGAACAGACTTTATAATAAAAGTGCTTTTTTTTCTGAAAAAAAGAGAGTAGCTTTTGGCTAAAAAAAAAATCCATCCAAACGGCGCCCTTTAAGGGCTTACCATATGTATAGCAAGTGTTGAGCATAATGAAAAAGGAAAATCACATTCTTGTTATTCCATAATGTGCAATGAAAGCAAGCTTGCTTTCTATATATGAAGATGAAATAAATGGATCAGAGTTGTTTACACTACAGAAAGCAACAAGAAACTATTGACAGTATAAAAATATTAAGGTATTCATTCCAAATCTATTATCCCGAAATTGGAGAAAAGGATCTTGACTTGATCAACAAAGTCCGAGCCTGTTGCATACTCTGTCAGCATCCCAACAGCAAAACCAAACATTGCCCATCTATAAAGACAAAAACTCCAGATTAAAAAGTCAAATCATAGGTAGAGGAGGACTAACATAAATATGCAGATATTCAATACAAGAGTTAAATTATCATCTTAAAAGAACACACTTATTAACCACAAGTAAGCAAGTTGCTGAAAAGATGCTTCTTTGAAAAGATCTGTGGCTTGGAATATCAGGTAATTAACAGTTCTATTGCCACTAAAGGAGGAAAGACTACAGCAAAATCTTTATCTGCTTTCATATTTCATGTACAAAACTATAAAAGTGCATTGGGGAGACAAAAAATAAAAGCTCCTGCCTCATGCCAATTTTATTTTTTTATTTTTTGGGGGGGGCGGGGGTGGAATTGGAGTTTTTATTTTTATTTTTATTTTTGTTTCCCAACTGGTCCATCAATTACCTGATGAGTCCGGTTAGAACAATGTTGAACTCACATTGATATATTATTTCACTTTATTTTAAGCTGAATTCTTAGGTTTCAACTAAAAGACAAGGATGCAGATAAATGATTGATTAAATTATCCATATAACCGATCAATTGCTTCTGTTCATTTTCACCTTCATATAAAGAAACTGTATTGTATAGATCTATTTCTAATACAATATCATTAACCATAACTCATCAAGTAGCTATCTTGAACCAAAAGATTAGAATTTGAAAAAATCAGAAAAAAGACTAGAATTTAGAAACAATACTAATAATTCCACATGAGAATTTATTTCTCTTAGCAATTGGATTTACAACAATGATGGAAATGATTTTTCTATCAATTACTGACTGCCGAAAAAAAATCTTAAATTGGCCTCCCTTTCATTATGAACTCAGTAGTACTTACCTTGAAGGTTTCTTCTTTATAATGATATAAGAAAGTTTGAGGGGGCATATGCATACAAAATTTCTTCCAAGGAGCCTGAAAAGGCTCAAGACACGAAGTTGAATTCCCTCTGGAACATCCGAGAGATTTCAAATGGAATTTGTTTCCCTTAATTTCTCTTCACTTGGGAAATAATACAATGCAGAGTGAAATTTAGTCTTTGGTGTTAAAATTTGACTGCCACTGCTGCCTAACGTATGTAAGTGATTTTATTTTAGCTGTGCTAAATATCTAAAACAATTCATAAGTCTTCACCAAATAGTTTAACTTTTGTCAGAGTTGGTTTTTGACATGATGTCAGTGATCAAGTGGTAAAGAGTTCAATCCTTATTACCTACATTCTTCTATATAAAATTTAAATTTCAGCACAAGATAGATAGGCTTGTGTATTATTCAGGCTTCGAGCCCAAAAGGCTCTTGCTAGAAGATGAGTGTTGAATATATAAAATAATTCATGACCTTTTACCTAAAGGCTTAAAGTTTTGAGATAATTGGTTCATGGTATACAGAAAGGTATGCTAGGCGATCTGCTTGTCAAATGAGTGAGGACAAAGTTACAATTCCAAAATTGCAATCTGTATATGTAAATGAGTTATTGTTTCCTTCCTGTCTTTTGATAACTACTCTCTAATTATCATAACTAGTGGAGCTTTAGCAAAACAATGTATTATGTTTATCTGAACCTTGGCACCCGTCCAAGTCTTCAATGTTTTGCCGTTCCAATTAAGGGAAGAAATGACAAAAAAAGAGCTAAATCTCCAAATTATTGATGAACACCAGCTTAAGTGAGTTCTCATCAACATCTTCATTCTCCTCCTCCATCATAACAACAGAACTAAGATTATAATCACAGAGAAAGCTGCTAATGTTTTTTTATATTTGTCACAATGAAGGGGGGAAAGGACATAAATGTAATGAATTTGGAAGTAATATCCCATGAAAATTGCTAGCCTATAACTGAGACAGATTTATGTTCACCCAATATTCTGATGAATAGCACATCACTCCAGCATTCAACCAAATTTAACTCACAATTAACTAGTTCTACCAACATAAAGAAAACGCAATTAACATAAACCCACATAAAGAAAAGCTTAAACTTTAAGGGGTCCAAGTAGAAAAAGCTTTACCTTCCATTGCCAATCTCATTTTTCCCAATGAAGCCAAAAAAGGGACCCTGATCTGCTTCTTCAAGCTTCTTCTGTTTGAAGTATTCTTGCAGCTCCTTAGCCTTTTGCCTCTGAAACTCTAATGTAATAACATTCTTGTCATCCCCAACAACAGAAGCTTCCTTCTGAGGTGAAGGCACCACCGTAGACTGTGGTGGAGGCTGAGAAGGAGGTGAGGGCTTAAGGGGCTGAGATGGTTCTCTCAGAGGAGGAGCAACTGGTCTTCTCAGAGGCCCTTCAGTCTGAGAATTCCTTATAGTAACAGCATAAGGCTTGGAAGAATAGAATCTAAAAGAATAAGATGAAGTTGATGAAGATGAACATGTTGGAGAAGAGCAACAAGTTGGGATTTTGATGCATGGGAAAGAAGATGTCACAGACATTTCTTTTCTTTCCTCTTTTTTGCTTGGAGATAGATACACAGTTCAAAGATTTTATTTTATTTTATTTTTATTTAAATTTTTTTATTTTTTATTTCTGCTTTCAAGTCTTTGTTCTATTGGGTTTTGTTCTTATCAAAAAGGGAGGGTAGGTGTGTGGACAAAGTATGGCCAAGTTTCCAATGGAAGATGGCTGCAGTTTAGTGGAGATGTAAGTGCCTTAGCTTGCAACATGGATTTTGTACACCTCGCAAAAGTCAGCAAACTGCATCAACCATTGGATTTTGGCTAATGTTTGACTTAACATTTTTTTGTTAAAAAGATTTCTATTATTTATAGGATTAATATTTTTTATATTATAAGAAATAATTTTATCTCATATGCACACATAAAATATGTGACACTTGTAATTTTTTTCTCTCTTTTTTCTTCACATAGCCTCCCATGGGTATCACACATTTTTATGGATGTGTAGGAGATAAAATTATTTCCTAGAAAAACAAGAATCCCTTATTTTATTCCTATAAATTTACAAAAAAAAAAATAAAGAGTTAATTAAAGGTGGATATGAAAAATTTAATACTTGAACTTTATATATTTTTTATTTTTTTATTTTTTTCATACATTATAATTTTATTTTTCTAATGATGGGTTAAAAATATGTTAGAACAGGTATTTATTATTTTTTTAATTTTAAAATTATAAATAAAATGATTTTTTAAAATTTATTTAAAATGTGAAAATATAATGTTTTAAAATATTATTTTGTTAAATATATTTTTATAATAAATAAACTTATCAGATTAAGTAACATTTAAAAAAAAAACTTAATTTATGTTTAAGATCATGACACGAAATTAGATGATGACAGAGTTTACTATTTATAAATCATCAAATCCAATACTAGATATTTTTACAGTCAACCAGGATTCAATGGGTTACCAGATTATTATTGATTGTACAAGTTAAAAACATTATATTTAAATTAATTAAATTTTGTTTTCTCAATTATATTAAATTAATCACCTATTGCTTTTGTTTTTTGGTTTTTGGTTAACTTGCTATTTTTGTGAATTAACTTACTTAGTTTACTACACTAACATATGCGAAATGAAAGCTCATATAGTCATATCAACAAAAGCCCAAAAGGCCCAACGGTCATAACTTAACCCAAAAGGAACCAAGGTCATTCAGCGTATAAATCGCAGGTATCTCACTAACTTGGCTGACAACCAAAGTAACTTAGCATGCAAGGAAACATCATTGTTGAGATTAGTAGCTCAGGACAACTTGACCTCAACATGAGCTCAATGATTAACTGAGTGCATTAGCTTGTCGCCACCTCTACTAGTGCTAGCCTAACCATAGGCTTCTCTCCCAAAGAGTAGAATGAGAAAGGCCACCATACTCCACCAATAGGAGTGAATAGTGCCATAAAAAGGCAGCATGAAGCAAGACATCCTTCAGACATCCTTCCATTGTAAATACACCATAAATACAGAGGCCCTCAACCCAGGTAAAATCATCTATCCTTGAATATTTGAATCATATTGAACTGTGAACGGACTTGCACGTCGAAATGCTTTGTAAATACTCATAGGCTCCTTAAACTGCACAAACCTCATGTAACCATCTCACCAATGGTCTATCATCTCGGCAACCCAATCATCATCAGTTTTTTTTCTTCGTCAACATCATTTACCTTCAACTTTAAGTGATCAAACTCAACCGAATAGTTATTGGACCAATCACTTACCAATACAAATGACAACTTACTATTTGTGTTGATAATTCATGATGGAGAAATATTTTGTCCTTTTAAAGGATCATCATTTTAGTTAAAACTAATATTTTTTTGTTTAAAATTTAAATTAAAAAAATCACCAACTTTCTCCCTTATAATTTTAATTATATGTCTCTTTTTCTCACTTAAAATAACAAAATTTTATGTCTTTAAAAGGACAAACACCAAACCCTTAAAATAAACTAAATTAATTAACTAAACAATTTATTAACTTAAACGAAAACAACTAAAGCATGAATTATATTGTGTACACGGCCCTAAGAATGATAATGAAGCAAACTGTGAAGAACAAACGAAAATTTAATTTTAAGTATGTCTTTAATTCCCTTTCAAGTATTGCTCTAAAAATAACAGCTCTAGCGAATTGCTAACTATCAGGCGAATGGAACATTACACTATACATGAGAGAATCAACCGCCTTAGCAACTTTAATGGCAATTTTGATTTTATATTTAGAACGCAAAAAAGCAACAAACCGGTCAAGAAATATAGGACACAACTGGTTTCCATACCCCGAATTGCAGGAAAAAGGTTTGATCCCTAGACATGATGGATGAACGCTAATTTTCCCCACAGACCAAGCAATTACAGGAACATAAGCTTTTCTCTATACTATCAACAGATAAACCTCACCAAAATCCTGCTCTTATCATAAATCCGTTCTCAAGCTGCCACCAAAAGTTCACTTCCCCATCATGACAACACTGATTCTTTACAAAATCTTGCATTAGTATCGTCTTTCTTCTAGATATCGCCAGAACATAGCACTAAAACTTTGTTTATCCGTACAAAAATAAGAACATAAAGTAGCATTAAAAATGATGAATCAAAGTCAAAGAATTCACACAAGACAAGAATTATACAACAAATTGATGAGGGGCAGAGGAGCAAAAATTAAAGCCGCAGCAAGCAATTCTAGACATGAAAAATCACTCAGGCAAGATGTTGGTGTACAAGTCCCCCCAGGACTGAAAAATCTCTGCTCCTTTTTCCCAAGCCCAGTGATGGATTGTGTTAGCAATGAATGACCTGTTGAATGACCCTATCATCTTAATGAAACTCAAATTTACATGATCGCGCAGGAACAAGTTCTGCCATTTCCATTATCAAATTCATCATCTGATCCATCCACTTCACTGCAGTTGAATGACAAATTCCATTTTATAGAATCAATTACAGGTAGGAAATAAAACATTAAAACGAAAAACAAAGAAATATAACAAGAAAAAAGGTTACAAAATTTCATCGCAAACATCTCATCAGATACGTATAATAAAGGTCTCGCAGCAGAACACAAAAAATCAATGGTTGTGTGTGAAACTATCAGGGTACAGGTCAGGAAATTGACAAACTGTAGTATGGTTTCATTTATGATATGCTTGTTTAATAAAGATATAAATAGAAATAGTGAATGAAATAGAAATATAATCTTAGTCTCCTGTTACTCCAATATGTTTACATAGTATTGGAAAAAAGAGAGTTAATTTTGTAGTCCCTATAGTTACATTCATATACAAGTCTTAGTCCTTACACATCTTTTTTTAATGGAGTTCCTTTAATTTTATTCAATTTTTAATTGGATCCCTGACGTAAGTAGAAGTAATAACACTGCCAAAATTTGCTGATCTGGCAGATGAACATCCCCATGTCCATATCGGCTAACTTTTTCCATGTTAACACCACATGTGCAAGAAAAACTTTTGTGCACCGGCAGCACCAAACTAGGTGCTCCTTCTCCCTTTTACTGAAAAGGGATATTTTTAAGGGATGTATAAAAAAAAGCATGGGTGAAAAGGAAAATATAAAAAATTTAGTAAAAGGGAGCACCGAAGTGCCCCGAAGTTTCTCTCCACATGTGCGAACTCAGTTTTTTCATCACTCAATTAACAAAACCTGCTCAACTCCAACAGCTAAAATACGTTCCTTTGCAAAGTCCCTTGATTCCTTGAATATATCTCAGCATCACCCTCTCCAACCATTCCTCACAGCTCTGAATGTGAATTAGATCACTACCCAAAATACCTATCTCCAAATCATCTCCTGTAAGGGCCAACAGAACAAGTCAGCCAGGGTATTCCCTATAGCTGCATTCTTTGCCCTATCCAATCTACCCATAAATGTGAACTCCACAATGACCGCCAAGACCCGAAACAGATTGCCTTGGCTTGGACAACTTTTAACCGAAGGGCATAGAATTTCCAATATCTACGGCTTTAAGGATTGCTGGACTGAAATCAATGAGTCAAAAGATGATGAGAACAAAAAACAAGACCTTTTTTGTCCATATAAGAGGGATTGCCTTATACTACGCCCAGAATGCTAATAAAGACAATTAGGGGAGGGGTTTACCTATGAAGCACCGATACTCTTTTAATTTTTTTTTTCAACGTATCGGATACGCGTATCGGACACGTATCCTTTGGTAATTGACATTCTGTATCATCGAGAAGTATCGAAAATGCGTATCGGTACTTCATAGGGGTTTACCACAGGCAATAACATTAGGAATCTGGACAGGACTACTTTTTGGGTTGAGGACAGATCCCATCACCAGAGAGTCAATGACAATGGAGGTAAAGGTAGAAAATCAGCATTGAAGGAAATGCATTTTACCTGAATAGGACCTCAAGCATTCAGCTAGTTTAGAAGCAGTTGTAAACTTGGATTTCAAATTTTGATTGTTTTGTGGAATTGCATTGAGGACCAGTGAAGAGCTCCGTAGGGGAGCAAAAGTAAGGAATTTGATAAGAACTTTGGGATGCACCACTCCAAAAGCTAACTCAAAAAGTAAGAGTGTCAAAGACCTTATAAACCCCACATTAGTTGCCCACACAACCAATGTGGGACTCCAAGTCCCATACCTTGCAAACGGATCCTAACATTCCACCACGCTCCACAGCCCCGGCGCCCACGCGGGCTAGCGCTAGTCTTTTACTAGACCCGAGCGAACAATGCAATACCGGCGTCACCACCCGCACCGCTCGATTGCAACCTGAAGACATAGTGGAAGGCTCTGATACCATTTGATAAGAACCTTGGGATGCACCACCCCAAAAGCTAGCTCAAAGGATGGGAGTGTCCAAGACCTTATAAATCTCGCATTAGCTGCCCATACAACAAATGTGGGACTCAAGTCTCATACCTTGCAAATGGGTTCTAACAGAATTCAGCATGGAAAAAACTTAGCCAGGTGTTCACACATGTGGACATTGAGTCTGCCAGTGCCACCTCGGTGAATTTTGATTGCGTTTTGAATTCCACTGACAGCAAGGACCCAAATACTCTTATAGGAACTCAATTAAGGAAAAATAAAAATTAAAGAGAAGCTATGAATAATAAAAGATATTTACCCAAAAAAAAGAGCCATACATGGCCAAGTAAGTGAAGTCTTGTTAGAGTAAATCAAATTGATTAATGATGATCAAAAGCAATTATTAATAGAACTCACGAGGAGAACACAAACACACTAAACGAATACACGTCTGGACCCTGGAGTACTGTGATCATATGTAGACCAATCAAGCAAGGCCAACAAATTGAACGAATTACATCAGCAGGTTTTAACTTCAGTAGGCCATGATTTAGCCTCCAAAATTAGTTGCTGTATTAGAATGTTCCAAAATTTGTTTAGCAGAAGTATGCCAAAAGTGATTCAATTGCACAGAGATTAATAAGGTGCTTGGTAAAAATTATTGTAAAACTGCAATGATGATTATCTAAAGTATCAAAGAACTATCAAAACAGAGATTTACAAAGTTGAATACATATAGTTCAAATTAGAAATACATCCTAGTGTGCTTATCTAAAAATCAAAGAACTGTCAAAGCAGGCATTATAGATAGATAGATAGATATTCAACAGTCATGCAGCATTGAAAAGCATCCCCGGTGTGCTTATCATAAGCAACTACAGATCTTAAAAGTCCACTTCAAAAACATCAAATACAAATTTGCAGCTTTTGCTGTAAATTATTAAAAAATATAAAACAGTTTCAAACACCACAACATTCCAAGTAAAACCTGCCATAGCCTCTAGTAAAACAGGATCAAGCAGAAAAGCAAACTGTGCAGTTAAACATAGGAGCTGACATCTAGATTCAATAGTAAAAATAAGAAGAAAAAAAATTGTATTGTTGTTCTAGAGATATAAAATAGGGGTGAGGCTGGAGCAACTAGTAAAACTGCTCCTTTACGCTGAAAATTCACGGATTCGAATCCGAGAAACAACTTCTTTGCAAATATGTAAAAGTATAGTTATGTACAAAGATTGCCCTCACCCCACCCTCAGTAGTCGGGGTTTAAAGAGGAGTGATTTTTTTTTTGTTCAAGATATACAAAAGACCTTTTACGAGCATATAATATCAAAGTGAGTCTATGACTATTCAAATTTCTCCAACACTCTTGGTATAAAGTATGGAAATTCTAAAAAAAGTTCCATTGTAGTGCTACATCCAAGTTAATCTCCCAAACCAAGATGCGAACTATTTACATTTCATGCCAAACCAGCAGTATACAAGATGCCTATAGATCAGCCAAAGAAAATATAAATTTCGCAAAAAGATCCTTTCATTTTTTTTTTAATACGGTTAAAAAGTATTATTAAATGTATTGAAAAGAAGTTTTTGTATATTGATCTTGAATAATTTACATGAGTGAGTATTTATACAAGAAAGAATCGCTAAGAATGACTAAGCGATGACTAATCAATCCTAATCACAATCAATTCTAATCAATCACAATCAATCCTAATCAATCATAATCAATCCTAATTAATAGGAAATAAAAACGGAAACATGTTTGAATTATGATTTTCTACAAAATGTAAATGGTGGAATTCTTCAAAATAACACATAAAGTCACTGAAGATCATAAAAGGCATAGGGGTTGTTAAATAATGAGGAAAACGAGAGACTTGTGATGCAATCCACTTGGGAGTTGTTGACAGTTACTGTGGCCTCATGTTATTTGACATTGTCCCCATTTGTATGAGTTAGTTGTTATTGCATGATTGCGCTATTGTTATTGTCTTTCTTCCCGCATCAAAACATCCTCTTAAAGTCTGCTCTCAGTGGCGGCCATTGATAATTCACTACTTCAAAATATTGCAATGTCAAGGACAAAATATCATTTTAGGTCTCATGTTTTTTTGTATTCTTTATAAAGAACCAATTCAACCCAAAAGCTAAAGCTATTAGATGAAAATAAATGAATGATTTTATATTATATTTCTAACACATCTCATCACACAAGAGCCACCTAGGCTTGGAGGATAGATAATAAACAAGCCCACTTACCTATGCTAAAATATCCACAATTAAATATTTATTAAAAGAATAGGGGAAGCAAGGACCAAACTCCAAACCACTTGGTCATAGAGACTCTGGTATCATGTAAAAAATCAATTCAACCCAAAAGTTTAAGTTGTTAAATGAAGACAAATGATTGATTTCATAATTATATTTCTCACATTCTTTATGGTTAATGCTACTGGTGGTCTGGAATGTCCAACAATCTCATTTCGGAGCCGATACCAAGCATGCAAATAGCTCAGTTGGATCCCATTGTGAACAAAGTTGATTCATCCGGTAGACAGATGGAAATGGGATTCTTGGGTCCTGTATCAAGCAATCCTATATCACAGCAACAGGCAACCTCAAATGATCATGCTGGATTATTGAGAACCTCCCTGGGAATCCAAGTGTCAGGGCTTACCCCTTCCAATCATGCAAAGTGGGAGGGTAGAAGAACAAGTAATCTTGTAATGAATCAGCTTCTTTTACCTAACAAATAATCCATGCAAATGGCGATTGGTGACAATGCCAAATAACATGGCGCCATAGCAACAGTCAACAACTCGGATGGCATCACACGTCTCTCGTTTTCCTCATTATTTAACAGGGGTTTAGAAACCTAAAGAAATAACATAAGCATATAGTGCAGAACCACACATACATTATGTGCGCAAACACACAGAAAGTTCCAAATAAGAAGAAAGGAGCCAACTTTGTTTAATGATAATTGATAACTTTGAACTGATCAATAGAGTGAAAGAAATAATAAAAGCAGAAATTAAGCAATTGCACACCCAAAGAAAAAACAGATAAAACTAGGAACCTCTTTCCTTTATTGTTTTATATACTTCTTGTCTTGTGGACAAAAGAATATATTTGATCATAATGGAATCAAAACAATGATAGAGGGTAAGGCATCCTCTTATGAAAGGTCAAAAAAAGGGGAAATTAAATCAACATAACAAATCCTTCCGAGTTCCAAATCCACTTCACATCATATAGGGAAACCACATTACAATAGCCATTAACCAAAAGCAAGTGCAAAAAATGCAGAAATTCCCTGAATATTTATCATTTCTTCTGTCCAATTAAAGACACCAAAAAACTTCCCCCCCCCCCCCCCCCCCCCCCCCCACAACAAAAAAAAAAGCCAAGTTGCCATAGAACTGCCACTCCTTACTCCATAAGAAACCTCTGAAATAGCTTTAAAAGAAATCAATCCAAATTTGCAAGACAAAATTAAGTCATTCCAAATGCACCTACAAGTATCTTCTAAAAATCCAAAGCAGGTGAAATGGTGAATAATGCAAGAACAAATGGCTTTTAGTCTCAGATTTAGCAAAGCGCATAACAAAACAGGAAAGAGTTTTGGAGGCTTCCTAACCTACTACAAATCTTTACTATTATTCCAATTGACAACAGTAATCCAAAAATGAAAAACCTCCAGGACTTAGAAGCTGCCTTTAATTTTCAAAGAGAACTCACAAGCAGACATTCATACCTATTTGAGGTTGAGCTAGATTAAGGAATTACAAACAGTTAATTGCCACAAAAGATAGTTCTGTAAATTACCCGACAGAACCTTAGAAAAAGAAGACAGGAACAGATTTCTAACCTATGTTAAACCCATCCCCCACACCCCGCAGCAAGAAGCACCAAAAATTAAACTTCTAGGTCATATCCTTGGCATTATAAACTATCCCACTTCAGGATTCTAGAAAACTAGAAGTCTAGAACTCCTAACTTAGAATTCAACCACATGTTCTGACTTTTTTCTAATCATTTGAGTTAGTAAAATGATTTTCCAAGCATTCTATATGTCATATTTTAGAAAACCTTTCTACAGTTATTAAGCATATGATTAAGCTGTGCAGTTTTTTTTTTTTTTTTTTTCATTTTTTCCCTAGATTATTTAGGGCGTGCTTGGTAAAGCAAAGGTGGAAGCCTGGAAGGCATGAAAAAAGACCATCTTTCAACACAAAGTACGTCCAAATGCATCCCACATTTTTAATTCCAATCAAGAACAGTACCAGTTTAGCTAATGTGATACCAGTGGGACCAAATAGCATTTGGAATGAACAAAATGTTAGGGCTTGGAGAAGCCATATATGCACGCACATTCTCAATTCAGAATTCAGTTCACATTTCATTTCGCAAAAATGAACACTAATTTCACTCAACTCAACCTCAAGCCAAAATGCTAAAAGCTTCATACATCATATATCACAGTAAATATTAGATATTTAGATTATTTATAATAAATAAAAGGGAAAATGAAAAAGGCCATTCAAGCATATCTGATTCACTTGTGTCAATTGCTCAAAATAAAATCTCAGGAGCTCCTAATGATAAAATTTGATTAACAAGACCTTTTAAGTTTTGCAATTGAACAAAGAAAAAGACTCCTCCTTTTAAATTAACTGCTATAGAAAATAAAAGATTTAAATACCTGGGCTCAAATTCTCGTATTTCAACAAGCTCACTACCACAAGCATCTGTCCACTGCACTTTCCTTCTCTCAGCTTGACTACCAGGAGTATAAATCCCCTCTCCACCTGATGCTTCATGTTCATAAGCAGCCTCAACATGTACTGGTTTATTAATTTGTGGCCTTTTCATGCTACTTTTAAGTTTAACCTTTCTACTATCATGATCATCCTCTACATGAGCAGAAGGGTCCTTTCCCTTGTTGGAAACCAGTGGCCCTGGTGAGGCATCTTGGTGTTGGGCAGGGCCCACTTTAAGAGGAGATGGAGTATCAAGCCCTGCGGAAGTGCGACCAAAGCAAACAAAGGAGGCACACCCGCGGGAGAGACGGTTCTTTGTGGACGCCAGCTGGAGCTCTGGGTCAGATTCTTGGTCTACCAACTGGTACTGGTTCCACGGCGCAACTCTCATGGGTTTATCCTCATTCCTCTGGCCCAAGAGGAGAAGGCTCAGGCCTTTACTATACCCTGAAGCCGAAGCAGAGAAGAATCCTCCTCCTTCTACTGCCAATAACATCAGTTCTTCTCATCGACGCACCATAAATTGATTTCTGTATATGGCTCCCTCCACTCAGAAGAACCAAAGTTACAGCCTTTTCAACCAAAAGTAATCAGAGTCAGAATGATTTTCCATAGTTTTAAAGTCTTTCCTTTTATTAGTTTCAAAAAAAAAAAAAAATCTTTCATTCTATATCTTCTTTAACTAATTTTAACAGTAGTTTCCATTCCACTTACTCCTTTCAACCGTTAAAGGACAGAATATGCTCAGATGAACAAATTCAATGTTGATCAGATAACAAAAGCACATTTCACAGGGAAGATACAGATTTGAAAAGCCGTAAGGGTTAAGACAAGGGCAGTCTCACATGACTAAAACCACTTTAAGAGTACCTCAAGTTTCTAGATGCTCCAAAAACGTGGTGAATCTATTGTTTTAACTTTAGAGAAAGGGGGGAGGGGTGTTTTTGCTGAAATTCTCAATTTTGTTCATCATATTTATACAGAAACCAAGTTCTACATTTAAAAAAAAAAAAAACTCACTTAAATAATACTCCCAACCATCTTATGTAAACCGTCATGTATATTTTCTTACCAACCCAATGAACATGCACGCGAATATATATGAACAACTCCTATCGATTCACTCTACATGTTAGCAGCCAATCTCCCAAAAACAATCCCAACTCCAAGAAAGTAAATTAAATTGCCAAAAAACAGAAAAAAGAAACAAACAAACAAAATCTGCAAAGCTTCTCAGTTACTTAGAAAAGCATGAGAAATCAGAAACCGCGGCACCAAATACTAAACACAGTGAAATGAAACTCAAATCGAACAAAGCAAAGCGAGATTTCAAAGTGTCGGTTTTCCCTAACTTTCTCGGGAAACAAACGGAAAATCTTAGATCGAAGAAGAAAGAGAGAGATTATAGTACCAAAACAGTGCCGGAGAATCAACAAGGGCGTCACCAGCGCGTGGATCAACGGCAAGAATTAGTAGCATCTGCGGTGGCCAATCGCCACCTGTACCTAAAAGTCGGCGAGTAATTGAATTGAACGACGAATAAGAACGGAAAAAAAAAAAAAAAAACGGTTCTGTATTTTTTTTCTTCTGGTTCCAATTATTTAAAGGAGGATAGGAATAGGATAGTGACCCACAGGGCGCATGATAGCGACGTGACCCCATTTTTTAATGTGCGCAATGATAAGTAATTTTTTTTTATTATTTAAATACATTGAGTTCTTTTTTTAGTACAGCCATTTTAAGTTTTGTTATTTATTTTTTTATGTAATAAGAATGATTAATGTTATTTTCTTGATAATGGTTGGTTTCTTTCTTGAGTTCAATAATAAGTAAACTAGTTTCATTATGATGTTGGGAAAATTCTAGAAAAAGAAATAGCTAAATAATTATTACACGTCTTTCTAACTCAATTTTACTTTTTGTGTGATGAATCTTAGGGTGAAGATAAGACGTCAACTAAAAATGGTAGACATGATGAAATCATGAAATTGATATGTTGCTGTTGCTGTTGCTGCATGCTGCTTTCTGACAACAAGAGAGATCAATACAAGAAAGATGTCTTCCTTAATTGGGGTAAGTCAATATATGTTTACTAAATAGAACTTCAATGAGAAAGCTGTAATGGATAAGTGTCTTCTCAAGTACATCATAAACCTTGACTTTTTTATATTTATATCACACATGTCAAATTAATTACTTACTCTTATTGACCCGATGAGTAAACTGAATATGTATTGTTATTAATAATGTCTTAAAAGAAGTTGGAACAACTATTACAACAGAAGAAGATGTGGAACTGTTGAGATTATAACGAAAGTTAAGTAAGTTTATTCAAAAAGACATAACCATAAAAGATTTGGTATTTGTCATTTTAAATGACATAGGTTATGTCATTTTAGGAGAGAGATAGACACAGAAAAACGAAAATCATGGGAGAGAAAGTTGATACTTTTTTTTAATTTAAAATTCAAATTTTTTGTGTCTGTATCTCTTTTAAAATGACATAACTTTTTGTCATTTAAAATGACAAACACTTTTCCCAATAGAAAATTATTACTTTGCTAATAAGAAAAGTTTTACTTTGGTAATAAGAAAGTATTACTTTATATATATAAAAAATAGATGTTATATTTATTATCATTTTATACTTATTACTCTTACTACCTCATTGATTACTGTTGAATCAATATGAAATTAATAGTTAAAAAAAAATTAATTGTCGTCGATTTCAATTTGATCCAATGATAATCAATCATGTAGTAATCGTAATAAGATTAAAATTGTAGTAAATTCCTAAAAAAAACCCTTTAATAAGTCTTCTAAAAATTAAGATATCGTGTTAATTTTTTTTTTGGTACAATATCGTGTTAAATTTGTCTCAAAGATTAGATGTTACGACATTAAGGTCTTGGATGGACTTGTAAAAAAGAACTTTTTATACTTGTTTATTTTAGAAGTACTTTAAATTTAAAAAAAAAATTGATTTCTACTTTTTTACCTTAGAAAAAACAAATTTTTGCTTTTCTTTTAAACAGATATCCAAACGATCTTTGTAATGAGAAATGCTTTTTTTTCTTTAAAAAAAGAAACTTTTAGAGAAAGAAAAATCCGTCCAAACAAGCCCTAACTATCCACAAAAAAATATAATTAATTAGTCTCTCAAATATATAAAACAATTAATAAATTAATTCTCAACACTATAGGGATGAATATATAGCAACATTTTAGATTTTTAAGAGCCGTGACAAAATCCTTAAAGTACTAATGTAGTGACTCTAATTTGGTGACACTAATCTTTAAGTCTCTCTGTGTGGCTATGTGTGTGTAATATATAGAGACGTAAACTATTTACTCGTAATTAGTAAGATACCAAATTTCCCCCTAATTAATTATATTATTAAGCTAGAAAATGGGTCCTTTTGGTAGCTAAAATTGCATTGTAGCCTAAGTCTGATTGATCATGACTTTTTGACCAGTTTGGGGAATACGAATGTGATTAGATTTTTCACTCTAAAAATCCTTAGAACCTATGAACAAAATAGAATAGTTAATCCCCTGTAATAAATTTGTCCTCTAGATCTGTCTCTTTCAAAATGAGATGTGTTTTTAGCTTCTTCTTCTTTTTGGAAAATTTGTAAATGCAAATCGCCTTATAGCGGCGTTTAAATTTAATTAGAAAAAGCATATGAATAGAAGTCTAGACAATAATTGGTTAATTTAATTAGTCTTGCAAAGTATAGAGTATGTAGGACTAAACATTAATTAACACCTACAATTGTAAACACTGAAAGCATGGTTTCCAAACTTTTTTTAAAGTTCTTAGAAAAAAATTGTGCGCTTAATAGTGAAACATTCTTTCAAGGTCATGAAGTAAAATAGATAATTACAACCTCTATGCAAGTTCGTTGTCTACATCTAAATGAGGTAACTAATTTAAAATGAGCGTATTAACAGGCGCCCTCAATACCACTGACAGTCTAGTTTCCAGGTTTAATAAGTTTGTGAACTCCCTAATGATTTGGTTCCGACTTCATAGTAAAAATTGTTAGCATATATATTTGAAAACAAAAAGTCCTAGTCTCAATAAATATTTAAATAAAAGGTTCTTCTAAAATCTCAAAAAACAAAACTAGTGTTTCTGAATTTTGAGAAAAATCCATATGTGGAGTGTTCATTTAATATGAATGTATATAATATATTAATATATGGCTTTGGACTTTAATGAATTTTTACAAAAAAATAAATACATAAATAGAAAATCACAATCCCTAATTCCTTAATCAAACAAGGCAAACAAACAGTGAAGATTTATATATGGAGTGGAATAGTTTAGTCTATTTTAATCAAATAATAGCAATTCAGTTGACGCATGAGAGCTAAGCAAGTGGGGATAAGAGCATGTGTTTGATGCTCCTAGTACTATCTTTGGGAAGAATTTAAAGTCTTAATTCTAGACCCGTCCCAAACAGAATTGTCTTCCGTAGAAAATACATGTGATTTATCCACACAAAAATTCCTTTCATAAACTAAAAATATCATTTTGACTAAACATTATAAACTATATATCTTGTGATAACCAAGTACTAAATTTTAAGGTTAACAATTAATAATCATCTCAATGACCTAATACAACACGTCTCGTAAATCCCTATAAGACACTGTTTATCAACTAAGACAAAAAATATTACTATAATACTATCTAAAAGAGGTGCAAGTTTTATTTCTTTGAGAGAAAATTTTAAATGCGCAATTCTATCTATACATGTATTCTCAAAACTGAAAAGCATATTTTATTTCACTTTATATGTTTTCACTTGAAAGTCTAAAAACAAAAAACAAAAATAAAAAAAAAAATTGGTGCACTCTATGAGCTCATTTGGTGGACAAGAAAGGATAAGAACGGATAGGATAAGGGTAGGATATGATATGAGGTTGATAAGTCTATATCATGTCATGTGTTTGATGGACATCTCATTAGCAATCTGATAAGATTATGTTATCCTATCATGTGTTTGAGGTGAACCCGATATCATAACGATATGATACAAATAGACTAAAATACCCTTTTTAACATAATGTCATATAATTTATCAAAAAATAATTTTTACATTTATTTATACAATACAATTCTAACAATTATAATTTTAAACAAAATATTTTTAATTAACTTGTTCACTATTAAGACTTTCTCTCTCTCTTCAAGCGAGTATTTCCTTTTCTTCTTCCTTCAGTTCTGTTCCTTTCTTTTGTTTCTTTTTTAAGTTCCATGGGCCAAATTTAATCATAAGAGGTTGTTGAGGATTCGGTCTCCGCCAACCACCGCTTGAAGACTCTTCGTCTTTTGCGTTTTTTTCTCCCAAATCTAAGCAGCCATAAATCTTGGTTTTTTTCCACCTGTATCGCTTCAATGGTGGAAACATTTGTTTCCACTAATCTTATGCGTTTACACGTCGATCCCAACCAGTTTGAGAGAAAAAACGATCTCAAGTACGATTCAGATCCTGTTGGGTAGCGTGGGGATATATTGGGTATCCAATATTGGTATCTATCATGTTGAATCATAACCCATAGGATAAGAAATCATGTATTGGATAGGATAAAATGAGACAATAAGATAAGCTAATCATATCTTATTGACCCACCAAACAAGAGATAAAAGTAGAATATGATAAGTTATTCTATCCTATCTTCTTTATCAGGTGCTCCAAACAGGCCTTATATTTCGAAGGGAATTAATTGCATCGAGATAGATGGGATACTCTAAAAAAAAGAGAAAAGTTAATATTAAAAATTTGATATTACAGTTTTACTTTTTTGATGGAAATAAGGGTTGGAAGGAAATCAATTTTTAAGGTTGAACTTTATCGTAAGTTTTTTAAATAATAATAATAATAATAATAATGTTTTTAATAAAAAAATAATGCTTTTATTAACCAATGTTTTAATGACTATTAATCCAAAATAAAATTAGCAATTTTTCCCGACCTCATACGAGATGTATTTTAGTTATTAAAAAATAACATTTTGATCAGTCCAATAACTATTGTGTTAGATCAAAATCGGTTGAACCCTGCTAGTATTGTTAAGTGTATGGATTGTTGGCGAGATACTCTGCAAGATGGTTAAACTAATTTTGATACTTTGGAGTAATTGGGGGAAAGTGGGGATACCTGCAAGGCAATCTGATGCTTCAATCATTAAGGATTCAATTTTCAAGTATTGATGGGAAGATAATTTTACGTGGCCGGGGCTAATATCTCTGTATTTATAATATATGGGTGTCTTACGTGTGATGCCTTACATTGGCAATGTTCATCTCTATTAGTGGAGAATGGTAACTTTGACAGGATACTTTGTGGATGAGATACTTGTAGTCAGGTTAAGTCCTTGTAGATGTTGCAATATCATATTTAATATTTTTCAATCAATATCTTTAATTATTTCAAAAAAAGTTTTGTTTATATTTTTAATATGACACATGTTTTACTTTTTATTTTTTATTTATTCTCTAAGTATTGGTTAATAAATCTCTAATAATGACAATATCAAAAGGTGGAATAAGTACATAAAGACATTTAAATGAACTTTTTTTTTTTCAAAAGTTGCTTTTCTTAAGAGAAAAAAAAGCATTTCTAAAAAAAAATCTATTTGGATGACTGCTTTTAAAAAAAGCATAAGTCGTAAAAAAAGTCAAAAACTTATTTTTTTTGGAAACTAAAAATTTCAGATTTTAAAAAATAGAAGTCAAAAGTCAAATATTTTTTTTAAAAATCTAAATATTTTTAGCTTTTATAAAAAGTACTTCTAAAATAAGTAAGACATAAAAAAGACGTTTTTGGGAAGACAATCCAAGGGCGAGATGTTGTGGTTTTTATTATTTAGGAAGGAAGAGATTGAAAAAGAAAAATTAGTTACATCCCACTAAAACGTGTCAAGTGTTTTTTTATACCGATTCTAATTATTTCTTTGAGGTGCGTCGGTCTTTAAAGTATTTTCGCAAACTTTAACTTTTATTTTTTTATTTTTGAATACACAAGTTTAAGTTCTTTGAACCATCTATGAGACTATTCTCGAGTTGAGATTTATTTATAAGGGATTTTAGTTTGTCCTTTAACATGACCCAGAAAAACTTTCCTACACACACAATATTTTGTGGGGCCCACACTTTTTAAAGCAAAAAAAAAAAAAAAACTATGGCACGCAAAACGAATCTCTATAACATTACACAATCACTTCTCTTACAACATAACTCTTATAAAACCTTATTTATAATTACATCTCCTCATTCCTCCAAAAAAAAAAAATTAATGAGAATCAGATTCAGATTCAGATTATATCTTTCCATATATTGCCAGCTGAACCATACACATAAGCTTTGTTTTGATTTTAGTTTCCGTGACTGATGGGCATAATTAGTGCATGTGACTATGCTCATGCACTATATGTATTCCTAAAACGCTAATAGTAAAGCAGCCCCTGCTATAGATAATTTAATGACACGTTTACTTTATTTTACTCCCTAATGCCAATATACAAGCACGATGTCATAAAGATATTGACTTCTCAATTGTATTTGTACATAATATATATCTTTTAGGTTTAGGGTTCATGCATGTGAACTTACAATCACAGGCCACATTATATAAGCAGTAAGTCTGTGGCATCGAGTGGCAACTTGGAGAGTGTGATATTTGTCAAGTCGCGCTCGCAATAAAATTGAACTCATATCAAGTATACAAGTAATCGCAGGTGACTTTAATTTATTTATTTTTTCTAGGTCAGAGTCACATTGGAAATAGGGAAAGTACCACTATTAATTAATTAGTACAACTTTTCCAAGGTTAGGGAGAGTTGTGACTTATGAGAGGAATAATCCACCCTTCTATTCTATTTTTTTGATAAATAGAATAGCTAAAACTTGTTATTAAACAGAATGAAATTGATCTTGTTCCATATTCCATATTGATATTAATCAAGATTAATTGCTAGATTATATGTTACAATGTGTTTGGACGAATGATTCAAAACAGCATTTCTTCAAGAGAACATAAAATGATTTTTCATTAAATATTTTGTTAGAAATAATTTATCTCTTGTTGTTCTAAAATGATGTTATTTTAAAATTAAGATAAATATATTTTTATAACTTTAATTTATTTGAGACTATATTAATTTTTATGACTATTTTTTTTTCTCCAATTGCAATACCACATCATTCCGAATAAGAGAAGATAACTGTAGAACAGGATAAACATTAAACCCTTTATGAATGCTCTTACATTTCGATTGAGTAACTTTTATTTAATTTGAAATTACGCCTTTTAAATAGAAATTTTGGAATGCTTGTCTTTGTGACACCGTAGAGGTGGCACGTTGGTCAATCCAAATTAAGTCCAAGAAAGGAACCTTATCATTGATGCCATAGATGTTGAGGGTTTGCTGATTCGCATGCCTCAAGAAGCTTCGTTCACGTGGGTGAAAGCTAGCGGTGAAACTGGGCCGGGCCGGCCTACAGGGGCTTACGGCTCGGCCTATATCAGGCTAGATCTGACATAGTATATTTTGTATAATAGGCCGGGCTCGGGCCTTAAAAAAGCCTGTTTAATAAAAAAACCGTAGGCCCACTTTCAAAAGGTCGGGCCTATAAGCCTACAGGCCGGCCTATATTGTACTATTTATTTTAAATAAAATAAAATAGAGTAAGTATGCCTTGAAGAAAAAAAAAAGATATAAATTTAATCAATTGCAATTATTTATAACTTAATCATATTCGATTATATTTTAATAGAAATCTTACTTTATTTCTTATATAGGAGGAACCAACATCTTAACATGTTAGATTGTGTATATGAATATATTAAAAGATTTTTGGCAGAGGTTATACTTACTACAAGCATCATGATGTGTTTGTTGGATTCATGTAGTTATTTTAATTTACATAGTATGGATTTGTTTGTTGGATCTGATGAAATATATGTTATTTAATTTGAGCATTTTGCTTTTGAAAATGACTTAAATGCATATTGTATTAGTTTTGTTATGATTCATGATTCTGTTTGGACGTTGAAATTATGATTTTTGGTGTAGCAACAGAATTTGAGTACTTTGTAAAGTTGATTCATGGTTCTGCTTGGAAGTTAAAAATTAACAGGCTAACGGGCCAAGCCAGGCCATTTGTTTTTTTCATAAACGGGTCAAACCAGGCTAACCGTTAGACTCATACTAGGCTTGGGCCGGGCCAAATTGAAATTTTTTGACGTAGGCTTGGATTTTTTGGGGCAAAGCTCGGCCCAGCTCAGCCCACTTTCACCTCTAGTGAAAGCCATAACGTCCAGTAACGAAATTAGGATTTTTTTAGCATGGGACGAAAATAAAATAATAAGTTATAAGCACTATTAAGACTAATTGAAAGGATTAATTATTATAGGGGTTTCACATCAAATACTAACAGTTGATTCTTGTAAATTTAACGATTATAATTTATTAGCCTTCACTTATTAATTAATTATTAATTCTCAATAAATTGTAACAGTCAGATTAATGAAAATTAACTGTTAAAATTTAATATCAAACTTTTTAATTTGATATCGGTGTCAAATGATCTCGTCTCATTATTATAAATATTTCATCTATTTTTTTCAAAATTATGAAAACAACTTTATATAATTATTAAATAACTTTTACCTTTATATTTTTTATTTATTTATTTTAACTTACACAAAACACACATGCAACTAAATATCCTTTAGACTATACTGTTGAGAATAATTTTTCTGTTTTTCCAAACCCTTCCCCTGATATTTAGCCTTTGTATTAGGCTGATTTGTCTGTGTCTTGTAATTTCAGAACAATTTTATTGAATTAATCTCTTCGAGGTGTTGTTGTTAACCCCTATAGATTATAAAAAAAAAAAAAAAAAAATACTTAGTAGTTATCGCAACTAAAAAAAATGATGAATACAATAGCAATATCCTGTAATAAAAGAAATCAAGTTTGCTCTTAACTGTGATTAACATGACATACCGCGGTGTGAAAAAGTTTGTGTTCTTTCTTGTTAATTGCTCCTTGATTATCATGAGGGTTCAAATCAAGATTGAAAGAGTGCGTGAAGCATGAAAGCTACGATGTGAAGACCCTTTTTCCGCATTCGCGTAATGATTGTGTGGGAGCATAATTGAAGCCTACCCTGTGGCTTAAATGATTGAGTAGTCAAAAAGCTAATACAGTGCCGTCTTTTTGCTTTCTTATATGGGTTTTATAATTCTTATGTTGAAGGAGAATTGAAATCTCATGTAGTAGAGATAAAAAGCATGTGGAACCTATGTCTTAGAAAAAATTATATATAAAATTTCTGTCAGCATGAAAATTGAAGGGTGTATAGAAAAATATAATTCTCATGTTAAATGAGAATTATAAAACTCTAAGTATATAATGTAAATATTCGGGTAAAGTTAATTTTGTTTAAGTAATTGTGGGGCCAATTAAATTAGATGCAATGCCCCCATCAATCGGAAAATGTGTTGCCCTTGTCAATCACAAAGGAGAAGGAATTTTTTCAAAGCACCCAACTCGATGCATTTCTTTTTTTATATATAGGTTTTTTTATCCAATTTCAATTCAAATTTTTTTTTCTATTCTCTATTGAGTTCTCATTTTTTTGCTTTTTTGAGAACAATGTATATTACGGATGCACGGAAAAAGATCTCAAGGAGTAGATGCAACATTAACGATTAGCCTGGAAAAAAATTGTTTCATGTGAAGTTATCTCTTATAATTTTAAAACAATATCAAATAGAATATTTTAAAAAAATTATTTCTTTACTTTAATATCATTCTTTTCAAAATATTTTATACATTTTTTCTACACCTTAAAACGATATTATTTTGAAATTATAAAATAAAATTTTTTACTCCTAATAACATTAGAAACATTAAATTCCAATTTAAAATGTTATCAAATATTTAAGGCCAAAGCAGGGAGGAAAGAATTTAAAGCTTAAAAAAATGACAGTTGTGGAATTAATGCATAGGTTATGTCTTTGTAGCAGCATGATTTGGGGTTTTAAAGCACAACCGAAATGGAATTTTTATTTTTATTTTTTGTAAAAACCGAAATGGAATTGCATTCATGATTTAATGCAACACATTATACAACCAATATTATTTGGGAAGAATTTTCCTTATCCCCTCAATATAATTTATAAAAAAAATTCAATGTAACAATAATTAGATCCAGTGATATGAACTATAAAGTTTTAGGGAGGAGTCACCTTGAATATTTTCAGGCAAATGCTGAGTGAGGGAATAGTAAAAGGGTTAAGTGGTTCTAGAATTTGGCATAATAAGAGCTCATAAATTGATGAATACAAGATGTTCCTTCAATGGTCAAAGATGGAGTATTTATACATGAAAAAATATTCTCCTATCATGAGAAATAGAGTCAAAATATTTTTGTCCAATTAGCATCACTATTGTGTGTGAAGCAAGCGCACCTCTAAGATATGTATTAAGTGAGTTAGTGCAATGAATGAAAGATCCTCTACTATTAGGATTTAAAAGTCTCGTAGCAGAGAAAACTAATCTTTTAAATGAGCTTATTAACATACGACTAGAGCCGACAAAATGGACTCGGTTCGGCGAGCTAACCCGTCCCATCCACTAAATGGGACGGAGCGGATTAAGTTTTTTAACCTATCTCAAAAGCAGTGCGGGCTCATTTTTGGCAGGTTGATGACGGGTCAAGGCGGATCAGTGTAAAATAAGCTCGGGATGATGGGCCAACTCGCCCAACCCACCAAACTGGACGGGACAGGCTGACTCATTTTTTGACGGGTTGATGGTGGGATGGGGCGGGACGGACCGCCCACTTTGTCACCTCTACCTACGACAAAGCCAATTAAACCGGTCCAGAACATAATCCTTTCATAACTTTGGATGGAAATAGATATCTTATCTTTGGCTTGTTTAACTATTATATTTATGGGGGCAGGTTACGTTTACAACTTTTTTTGTTTACAACTCTTACAACCCCAACTATGTTCTCTCGGGAGAACATTAATGGAGAATGTTCTCCCGGGAGAACATAGTTTAGATTGTAAGAGTTGTAAACAAAAAAAAGTTGTAAACGTATCCCTCCCCATATTTATGATAGGAAAAAACATTAAACACGTAATGAAGAAACGAAATAAACAGTATCTATAATGGGGTAGGTTATATTTACAAACTTTTTTGTTTACAAATTACACTATCTTCTTCCGGGAGAACATTGGTTACACTATGTTCTCCCGGGAGAAGATAGTGTAATTTGTAAAAATTTTCAAAAAAAAATTGTAAACGGATCATTCACCATTTATAATATATCTTAATTTTAAAGACTATATCGAATACTAATTGACTTAAAGTGTCAATGGCAGTAGGAGTGAAAGTGAGCTGGGTTGGGTCAAACTTTGTCTAGAAAAGTCCAAGCCTACGCCAAAAAATTTCAATTTGGCCTAGCGCCTAGTACGAGTCTAACTGTTTGGCCCGTTTATAAAAAAACAAATGGCCTGGCCTAGTCTGTTAGCCTGTTAATTTTTAACTTCCAAGCAAAACCACGAAACAACTTTACAAAATACTCAAATTCTGTTGCTAAATCAAAATCATAATTTCAACGTCCAAACAGAATCATGAATCACAACAAAACTAATACAATTTGTATTTAAGTCACTTTCAAAAGCAAAATGCTCAAACTAAATAACATATATTTCATCAGATCCACCAAACAAATCCATACTATGTAAATTAAAATAACTACATGAATCCAACAAACACATCATGATGCTTGTAGTAAGTATAATCTCTCACAAAAACCTTTTAATATATTTCATATATACAATCTAACATGATGAGATGTTAGTTCCTTCTACATAAGAAATAAAGTCAGATTTCTATTAAAATATAATCAAATATAATTAAGTTACAATAATTGCAATTGATTACATTTATATCTTTTGTTTTTTCCTTCAAGGCATATTTATTATATTATATTATATTAAAATAAATAGTATAATATAGGCCGGCTTGTAGGCTTATAGGCCAGACATTGTAAAAGTGAGCATATGGCCTTTTTATTAAACAAGCTTTTTCAAGGCCCAAGCCCGGCCTATTTTACAAAATATACTAGGTCAGATCTGACCTAACGTAGGCTGAGTCATAGACTCCTGTAGACCGATCCGGCCCAGTTTCACCTCTAAATGGCATGAGGCCACTTTCGCTCGGGCTGCTACCTACCATATATGGTGGCCCCGAATATTATTTAAATTACCGTTATATAGTTGATAATTGTTGTCAAACTCAAGGTTTTTGATCTTTGACTAATGTACCTCTAAGAGAATTGATTTCTAAACATTGTTACGATCACGAGATCTTATTGATAATTAATTTTTTGTGTTTAATACCGAGGTTCGAACACCAAGCCTTTGGTGATGGATAAATCTATAATGACATTTTAGAACACTTGCCCGTCTCCTTTGGACCCGACCCAGAATCTCAGTGGGCACACAGTTCACTTCAGTGGCTGATTGCTTTGGCCCAAACAACAATTTATATACCACATAGTAGCTATCTAGTAACCAAAAATTAAAAAAGAAAAATGAGAACACTTTTTCCCCGTGTCTATCATGTTCAAGTTTTTATCATCTCATTTAAGAGCATCTCACTATTTCGATTTCACTGAATAATATCTAGTTTAGTAGTTAATCAATAAAAGAGATAGGGAAATAAAAGCCTAAATATTATAAGAAAAAACTTACATATGTTTCGTAGTTTTGTAAAATTAGCCTATTTAATTTTTAGTCTCTAATTTTGAAACTTAGATAATAATCCTCAAAATTTCTACTTTCTTCTAAGTTGATCCTTATACTGCATTACCCTTCTAGGGATTTTTTTAGGTACTCCCGTAGCATCTAACTTGGTGCATCTTCTTTCTATATACAGAAACTTTTATTCCATTTTAATCTAAATATTTTTTGCTATTTCCTTTTGAATTTTCACTTTTTTCCCCTTTTTTGGAAGGATATATCATACATCCATAACAAAGAAAAAGGTCTCACCCTTCTAGAGAAAATGCTACTTTGTCTTGATGGCATCGTACATAGTCCTTCCAATACTATATGGAATAGGAAAAATAAGACTAAATCATTTAGTGATGCAAATCATGGCAAGACATAAAAGGAATAGTCCAAATCCCAGTTGATCAAGTTATTAGAGATTGAAAAAAATATTCAAGAAAACTAATTTAATCAATCAAATTAAAGATTATATATAAAATATAAATATCAGCATAAATGTTTTTTTTACAAAATTATTCTCAAATTTATAATTTATTCTCCCTGGGTTTCAAACAAAACTTTATAAAGAAAGATATGATTTGCGAAACATAAACGTAATTATTATTTCGTCACTATATCCTAATTTTACTCAAATTAATCGCCAGAAATATGGTCAAGCGCTGAAGGCTTTCTTCCAACCGTGTATTTTCGTGCACATAAAACCTGAGATTAAATTCAAAACCATATGGTTGAGGTTCGCTCAGATCAAAATGTAAACACAATTACAATTTGTTATCATAGCACTCAGCATTTCTCAGAGAGAAACAATTAGATAAAAGTGACTAAAAAATTATTCATTTTGAATATTTAATCTAACAATTAAACCGCCCAAATTATGAGAAATGTCGCAATAGTTATTTGAAATATTTTAAACATTTTGGGGGTAATATATTTTTATTTTATTTTGTATTATGTAATGCTTACCGTATCAGTTTTGCGGGATATTAGTATATACTACTTCAATTACATTCTTAATCTTATAACTTACATGATAAACACTAAATTTAGATTATTGTAAAATACCAATTTCTCAATTTTTTCATCTAAATCCATACAACAATATCTCTTAATTGTTATTTCTAATATACTTGTCATCACGTGAAGATTTTATTTTAAGAGAATTATGTTTTTTAATATTTCATAATTAAGAGAATTTTTAATACTATCAAACTTTTATTTGAAGTGAATTATGAAATTGACATGGAAAAATGAAGTAGTAAATGCATTAGTTTTATAAAAAATTTAAATGATTGAGATTTAATACATTTTATTAGACGAGGACATGCATGGTGACATGAATTGGTTTTTCTCCCTTAATCGAACCAAATTGTTTTATTTAATTCGAATTGGTTTTGTTTTTCCCAAACCGATTAGGAACTGGTTCATATTTCAAAATCATTTTGTGATTTATAATTGATTCCGGACCCATTTTGAATTGGTTTTTCAAACCGGTTCTTTCGATCCAGTTTAATTTTTTAAAATGATTTATAAAATCAATTCAATTCTTAAATCTAGTTTAAAAAATACATTCTATTCAATTTGATTATTTTGCACAACCTAATATTAGAAAGTGTTATGGATAAATATCATATCCAACTACCTACCTAAGAATCCATCAAAGAATAAATACTCAATAATCCTAACAATATTAAACTCAAGATATAATCTTTATCTCAACAGAAAGGAAGCTGAATCCTACTACAACGGGGAGATTTACACAAGTCCAAGAGGTAACCCTTATAAATAAGAGGTTAAAGATATTTACTATTGCTGCCAACACTGTGCACACACTCACGTCTTGACTATAAGCCTATTGCTCGTGCGCAGCGATTGGAGTGTTGGCTATAAGCCAATCTAGATACCTGTCTTTAGAGTATTTCTGAGCGCATACCATACGGTATAACAATACGGTCTTCTAGGACCTAATAGAAAGATAGATAAATCGATCTATCAAAAGTTGAAATATTTCCCATGATTTGATGATTCGATTAAAGAATTAAAGCTTATAAAACCTTCTTGCAATCTAATTGTGTAAACATTTACACCGAGCAACTTTGAATTATGGATAAAATTTGTACATAGCGTGCAGTGCAAGTATTATATAGCTTTTTATATGGAATAACGGGGACAATGACTTTTTTACCACATTATTGGCAAAAAATTGTCGAAATGCCACGTTCCATAAAATGTTTTCCAAAATGCCACGCAATCTAACTCGTTACAACACCTAGTGAGTTAGGTGTGGACACGTGGCAGCGAATTTGAGGCCACCTGAATCGCTGGACAGTCCAGCATTTCCCCTAGTCAACGTGTCAGACAACCTAGTTTGAAATTCCAGTCCACTTGGCATAAAATGTTGGGCAGCATGACGCGTTATGTGACACATTCTAACACTTGGCTGAAGTTGCCACACTACACAACGTCTTACGTGGAAATGCCACATGTACAAACGCCTAACAGTGCAGAGAGTATGGTTTAATATATACCACTCCCCACTTCAGTCAGTTGCAACATTTCGTCTGAACTATCTAAACATTTTACATTTATTTTTCTTCTGCATTTTTCATCTAATTTTTTTCAAAATGAGTGACGGCAATGATTCAATAATTGCCTTAGTATATTACATTGAGAGGAAATATTTTGGTCCTAATGAACAAGTTTTTAAAAGAGTTACGAAAATATTTCGAATGAGCTCGTGGTGTAGTTTTAATGAATTGAAGAAGACAATATACAAGAAATTGATATTACAATGGGGTCTCGATTGACCGCTCGATGCACCTCGGGTAAAGAAAATTGGATTCTGATGGAGATTGTTGAGGATGAAGATATCGCATTAGTACTAGATGTATTTTGAGATCATTCAGACTCCACATTTATTGAGCTATATGCGGAAGTAGACTCCAGTGGACAATCTAGCAATCAACATTCTCTCCCTTCCATGTAGTCTATCGACATTAACAGAGAGCCATTGGTGAATCCTGAAGATAGGTATATGTCACCCCCACCACCGGTACCTATGTCACTTGAAATGCATTGTACCCAAAATGAGTATGTTTCGACATGCCTTACTGATAGCTCCGATGAAGAGGTAGATGAAAGCGTTGTTCTGGACAGTGACTCATTGGAAACCGACATGGAGGGAGATTTCGATTCATGTCCTTCTACCGTTGTATGTCATTCGATTCCTTCATGTTGGAATGCATGACTCACCAATGGCAGGTTAGTAACCGAAATTAATGAAAATTTAGCGAATATAATTTTTCACTAGCAAAGTTGATCCATTGGTACAGATATGTGTTTATACAGGAGACAAGAATGTTCCATTTTGGGCTCAAATAAGTCACTATACGACTATCAATTAGGCACATCCAGATCATGAGTTACCGACAATGGATGGAGCTCAAGTACCAACTGGTAAATGGGTCAATAGTTGTACAAGGACCAGGTGTTTGACAACAAGCACGATGTACAAATGGCTATAAAATAATTTTGTATGACGGAGTATCACACAGCCGTTGTAGCTAAAAATGATACCAAAATATAAATCATGGTATGTGAAAATCACAACGACGGTTGTCCGTGGAGGGTGAGGGCACAAGTAAAAAATGGCGGCACTAAATGGGTTATCAGCAAATGGTTTAACGAACATAACTGTGTTAGCCATGCTCTTTCTCAAGATCACAAGCAGTTTGACTCTAATTTCATTTGTTCAATGATCCTAGGTATGTCAACGTTCTATTTTTTCTTTTAATATTTTTGGAAAGTAATAAATAATTGTTTGACCACATGCAGAGATGATATGAAGGAGCCCAATGTTAAAATTGCTCTAATTCAAAAAATGATAGCAACAAATCATAGGTTTTATATATCATACAGGAAGGCATGGATGGCAAAACAAAAAGCAATTGTCAAAATTTATGGGGATTGGGATGGATTTTACGTTTTCTGTCAAGATGGTTGAATTACATATTGTAATTTTTAGCAGGGGCTGTCTATAAGCTGGATCTGAATGATCATTTTGTTGACAACCGGCTGGATCGATATCGGAAGGTGTTCGACAATGTGTTCTGGACATTCAAACAGTGCGTCGATGCCTTCAATTATTGCAAGCCTGTTATCCAGATGGATGGTACGCACTTTTATGGAAAATATTGGGGGACCCTATTAATTGCAACAACTGTGGATGGAAACAACTATGTGTTGTCTATTGCTTTTGCAGTTGTAAAAGTGGAGAATCTTGATGATTGGTCGTGATTTTTAGCATTGATACGGATGCATGTGACACAAAAATAAGGCATCTGTCTTATTTCTTATCGACATACTGCCATACTATCTGCAGTCAACAATGCGGCACTGGGCTAGCAATCTCCCAAAGCATACCATGTCTATTGTATTCGGCATCTTGGTAGTAATTTCAACCACAAGTTCAAGAATGTTATGTTGAAGAAGCAACTGAAAATGTTAGGTATGTCTTAATACTGTTTCATGTATTGTTTCATATGTTAATGTTAAATATGTTGTAAGTTCCTGTGTTTGTTATTCTATGCAGGTTATACAACTTCTCGGTTGGATTTTGATGCCAGATTAGAAAAATTAAAAGAAGTCGGTAAATAGCCGCATGCAGAAATTGCATTTCGAAAGAAAAATGGAGTATCACATACGATGCAGAGGGAAGAAGGTTTGATCACATGACCACGAATTTGTCAGAGTGTGTTAATAAGGTCCTTAAGGGCACAAGAAACCTTCCAATCACGTCTTTGGTACGGTACACATACGCGGGTTTGGTGCAATGCTTTTTGAATCATGGCCAAGAGGCCCGTGAGGAGATGTCCCGGGGGGTTCGATACATGAAAGTACTCTGACAAACATATGTGGCAAATCAGCAAAAAGTCACCACACATTTTGTGACATTTTATGATCCTCAGAAGACAAGATTTGAAGTGCAAGAAACGTACAACCAACGTACTCATCGGAACATATTGACCGTATGCCCGACGCAACCACCGAAGGCTTACCTGACCACCCGTAAGTTCTCGATCTGTAGCTGGAACAAGTCCTAATAATTCCAATACTACCTGTCGCATATCATGATGTCCAGCATGACCGGAGATAACTTCACCATCTATGGGTAAACCCAACATATGGTGTACATCCTCCAAGGTGATCGTCATATCACCATGTGCTATATGAAAAGTCTGCGTCTCAGGCCGCCAACGCTTGACAAGTGCAGAAATAAGAGCATGGGCAATCTGAAACAATAAAAAAGGGATATGTTTTCTAATTATTACAACTAATCCCCCTAAACCAAAAAAAAAAAATCAAAAAATGAATACTTACATCATGGTTGTGCAACCGCACAACGTGAAAGAAACCAGGTTGTCTCAAGTACGACCTGATCTCTTTAGGTATATGAAATGAGTCATGTGTGGCAGCGTGTCTGATATTAAGTCGCCGATCGCCCTTGCCATTCCACACGTATGTGGAAATGTGTTTCTCCTATAATGTCAGGATAGAGGGGTCAATGGATCTCGTTGTAATAACGCTACGAGGAGATCCTAACGAGCCAAAAGGTACAAGATCATGCTTCTCATGAGTCAGTGAACCAAGCGCTGAATCAGGCTATCATGCTGAGAATCCATGAATCTTTTTAAAAAAAAATAATAGAAATAAATTAATCATGTTATTCTTAAATATTAATATAGTGAAAAACATAACTATGTAAATTGTCCAGGGTTTCAAGTCTTCAAATAAATATAATCCACCAGCTCTAATTAATTTAAAATAAACATGTCATCTATCCTAGGATTTACAGTCCTAAAATAAATTAAATTAACATAAATTATTTAAAACAAAAATATTTAAACCAATGTTAAAATGCTTTTTATAATTTTAATTCAAAATATAAAATTCAAAATATCAATCATCCTATCATTTAGCTGTACTAACTCATTCAACAAGCATAAACTATATCATCTATACTAATTAATTTATCAAAAATATTTCATCTATCCTAGGGTTTACAGTCCTGAAATAAATTAATAAACATAAATTATTTAAAAAAATATATTCAAACCAATGTTAAAATCTTTTTTATAATGTTAATTAAAAGCATAAAATTAATAATATAACATAAAAATATGAATTATCCTATAATTTACCTATGCTAACTCATTCAACAAATATAAAATATATCATCTATCCTAGGTTTTAATCCCTACACTACTAAAAATTAACAAATAAATAAAATATCATCTAACCTATGATTTTAAGTAGGGGTGTTCATCAACCGATCCAAACCGCGAAAACCGCGAAAATCGAACCGAAAAACCGATAACCGAATAAACCGAAAACCGAAAAATCGAAAACCGAAAAAAAACCGCAAATTTTAATTGGATTGGATCAGTTTTCGGATGAGTTGACGAAAACCGATCCAATATATTAATTATCCTCTACCTACTTGTCCTTTCTCCAATCATAGCCCGAAAACTTCTAAACTCAAGACCCATTAACTCATCAACTAAACCCAAGAAAAAACTTAGTCACGACTCATCAACTAATCAACTATAGTATTGTTTACTGATATTTTTGTATTTCAAATTTTTTTTTACAAAGCCAATATATACAAAAGATGTTATTTGCACAATAATCATGAAACTAATTTTAGGATATTCGAAAAACAGAAAACCGATCCAATCCAAACCGAAAAAATTGGATTGGATCGGATCGGATTTAAAAAAAAAATCTAAACCAAATGGATGATTACATGATCAAACCGAAGGGATTGGATCAGATGAGGTTTGCTTCCAAAACCGATCCAATCCAGACCGCGAACACCCCTAATTTTAAGTCCTAAAACAAATTATATAAAACAAAAATATTCAAACCAATATCTAAATTTTATTCATTAATGTAAATTCAAAATATCTAACATAAAATAATAATATTTAAATTAAAAAGAGTGAAACTAACCTTTTAAAGAGAGAGTACGAGAGTGCGGGTAGAAAAGATGGGGGGTGACCTATAGGCCCTAAGACTTAATGTATGTGAGATATGCAGTTATATATTTCGATCTGTTGTACAAGAAAATATATGTTTGTATACTATGAGTTACTGAAAGTGAAGTAGGAATCTATGGATGGATTCTTTAGCTTTGCCTTTTGGTTATTGTATACTGGATATTTTCTGGATTACAGGTTTTGAGATTTCTAGTTAGTCCAATATACATAAGTTATGTTGTCCATTTTGTTGAGTTGGATTTTGTGCAATTATGGATTGCACAGTTTTGTATTTAATGAAAACAGATTGTGTACATAAAAGAATGTATAGAGAAAGTTAGTCATGTAGTTTTGAGAAAGCTACGATGGCACATGTTAAGTCTTCTGGTATTGTTTTATTTAAGGTTCACTTGTATCATAATATGTTTTCGAGGTGTTACAAGACAAGTGTGAGAGTGGGGGATTGGTGGGAAAAAGGGGAGAGGGGGACCATTTTATAGTGGTGAGCCACATTAGCACTGCACTGTGCAATGTCCTTGCTCGAGGTGTAGACACGTGTCACATATGTATTACGTGGTTGGGCGGTTGCCACGTAAG
Source organism: Gastrolobium bilobum (assembly GCF_033153095.1). NCBI lineage: Eukaryota > Viridiplantae > Streptophyta > Magnoliopsida > Fabales > Fabaceae > Gastrolobium > Gastrolobium bilobum. The sequence continues at coordinate 405,844 of NW_026899532.1, forward strand.
ACGTTGTGCAGTGTGGCAACTTTAGCCACGTGTGAGAGTGTGCCACGTAACGCTCCTTGCTGCCCGGCGTTTTATGCCAAGCAGACTGCAGTTTTAGACTGGGTTGTCTGACACGTTGACTGGGGAAAACAATGGATTGTCCAGCGATTTAGGTGGCCTCAAATTCGCTGCCACGTGTCCACACTTAACTTGCTAGGTGTTGTAGGAGTTAGCTGACACGACATTTTGAAAAAAAAAAATTCTATAACGTGGCATTTGGATAAATTTTTGCCGATAACATGGTAAAAAGATCTTTGTCCCCGAATAATGCACTAACAAGGAATTTAGGAAAAGCAGCGGTAGATATAACAAAAATTGCCCCTAGCTAGGAGAGTCCTTAATGGAGCAATTCTACAAATGGACACAATCTTTAAACTTTAACTTCAAGTATGCTGATGCTGACATACGTTCTCTACCATCACATAAGCACAACAGCACATGCAATTCCATATCATCACTTCCAAGCCATCAATTAGAAAACCCTTTCTTCCCTTCTTTTGCAATCCCATGCTTTAACATATGGTTTTAAGTGTAGACCATTTTCTTTCTCTCTCTCTCTCTTTTAAAAAAGTTTGTTTCCTTGCAATGTTTAGGAAATATCAAGCTTTGACCGGGTGGGCAAGCATATACTGTAATGCATCATCCTCTAGGAACTTTGTTAAAAAATATGTATTGCAGCCTAATGGGTGTCTTTATTCCCTCTCTTGACACCACTACAAAGAAAAGAACAGTGGAGACACACTAAGAAATAACAAAATAGAAATGAAAAGCAAAGAAGGGATCAACAAAAGATGCCTGAAGATGTAAATTGTCACATAGAGAATCTGCAAAAAGGACATATTTTACATAGGAAACTTCAGATAGAAGCAATCCCTATATTGAAAAAGTTGTTCTCGAGAAAGAAGGGTGGGGGGAGACAAGCAAGGTACAAATTTAAAAGCTACAAAAAGCTTTACAAAGATAATTTAAGATGCCATAAACATAATAATAGGTTAATCAAACTGGTTCCCTCCTGCTGCAATTTCTTGTAGGATGCAACGAGCAAAACCAGATATGCACTTCAAGTGGTTATTCACTTCTTTTGCAGGTAATGGAGAAGGATGGTCAAACAAAAATATCCAGTAGATCAACCAATAGACAGGACTAATCTGCATGCATGTCCATGGCAGAATCATTGGAACTGAATGCAGTACTGTCCCTGCCTTGCTGGTGAAGAAAGCTGGGTTCAGTGTTCCGGTTTCCATTGCCCACGGAGAGACCACTTGGATAGTTTCCTCCCTCACCAATTTGATAATGCTGAAGACTTTGACGAACAGGGCTTGACAAAGCATTTGAAAACACAGAATTCTTTGAATGATTATCACAGTGCTCAGAACGGAGTCCCTGCCCCAGAACTGTTTGGCCAGAAGATCCTGAAGTTACAGGAAAGCCTGAACTAGTGACATGCATTACTGGTTGTGACTGATGATGTTGCTGTGGTGCTCTTGGCGACATGGATGGCTCCTCTCCATAATAATCCAGCTCATTCTGCAAGCAGAGAAATCAACTTTCATGAATGCACTTTGCATCCAATAATAACATAAACGGATAAACAAAGATACAATGAAGTACAAAGGCATCCTAATGCAGCCCAACAATGACTGTGTTATCACCAACTTTTTTTTAAAACTTCAATATATCTAAATAGCCAGAAGCACACACAAGTTACATGACCAAAATCCCTATTTCTATTTCTGGGAAATTGTCAATCCTACAAATCTTTAAAATGGCACAAAAAAGACCGTCTTATTATTAGCTATTCAATCCTACTCAGCCACCCTCTTACGAAACTATGTTCACATTTTAATTTGTAGGAACTTGTTTAACCTACAAATCATTAACATGGCCTAAAAAAGTACTGGTATTATCTTTTTTACCTCACTTTCGCAATCAGCTGTCCCCAAGGTAATTTTGTAACTTCTTGAAGCCCACAAGTGGAATATAAAATTTAAATACTCGTTTTCAAAAAAAAAAATTAAAATAGCAATTATCCTAATAGATGCCACCTCTTCTATGATTCTAGAAAATGAAAAATGAAACAAAGACAGGACCACAGAAAAGCAATATCCATCAAACAAATCAAGATGGCTTTCTCCCACTTAAAGTTTTACCCAATTTTCCAGACCTCTCATAGATTAAAGTTATTTTTTATTGGGAAAATATGACAAAATTACCAACTACAATTTTAAACATGGCACAAATATGACTTTGTCATGTAGTAGATTAAAGAAATATATAATGCTTTAAACACCATAGACCCCAACTAGTTTGAGATAAAGGTGATGTTGATGTTGTGTTGATGTTAAAGTTGGATAATGCTTTAATCAATATATATTATACAGGATAACAGGTCTCATGGATTCAACATTCTACACTGCAGAGAGTTAAGGAAGTTTCCCAAATTCTCTGTTATATCTTACATATATACAAACACCCACTTCCTCAATGTCAGTTCAGTTACAAAATCATTGTTTAAATTAAAAATAAGAACTCTATTTAGACATGCCAGATAGACCAGGAAGAGAAAGAAATAAGAAGGGAAAACTCCAACACTAACAGGATGGAAAACAAAAGCAAAATGATAAAAGGAAAAGGCATGCAGGCCGAAGACAAAGGATGCCAAAAGGTTCTGTCTTTGATTCTGCCTATGGAAACAAAACACAACTTATTAATCAAGCAACCATCAATACCAGTGAATGCTTTTACTTAAAACTGTCAAAATTTCACCGAAGACCACAAGAGACTAGTATAATATTTCACACAGATTATTTTCTTCTAATTTTTTTCCATCAGCAGTAAAAAAAACTCACCCCCGACCACAGGTGGGAGTTGGGCAAAACTATAAAGCATAAACCATTGTATAAGGTTTGGCTTACAACCCTCTTCAAAAATTGACAATCTTAAGAGAAAACGAGCCCATGATCAAGTTAACAACTCACTAAGCCACTAGGGTTAGCTTGGTGACGGGTGTGGGTAGTTATGTAATAGGTTGTGTATTCAATTCCTTAATGTATCTAAAAAAAAAAGGTCAACAACTCACTATTACTATCAGCTGGCATTTGATGTATGATACATGTTAGAGATATATAAAACCATTAAAGAGGACTTCACTTAACAGCTTAAGCTTTTGTGTTGAATTGGTTCTTTACATGGTATCAGAGCCTCATGTCCCGGGTTCGATCATCACCGCCTCCCACTTTCTCTTGTGGAATTTATTAGTACAGGTAGACTAGGCCTGATGCATTATTCACCCTTTAAGCCCAATGGGCTTTCGTGTGAAGGGACGTGTTAGAGATATATAAAACCATTAAAGAGGCCTTCACTTAATAGCTTAAGCTTTTGGGTTGAATTGGTTCTTTCACTGCTATACTCTAATTCCCCCCCGCCCCCCAACGTGAGTTTGCCACACACAGAGTTCCTTTTCGGCCACTCCCAATCAGTAGAAGGGCGAAAAATGCAAATCCCGGTGCACAAGGCTCCTCAACTTGTGAGGATAGGGACAAGAGTCCATTGTACAAAGCCTTAATCTTACATTTTTTTGTAGAGAGATTGTTCCTCAGATTCGACCCATGAGTCACAAGGAGTAACCTCAGTGCTGCTACAATCAGCAGAAGCATAAATAAAATTATAAATGATACAATAATATATGCAAAACAGAGAACATTCAAACCAACCTGAATGTAGTTAAGAATATCAACTGTTGCGACTCTTGATCCACCTTCTTGTTGTCTCCGGATCCACTGATAAAGTTTTTCCTAAAATCAGAAGAACATCCCACATTAATGTCAAGATAAGGGCAAAGCCCAGATTAGACCCACAAATTTATTATGACAGTCCAAGACCTATTAGAACTCTCAAAGTATCACTGTAAGTTAGGTTCCAATATTACTTATTACGCTGTCTGAGCTTAATTCCACCCAACAACAGGAAAAAAAATTTAGCTTTCATAATAAGTTTATTTTCCAAAATCATCACCAGTAATACTCATGAAGCACAAGTGCAAGAGGGAATTGAGGACATGTATAAGACCCAAAACCTTAAATTCAAAATTATTCAACTTGACAAGTACAAGCCAAATTCAACATCTTCTTCTTCTTTTTTCACAGAGTGAAGAGATTATTAATTGGATAGACCAAAACAGAGGGAGGGGGGGGGGGAACACAATTAACAAACAGAAACAGGAAGAAGGGATAAAAAGAGAGCAACTTTAATCGGCTAAACGCATGGAATCACGAATCAAAACACGTTTGTTAAAATCAATTGTTGGGTTTGAAGCAGAAAAGAGAGAGAAGTGAATTTACGAGGCCGTGGCGTTCACCGGCTTGGAAGGAGAGTTTCTGATGGTTCATGGCGTGAGTGTAGAGTTGTGAGAGGGAATTGGCTGCACTGCAAAAGGAGGTATACATGGTTCGATCGACCTCATCGAGGCTTGAAGCTATAGACTTTCTCTTCTTACCCATCTTTGAGGTTTTGGTTTTAGTTTTCCGTCGATCAGAGAAAGAGGAACAATATACGGAGGCCAAACCAAACGAAATAATAAAGGAAAAAGAGAAAGGGTGGTTCTTGTGGTTTATAACTTTATATATGGAGTTTCAGAGAGAGAGAGACACATGGTAGGGATTACGAGCATGCCAGGCACGTGATAATTGCTTCCTTTGAATTGGAAAACAGCAAAGAAAAGAAACTGTTGTTTTGTGTTGTGCTGTGTTGTGTCGATTCGATTGTAATAGGATCAGGAAGGAGGAGCGTGTGGGAGGGAATTTAACCTTATTCAATGTTTGGAACTCATGGTTTATGTTTTGGGCTAAATAATGTGGTTCGTGCTTGTTAAAGCCCAACTAATAACTTGGGCTGAAACCTTACACTTGCTCTTATCCAGACCATGGATTTGAAAATATAGAATCAAGGAGAATGATAGGCTTTTTGACCCTTTTATCTTTTATTAATTAAAAAATAATCATTTTGTCCCTTTTTCAAAACTATACACCTATTTGTCCCTCTTTAATCGATTACAAAAGAAATCTAATCGATTAAGTGTCGAAAAATATTGTAATCGATTACTGAATTTGTTTTAATCGATTAACAATTTGAGAGAATTCCCAAACGAAAACACAGGAACGCACCAAAGCCAACTCATTCTTTTAGCTGTTGTAGCGGTGCTCGAAATCAAGTCGCTATCAGAGGCGATGGAGCAAATTTAGTATGGAGGGTCAGCAAGGGCAACCTTTGTAAGAAAAGAAAGAGAACAAAAAAGAAACCAGAAATGAAAGGATTTAGAAATATTTTTTTGTTTTTTGAATCAGAACTTTGCAACTATATCTCTTCCCGCAGGCTTAATTTTGTGTGCATATTCTCATTTAAATCATATAATAGACAAGCAATACATGTCAGCGATAATGGTTATGAAATTTTCAATTGGTTTTTTTGTTCTGATTTTCATTAAGTTACAGAGACAATTTTTCATAACATATGTAATCGCCACTGGTAAGATTATTTCACGAACCCAATAAAAGAAAGACTAAACCCAATAAAAGAAAGAGTAACTGCAATACAAGTAAACAATGCTTTCTTCAAATAAAAAATGCATAGTGATTATTCAATTGATATCTAGCATTTAAGGCCGCTCACCATACCATATTGTGTAACTAAGGGATAATCAGATGCACTAAGATCAATAAACCAATCCCAGTGGCAGGTCCTCAGAAGAATTGCCATAGCATGAAGAGTGGTAGCAAGCATGGTTGGTCCTCTATAAGTGACCAAATTACGCTTCCCCACAACCCAAACATTCCCAACTTGAGCATAAACAGGGTCACTAGCCACATATTCAAACACATCCTTTTGTTCTGCCTCTAGAGCCCATAATCTATATGAATCAAATAGTAATTCCTTGGATGATAGAGCGCCTTCAGCAACCTTTTGAGATTCCCATAATCTCCTTTGGATGCAGAAATCAAGTTATGTAACTTAATGAAAATCAGAACAAAAAAAACCAATTGGAAATTTCATAACCATTATCGCTAACATGTATTGCTTGTCTATTATATGATTTAAATGAGAATATGCACACAATAAAAAGCCTGAGAGAAGAGATACAGTTGCAAAGTTCTGATTCAGAAAAAAAAAATATATATTTCTAAATCCTTTCATTTCTGGTTTCTTTTTTGTTCTCTTTCTTTTCTTTCAAAGGTTGCCCTTGCTGACCCTCCATACTAAATTTGCTCCATCGCCTCTGATAGCGACTTGATTTCGAGCACCGCTTCAACAGCTAAAAGAATGATTTGGCTTTGGTGCGTTCCTGTGTTTTCGTTTGGGAATTCCCTGAAATTGTTAATCGATTAAAACAAACTCAGTAATCGATTACAATATTTTTCGACACTTAATCGATTAGATTTCTTTTGTAATCGATTAAAGAGGGACAAATAGGTGTATAGTTTTGAAATAGGGACAAAATGATTATTTTTTAATTAATAAGGGATAAAAGGGTCAAAAAGCCGAGAATGATATGTTACTATAATCGGATAATTGTGTAGTAGTGGCTTTTTGACCCTTATAACCCTTTATTATTAATTAATTACTGATTTGACCTTGATTATAAATTATTTCAAAAATTTAACCCTCTCAAAAAACATAACACCAATCTGCCCCTGTTTGACCGTTGACCACCAAGCCTACCCGGGTACACCCCTCTCTACCCGGGTATTTTTTGAAAAATTTTGTGTACCCGAGTATGGAGGAGTGTACCCGGGTATTGTTCTTCGCACCTGAGAAATTGCTTGAATTATTTACCCGGGTAGAGATGGGTGTACCCGGGTAAATCTTCGTTGGCTTTCTCCACTTTCTTCCTTGGTGACTATGCTTCCTTCACTGTTAGAGTTACGATTGAGTGATTGTAAACTTAACAACATCAGCCCATCTCTTGAGTATGTGAATTTTACTTCACTTGTAACTCTTGATCTTTCTGACAACAATTTCAACTCTGAATTACCATACTGGTTGTTTAATCTCAGTAGTGGCATCTCTCATCTTGAACTTCAGGACAGTAATTTACATGGTGAAATACCTTCCAGCTCATTAAGCCTAAGAAATTTAAAAAACCTTGATCTATCTTTGAACGACCTCACAGGATCAATTCCAAATTGGTTTGGCCAATTAGAACATCTGCAGCACCTTGATCTATCCAACAACTTGTTTTCTGGTTCCCTTCCCTCAACGCTTGGAAATCTCTCATCCTTAGTTTCCTTAAGAATTGGCTCTAATTCCTTCTCTGGTGCAATATCTGAAACATCTTTTTCCAAACTCTCAAATTTAGAATATCTGGACTCGAGCAATTCCACGACTGCATTCCATTTCAATCCTGAATGGATTCCTCCTTTTCAGCTCCATAGCCTTTTTTTGTCAAATACAAAAACAGGTCCCAACTTTCAACCATGGATATATACACAAAAGTCACTAAGATATTTATATATATCGAGCTCAGGAATTTCATCCGTAGATGGAGATAAGTTTAGGAGCTTAATAGCAGGAAACTATTGGCCAAATGGGTGGTCGAAGATTTACCCGGGTACACCCCTGTCTACCCGGGTAAATAATTCAAGCAATTTTTCAGGTGTGAAGAACAATATCCGGGTACACTCCTCCCTACCCGGGACAAAATTTTTCAAAAAATACCCGGTAGAGAGGGGAGTACCCGGGTAGGCTTGGTGGTCAACGGTCAAACAGAGGCAGATTGGTGTTATGTTTTTTGAGGGGGTTAAATTTTTGAAATAGTTTATAATCAAGGTCAAATTGGTAATTAATTAATAATAAAAGGTTACAAGGGTCAAAAAGCCGTGTAGTAGTATCTTCGGAGATATTACCTGATATAAACAATAGAATACGAGGGTGAAGAATACATTGCTGCAACGGTGGGGTAGTATTTTTAAGTGCGTTTGGTACATGATACATTTTTGTATGTGCGTGAATTATGATTTTTAAGAATATGATGAGAAAGTTAATTTTTCAGAAATATTATCAAAAACTTATTTCGTAGGTCAAAATATTACCGAAATTTTGTTTCAAAAAAAGTGTAAAAATTTTCTAACACCTTGGATTCCAAGAATACCACTCCTTTTGTAGTAGTATTCTTGGATGACATTTTGAAATAAAATTGTACACAAAACAAAATACTGAGAAAATCATATTCATGGAAAAAATTTCAGAAATCTTGTACCAAACGTGAATAAGTAGGATTACCACTATCACTTTCTCGAGAATTTAAAAAAATTCCTCCTACCAAACACCCCTTTAAAAGATTGAAAAAAAGGGGTATATTGCATTGAGATTTTAAAGAATTTTAGTGGATTATTTTTGGATGAAAAAATCCATTTGTATTCAATTAGAATTTTAAATGATTGAAAAAAAGTCACGTGATAATCGGTTATGATTTTAAAAGATTATTTTAGAGTCCGTCCAAATCCGATGGTATTTAATCAAGATTTTAAACAAAAGAAAAACAATCTTGTGGTATTCATAAATTAAACGATTTTAGTGAATTTTCTATTGATATGAATTTCGTGTGACTTTTTAGTTAGAAGTATAAATGGAATGTCTCTTTCACAATCTTATCTTAATCTTTAGGATTTCTTGAGATTTCTCTATTGTCATGCTTCTTCTTCATTTGGCGGGTTGACTCGCTCAAAACCAGGTTCCTCCATAAGAGCTTCGTCAAAACTCAAAAATAACATATTTTTTAGCGATTTTCATCACAAAATAACCCAGAAACAACAATCCAACAAGATTATAATCTAATCCATCTAAAAAATAGCAGATTTTTGAGAGCTTTTGAAAGTTTAAAAAATAATTTTTCAAATAGTGCGATTTTTCTTGGCACAAAAAAGTGCGATTTTTGTATTAAAAATAGGGGTTTGCATTTGTCATTTAACATAACACAACAAAGATTTCTACACACACAACATTTTGTGGGCCCACACTTTTTGAAGAAAAAAACTACGACACGCAAAACGAATCTCTATAACATTACACAATCATTTTTCCTACAACATAACTCTTATAAAATCCTTAAAAATAACATAAAATAGTGGAAAAATAATAGGGGAACAAAAACCCACAAACCAATTTTGTTTTACATCAATGAAACGAGATCGATTTAAAGAAAGATTAAAACTTTCATAATATGAACTCTATGATTTATAACAATACATTTATGAACGAAATACCTTCGTTATAGGAAATAATTTGAGAAATTTTCTAAATATTCATGTAATTAAACTCAGAAATTTGGATTCAAAATTTTCTTGGAATACTCAATGAAAACATGCATATGATATATGGTTAGAAAGCTCTCATCACAAAGAAAAAAATCTCCAAGGTTTTCTAGATCAACAGCAAAAAATTTCAAACGAAATTTTATCGTGAACTTTAGGTTGTATATGCAAATTCCAAATTATTTTAATAAATAATAAAAATTATGGGTCTTATAATCATATATGCATAGCTCTGATATCAGATGAAGAAGATAATTTTTAACCTATTGATCAAACCCAAGAGTAAGAACAAGAAGATGCTAATGCATAGAGGGCTAGTATAGATATGTGAAGAGCTGCTACTTAGTAGAATATCAAGTTACATCAAAATACTGATTGAGAAAATTATATTAAGTTTTACTTTTTTTATTAACATCATTGCATTTCTTTGTTTTTTTTTTATTTACTCTTATACTTTTGATAAATTTTGTATCGGAGACAATCCTATTTAGGGCGGAGATTTTATACTCATCCCAAATATGTTATTATTTCTTTTCAAATAAAAATACTTTTAAATAATACGAGAATATATAGTTGTATAATAAATGTAAAAAATCTTATTAAAATCAAAATCTAATTCATTCATTTGTATAATGTGATATTGTTAAAGAAATATCATTATCTTATATGCTAATCTTTCAATAACGTGCGATACAATATAAAATATTCTACGCTGAAAATTGATTTGATTTCATCGTTCTACTTCTACATGCTATACTATCGTTTAATATAAGGGTTATTTTTATCTCATTTTACATGATATAAACAACTTTTCTACACACACAAAAGTATTGGATCCCACAACTCTTTTTTCTTATATGGGTCCCATTTATAATTTTATCTCTACAACATAAGAAAAATATTTTCCTTAATATAATTGTGATTATTTGAGGGAAAAGAAACAAAATAAATAAAAACAAAGAGAACACATTACACTTGTGTTGTTTGTTCCAAAGCCTATGGAGAACGTGGACGTTGGGCCATATCAAAACTAACGAGGATTCTGAATGAATCAGAAAAAGATGGTTTCTGAAACTTATTAACCTTAACATGCTTGTGGTTCTGTTGTTGGGTGCTTAGCGCGTGCCACTCCTACTTCAATCTCAAACCGCAAAACCCCCTCTTTCCTTGTTCCAGTTTCCCACGTTTCCTTACACTCCAAGGTACAATGCCACCTCCACTCACCGTTTGATTCTTTTTCTTTTCTCTATCAACCCATTTTGAATCACATTCTCATTCCTTCAAAAGGTTCAAAAAAAGTTTAATTGATTAATTGAATCTTATCTGTTTCTCATTTGAAGGGGAAAAAAAAAAGGAATCTTGGTGAATACTAGCTTACCCATGTTTGATCTCTTTTTCTTTTCTTTTTTTAATAATTTTCAACGCTACCCTTTTGGATCTGATTCCCCTTTTTGGATCTGTTTGTGATGGATTTGAAGAACAAGAGTGGAAAAAAAATTTAATTTTTTTTTCATAGAGCTAAGAGTTGGTTTGCATTGTCAAATCTTATGGATTTCTTTGGCGATGGATTGTAGTTCGATTTATTTGAATTGGTTTCAGCTGATATGACATTCTATTGAACTCAGGAGTTTTGATTTTGACAACCATCACCCTGTAAATCCAAATTATGATTGGAATTGGCATTGCATTCAAACGGGTACTGTCTTCGAGATTGCGTTTGTTTTGGTATCCACCCAGAAAATGAGTGAATCACTTTAGGGGCTATTACCATTTATGATTGTAATAGAAATGTACTTCTATATCACTTTCGATGCAAGATCTATTTTATTCAGTGACAGTTCGTGATGTTTTTCATGTTATACGTTGTGTGCATTGATTTCTCGCTGACCTGTTCCTAATTTTGAATAAAATAATTTCTTATAGCTTGGGAATGATCAAATATGTCAGAATTATCATGATGGGTTGAATTGAAGACCATACCATGTGGGCCTGTTTTTAATGAAATTATGGTGTGATTTTGGTGGAGGCTTATCCTTATTCCTTACTTCACCTTATTCTTTTTACAATTTTTTTAGATATATTCATTGTTCAATCATAGTGATTTAGGGTCACATTTTCCATATGTATTCTTTTTATTTCTAATATGGAAGTTTCATGAACTTCCACTTTACCAGGCTTCTTTGTTTACTTTAAAGGGTTGACTTCTTCACATCATTTGAACGTGGATGGAATGTTATGGAGGCTAGTTAGAAGAGATCTGTGTTAAGTTGTGAAAAATAAAAAAAAAGAATATGGCTCCGGCTAGCAAGGCAGAGAAGAAGGCTGCAGTCGATGCAGCTGCATGGATGTTCAATGTTGTCACTTCTGTTGGAGTTATCATTGTAAACAAAGCTTTGATGGCCACTTATGGCTTCAGTTTTGGTAAATACCTTTTCCAATTTCCAAATGATATTTCTGTTATTGATCTACTTTGTCTTGTGCCAGTTAATCTATCATCATGGTTTAATAGTAATTTCTTATCTTCTTTTAAATATGATGATTTGCCTATATTTCCTGCAGCTACAACATTAACAGGTCTACATTTTGCTACTACAACTTTGATGACTGTCATACTAAGAATGCTGGGATACATCCAGCCATCTCATTTACCCTTGCCTGAACTTCTAAAATTTGTTTTCTTCGCTAACTTCTCCATTGTTGGAATGAATGTCAGTCTAATGTGGAACTCAGTTGGATTCTATCAAGTGAGTTGGGCTGAATTTTTTATATTAGTTCATTAATGCCTCCAGAAGTTAAACTTACTTTTTGACCATTTTCAGATTGCTAAGTTGAGTATGATCCCTGTATCCTGCCTATTGGAAGTTGTTTTGGACAAGATGCGGTATTCAAGAGACACAAAACTGAGCATAGGTGTTGTTCTTTTGGGTGTTGGTGTTTGCACTGTAACTGATGTGAGTGTTAATGCAAAAGGTTTCATTGCTGCCTTAATAGCAGTATGGAGCACTTCGCTGCAACAATATGTAAGTGTGACATTCCACTACATGTGACATACTGCATCTGTACAAACTTAAATGCATAATTAAATCATATATTGATTCATGCAAGCACAAACAGCTGCATACACAACATTACAAAGAGTTATGGAATCAGACAAACATTTGCAATATCATTTCTGTTGTCTTAATATAGTGTCACATAATATGCTGACATATCACATGAATGCTCTTCATAAAAATTATGTTATTATGAAAGCTATTCATGTTTCAGCCTGCTATCAACACTCCTGTTCTGTTATTTACTATAAGGTGTCTCAATCTGAATTATTTTATTTCTTTTTCTGATTTGTTTGTTCAATTCAATACTAATGGGTTTTCAAAACTTTTTATGTGCAGTATGTTCATTATCTTCAACGGAAGTATTCACTAAGTTCTTTCAACCTTTTGGGACATACAGCACCTGCACAGGCTGCATCACTACTGTTAGTAGGCCCTTTTCTAGACTATTGGTTGACAGACAACAGAGTTGACAGATATGCTTATAACGCAGGCTCTTTGGTAAGTGCTCGATCATGAAAAGATATCAATGCTATTAAATTCAATGTATAGATACTGGACAATTTTTTTTCTGAGAAAATGAGTGCTTGCATTTGTAGATTCAATTAATTTACTAGTTATAATGGATGGGTTGATGTGTTATATCAATATTGATTTCAACAAAAAAATGTATCTAGATAATTGTGCATATGATATATGTGGTCTTGTTTGCATGCCTGTATGTTTATACATGACTCCGTTATTTAGGTGTGTCTCGCTTTAGATATATAATCTGCTTATCAGTGTCTGCTTATCAGTGTGCTTGATTTGTCTCAAATACATTTGTTTTATGTTACTAAAAGTTTTTAACTCCCACACGTGGAATTTTTTTTAATTACTACTATTGCCAATTCTTCTTTAAATTTAGTCTATGGTGCCTCCTCATTAAGTTTCAATTTTCATTATCTATTGTCTTTTTAGTTGAACATGAAGGCTATGACTTTCCTACATTTTCTCTCTGCATGCTAAATGATTAATTTAACTTCAATGTATATATACAAGGGTGTATATTTAGCTTCAATTTGATGATTTAATGAAGAAAATGAAACAAAAGTTATAGAACAAAATTGATAATGGAATGCAAATTGAACAACACACTTGGCAGTGGACATTCTAAGTATTTTACCATGCCTATCAATGTGATCATAAGGATTCAAGTATGAACTGTTATATATGGTTGTGTTATGTGCGTTGATATTTGCCTTCACTAAGGTTCTCATCTTTTGTGTTGGCCTTGGCAGATGTTCATATTTCTATCATGCACTATTGCGGTTGGGACCAACCTCAGCCAATTTATCTGCATTGGGAGATTTACTGCTGTTTCATTTCAAGTGCTAGGTCATATGAAGACAATACTTGTATTAATGTTGGGGTTCTTTTTCTTTGGGAGGGATGGTCTCAATCTTCATGTGATTGTAGGGATGATAATAGCTGTGGTTGGAATGATATGGTATGGCAATGCCTCATCAAAACCTGGTGGAAAAGAGCGTTGGGGTCACTCTCTATCTCTCCCCACCAACAAAACTGAAAGCCGATAGTTTCATAGCCTTCACTCATTATGGTGGTTTTATTTGCATAATACCAAGATAGGTGATTCTAGGAAAGTATTTTATTATTTGAAATTATAACTACCTCATTGGTTCTGATTATTTCAACCTCATTTTGTAATTCTTCAAATTTGATTTCTTGTTTTGGATCCCAGAGGTTATTTATTTCCTTTTAGGTCAAGGTTCCATGCAAAATTTTCATGATCAGAATATATTTATTCTCGATACGTTATTATAATCTGTGCTTTGATGGTGTGCACTTATTGATGAATTTTTCGTGCTGACAAAATAAAGCAAACAGCTAGCTGCTTGGACCATAAAATTTAACACATTACCTTATTTACAAAACAATGTGTTTTTTTTTTTTTTTTTTTTTTTTAGTACAAAGGCGGGGCTTAAGTCCAAGAAACAAATTACAAGGAAGAAATGTCTGAGTCCAAAAGAGGACCCAACTCTATAGGAGCATTAGTAAGAGTCACAAACTCTTCCCTACAACTCAAGGCTTTGTTGGCAAGCCAATCAGCACAAGCATTCTCATCCCTCTTGACATGCACAAAGGCAACCTGCCAATTCTTGTTACACCAGTGCTTAATACTATTCACAATTTGATGGTTTAAGCAGTTCACACTATTCTTGGCAATAGCCTGGATTGCCATCAAGCAGTCACTTTCCACTATGAGCTGATGAGCTCCTCTACTCCAAGTCACCTGTAGACCCTTGCCCAGAGTTCTGCAACAGAGGGGGAACAGATCCCAATCTTGTACATGAAGCCCAAGATCCAGTTGCCATTATTATCCCTAATTACTCCCCCACAAGAAGCTGACTTTGGGTTGTGCTTTACAGCAGCATCAATGTTCATTTTCCACCAGCCATAGGGAGGGGCAGCCCATCTCACCTGCACTCCTTCTGTGCTAGTGATATGCATTTGCTCCTGTCTGGATAAACTGGTTCTGACTTCTCCTATATAAGTAGAGATTAGGATTAAAGAATTATTTCGTCTAGAAAAATAAGGATCATGGACTTCATTATTTCTCCAATGCCACAGGAACCACGTTGTAGTAATAAAGATGTCTCTCCAATCCAAAATTTGCTGGTGGCGCCAATCTTTGTTCATATTTCTGCGAATCCACACATCCAGAGGCATGGATAGAAAGTTGTTAGGGATAGATCCTGCAAACCAAGCATTCCAAATCGAGAGCAAGTGCTTGCAATCACGGAGAATATGGATAATATCTTCCACTTTATTAGTGCAGGCAAAGCAATAAGGAGAGCCACCCCATTTTGTAGTATGCTCTCTAGTTAGGAGTCGACCATGATAGATCATCCATATGAAGTTGCTAAGCCATTGCGCCTCTCCACTTCCATATGAGATTCCAAACTTGATCAGGGATAAGGGACTCAAAATTCATAAGCTTATGATAAGCAGAACTAATCATGTGGTTATGAGAAGCATTATCCTTCCACACGAGCCGGTCTGCTCATCTCTCAACCGAAGAAGGGAGGGTGGCACGAATGACTTGAATCACGTCTGAAGGTAAACACTAGACTAAGATATCAAAGCGCCAAAACATCAACCATGTCAAACACTTTGAGGTTAACATCATAACATCTTTGGTCAGTTGTGGTAAGCTCCAGGAGAAGTCTATTAAGAAGAGTCCACTGATCCTGCCAGAAAGATACCTCCCTTCCATTCCCTATATCCCATTGGAGAGTATCAAGAAACTCCTTCCAAATGCGCCCAATTCCTTTCCAAAGGGTGGAATCATAGCTTTGCACCTTGATGTTTCTTCGCAGATCTACATTCCTGTTATACTTACCGTTCAAGACTTAGACCCAGAGAGTCTCACTCTGGTTAATGATCTTTCAGGCCACTTTGTACAGGAAGGCATCATTATGGACCTTGAGGTTATGGATGGCCAACCCTCCCACATTCCTCGATTTACATAACTTATCCCAAGAAAGAAGATGAACCCGCTTCGTATCCTTGGTGTCACCCTAAACAAAGGAACGCTGGATCTATTCAATCTCATTGCACACTGAGATAGGAAGGACTCCATGCTGCATATGGTACACAGGGATGGAGCTGAGAACAGAATTTGCCGAAGTTAATCTACCAGCAAAGGAGAGTAGTTGGCGTTTCCAATTAGATAGCCTAGTCTTGACACGGGTAAGGACATGAGAATAGTTTCTTCTCTTGCCTCTTCTGTGATACAACATCGCACCTAGGTATCTATCAAGAGAGTCAGCAACCTTAAACCCACTAGCATGGGTAATGTTCTCTCTGATAGAAGGATTGACATTTCTTGAGAAATAAATAAGAGTTATTTACAATGTTTTTAAGGTATATTGGTTTTGGCAGAAATCTTGACAATTTAATGACTCGTGCAACGCAATTTTATTGAAAAATATGTGAAAAATGAATAAGAAAAAGCAAGTCAAATATTTTTTTTTGGTTACATTAGTGAGAATTAAACACATAATCTAATACAAACTATCCAAATCTCTTACCATTAAACCAATCCTAATGGCTTGCAAATGATCACTTGATTCGAGAAATAAAAATAAGAGGATTCCCCCAAATCACCACCCACCTTCCCGTTCATTTTCTCTAATTAACGTCTTCGAATCTTCGTGCCAACAACCATACGAGAAACTTGAGTAACTCTCTCAATCGTTTTCCACCAATGTGAACATATATTAAGCAGATTAACCGGAAAGCTCCATTTTAGTTGCTTGCTGTTTCTGCCCAACACAACGTAGGCATACAAAGAAGTGTGAAAACTTGTCACCAAAGATGCATGATAGAAATGGGTTGCGTCCTAAAGAACAACTCCGAAATAATTTAATCCATTTATCACCATTAAACGTGGTGTGCAATGACCCTTTACCATTTACAAGTGGAGCAAACATAACTTTCGTCAACACCTTTTACAAACAAGCACCAATAGAATCCCTCAGGATACAAAAACTCTGTACAAAACCACAAGACAGTTCAATGACTCATCAAAAAATTATAACTTTTCGCATCTCTAGTTTATTATTATTGTAATTATTGTTATTATTATCGTTGTAATTAATATTATTATTATTTGAAAAAGTAGTACTTTCCTTTTAGGAACAAAGGGAATGCGTAATTTCATCAATACTCTTTTAAGGTCTCCCTCTATAACTAATAATACCAAACATCATTCAACTAAAAGGAAACTTAACACAAATAACAAACAAAATTGAAATTGTCACATCATTTAACAACCAACACAAAGCCGGTATGCGAAACATGTCTAATGTACTTCAAATTCGCCTCCTCAACAATATCTAATATCCAAGCCAAAACATTAACAGCTTAACGCTTCTTAGAGACACCAACAGTTTTTCCCCTGCGGCCAGTAGTCTTTGTGTGCTGACCACGAACACGAAGGCCCCAGTAGTGCCTCAAACCACGGTGGTTTCTGCATAAAAGTAAGGATGTAAGTCTTAAGAGTTATTAAAGCAGCAAGAATTTAATTAATCAGTAAATTCATAAGTTCTCCACAGAAATCCTCAGGTATGTTGATATTTACAAAATTCGACAAGAGATACATAAATATCCTATCGAGTGCAATGCTGTCATTCTAACCGAAACACAATGATTTAGACCACATTATCCAAGAGCACTATTTGTATATTCAACAGTTACACTGACATCTCGCACCTATATGGCTAACAGAAAAATCAAATACAAGTTATCAGAAGAAGCCAGCAACTACTTTAATCGACTTCTTTCGAAGACATAAACTAATATCAAGATTGAAATGAGATAAATATTGCTATCAGGTAAACAAGAATCATTACTTCTATGATGTCATATATGAACAACACAAGCTAACAATGACATCATCAAGGCAAGGAAAGAACAAGTTGACGAGTGAAAACATGAAAACCATATCAAATCAACAACAATTCTGCATCTGAATCTACATCATTTAGCATGATTAAACACGCATCTCATGCAGCACACATCAACAAGAGACTTCATACATGTTCACTATATGATTATGGATAAATATCTAGCTATCATTGGATTTTGCCAAAAAAAATGCTTATTTGAATCTGAGCAAATAATTACCAGGCTATCAGCACACATGGGTACCAAAACTACCATCCCGACCCAAATCAAATACACTTTACAAGTGACCCTTCAATTTAAGTTAGAATATTATTAAGTTAAAAGTTGAATAAATAGTTATTAGAGGTGAAAGAGGGACCTGATTTTCTTGAGTCTCTCCAAGTCATCCCTCAACTTCATATCAAGTGCATTAGACACAACCTGAGAGTATTTGCCATCCTTGTAATCCTTCTTCCTGTTCAAAAACCAATCTGGTATCTTGAATTGCCTAGGGTTTGCAACCACTGTCATTAGATTATCCAACTCAGCAGCACTCAATTCACCAGCTCTGCCAACAACAAAAAACAACCCTCATTTCAACAACAAAAAAGAAAGACACGTGCTCATCTCAACCGAACAAACAAACAAACAAACAAACCTCTTGTTCATGTCAACATCAGCCTTCTTGCAAACGATGTTGGCGAATCTCCTGCCAATACCCTTGATGGAGGTGAGAGCGAACATTATCTTCTGCTTCCCATCAACGTTCGTGTTCAGCACACGCAGAATGTGCTGGAATTCCTCGTTTGCCACCAGAGCCTGCCACACTCACAAAACAAAATAAAAAACAAACACTATTTACGTTTGCCCGAAATTGCACCTTTCGAGTCATCGGAGAGAAAGACACGCAATCGAGATTGAAACCTACCATTTTCGTCGCCGAGGAGTGGTTACAAGGTGACGACTGCCGCCAAAGGTGTTGGTGTTGGTGTTGGCCGATTGAGGATCTAAAATTCTAGGGTTTGTGAGCGAATCGAGATTTTATATAGTGTGCTGCGTTCTGTGTCTTCGCTGGGGTTTTGTTGTGTGTGCCGCTTGGAAAGGTTAAAGCTTAAAAAAAAATCAAAAAAAAAAAAGGCTTAAAAAAAAATTGTATGATAAAATAATTTTCGAAAATTTTATTTCTAATTAAAATTATCATATAGCGTATTAGAACCCTCTATTATTTAAATAAATATAAATATAATAAGAAATAAAAGATAAAAATGTTAAAGATGAAGATTTTAAAAGAAAAAATAAATTTAACAATTAGTAAAATATATTAATTATTTTTCTTTGTGACATTCTCAATATTTTGGAGGGAAGGAATCATCAAGTTAGAGAGTAAAATTTATAATAAGAGCATAAATATAAAAAAAATGATGATTCAAAAAAAGCTGGTGTACATTTTATTATATTCATTATTAAAAAATTATAATAATAAATTTTATAAAAATATATTTCAGTGGGTTTCTCTTTATAAGAAGAGAAACTAAAAATTTTTCACCCAACAGGCACTTAATAAAAGAGAAAATATTCAAGTTTTAAAAAAAAATAAACTCATTTAAACAACATGCTAGAGCAAGGTAGTTAAAAACTCATTTTAAAACTTAAATTTAATGTTTTTACCATTTTTTTCATCGAAACGTTTTTGTTACGTTCCTTTTTTTTTTATCATGATTTTACGTTTTTTGATTTTTTTACTAAATTTTGTCAACCTTGGGTTAGAAGCCTATTTTTACTAGGCTTGGCCTATTTTATTTTAATTGATAATATATATATATATATATGGGATACTTTTTCTGCAGCGGCTGCAGAGAGTAGCTATCTGTAACTGACACAGAAAAGTGAGCTCAATAGCTTTTCTTAAAAAAAAAAAAAAAACAGGATTCGGAACCATATCCTAAGATCCGGAACCGTATCCTGGCTTGCTGGATGTGCAGCGGCCGCAGAAATAATTTTGTCATATATATATATATATATATATATATATATATATATATATATATATATATATATATATATATGACACGTTCTTTCTTTTAGAGACTAATCACCGATAGTTGCTAACAAATTTTTTGATATTTTTCCTCCATGCATCGCACGGGTAATGCACTAGTTATTTCATTTATTTTTTCAAATTCTTGATAGATATTAAACTCTTCGAAACTTAAATAAGCTTATAGGTCAAGACCAGACCTTTTATTTTTTGATATGGATCTTATCAGACCTATAATTTAGCTTATATCAAGTTAATAAACCAGGTGAGAATATTTTATATAAGTCTGACCTATTTAGATCAAAATCTAACATAACCTAATTTATTTATACCCTTAATCATAAAAAAAAGTGTAACTGGATTCACGATTTTACCCCTATAGGACGACACGTATGCCGTTGTTTACTTTCATAATCCTTAGTTTGGTCTTATAGCTCCTTTGGTCCATTAGTGGAGAATATCTTTGGTACATCAGATGTACTGGATTTGATACATGATTTATTCAAATTTGAAAAAAAAAAAAAAAAAATTCATCACTCTTAAATTTTTTGATTCTCGACACATTACAAATTTTTTCCAAATTTGAAAAAAATATGTACTGAATTCGGTACATTTGATATACCAAAGATATTCTCGAGCTAGTGGCCTAGGTTTTTGGTCTTTCTCTGCTTAAAGCATTGGGTCTATTTGAATATGATTATATTTTATATTAAAAAAAATATTCTGAATATGAATTTTGAAAAGTAGAAAAATAATAACTTGTGAACTAGAACAAAAGATGGATTTTATTTTGTTATTTTTCTTTTTCCCGTGATAAGCAGAACTCTGCCTAATGTCCTCCTTTCAACCAAACCAAAACTAGTCATGAAATAAAAAGAAAAAAAAAACTCTTCTCAAATAAATTTATTTCTAAAATGAGTAAGTTAGAGTGCATTCACCTTTAAACACGGTAAATGAAAATAATATGCATTTTGAATTAAATCAAAAAAATAGGGATATAAATAGGCTAGGCTAGACTTTGGCTTAAATAAGTCAGGCCTATGTTAAAAAAAAAAAAACTTGGGCCTGGCTTGACCTATTAGCCTATATAGACTCAAATTACAAGTCTGTCCTAACTCATATTTAAAAAATAACAGCCTTGACCCAGACTTATTAGCCTCTTTAAGCTTATTAAACATTTCATAATTAAAAAATAACTAAAATAATATTACTTTATTATTCAAAATTATTAAAATAATTTTATTTTAAATAAATAACATGATATAAGCCTGTCTATAGGCGTCGAACAATTCCGTCTCCGTCTACCAAAACAACTGAAAATGTTTCAACATGTACAAAAAAATCTATAGTTTATTTTCTAAATAGGTTTTTTAAAAGCATATGTCTGTTCTATTTGACTATTGGTAATAGACCAAGTCTGGCCTAATATAGGCTAAGTCGTAGGCTCCTAGAAGCCGGCCTAACCTATTTACATCCCTACAAGAAAAGGTATATCATTCTTATTATCTTTCAAGGTAAGCACTTTTTTTTTTTTTATAAATGAGATAAGTTCATCTTAAAATAGTGTTATTCATAATAAATTGTAGCATTTGAAAGTGCTCTTCAAGGCAACAGTTTAATCCTTGGTTCTTTACGCATATCTGCCGAGTGATGTTGCATAAGTAATAAGATGACTTCTGAAAATAAAACTGTAGAGGAAGAGAATGTTCCTAAATAAGTACACAGCCGCATTCATTTATGAATTTCGATCATCAATCTATAATCAGCAATAAGCTACACATGCAAGCGGAACTGTTACATGTTGGAGAACTCAACCATGACGCATTGGTTTGTGCAAAAAAGTGCTCTAGTTTGTTGGTTCCCATGTTTGTGGCCATTGGGAAGGCATGAATATAGGTGCTAAGATTTTATGCAGGATATCTATGAGCACTGGTTAAAGCCCGCGTAACTTAATTATAGACATGATTTGATGAAAGAGCAGGGTTTTGGTGATGTGATTGCTTAAGTCACATAATATGTCTGTAATCAATGTTGTGCTCTCTCATATCCAAAAGTCTCGGACTATTCAGTTTGAACAAATAATTGATAATGGTCGTGAAGAAGCAAGGACCTTCCGTTCCTATGGGTTAAGTCATAGTAGGAAATAAGGAAATAAAACAACTCATGGATTCGTTGATTTAGCTCCAGAAATTCTCGTTTATCAAGCGGTTTTTCTTTTTAAAACAAAATGTACTGTATCTTACACTCGATAATATCCTACACAATTAGATAAAATAACAACACACATATATTTGGTAAAATGATGAATACCAACAAGAATCACAACTAAAAATATAGATGAAAAGAAAAACCCAGCTGAATATACATCAGTCTAATAATTAAAACTGAATTTCATGAGAAGATACATCAATATAAGAATAAGACAACATGAGACGGATAAAAAGAGACGTGGTTAAAGCCTCGTCTTTCGTTACTGTACAAGACTGTTCTATTGAGAGCAGAGTAATATTTGCTCAGGGTTTATAAGTACAACACATGCATAAAATACAACATGAGCTTTTCTATAAACAGACTGGAATTATGACTGCAGGACTATCAGAATGATGTTGCTTATTTGCAAAACCGTTAGTTCCAAAAGCACAAATAACGTCCGTTACTATATATAAGTCTGGTAAAAAAATTGTCACCGGCTGAGGGTAAGATGGTTCTACATGGATCCATGTCATTGCATATGGATAGAACAGCCTAATTCTTTGGCAGCAATATCAAGAAACTTAATAGACAATCCATTTGAAAGTCGGCTGTGAGCTTCCCATGTCAAGCATTTTTCTGTGTCAGCTTGCCAGTCTATGACATCTAAATTGTAGTATTGATAAGAGGGGTTATGGTTGCCATTTATTCGCGGTGGTTTAGGACAAGATCTGATTGAACCAGTATGAAAAATGTCACGAAGAACTGATATGCTCAGAGCACGGACATGTGCACTTGGATGAGAAAGGCATCTAACAGTAGCTGGTAGCCGACACTGCATGTGGTTTATTCACAAGTATATCAGTCAAACAATTTTATACAACTCAAAAACAAGCACATTAATTACTTTAGTTTTGCACTTGATTGCCCTTTCAAATATGCAGTTTTCTCATTATCTAGAATCATATTTGCAATGTTTAACTAACAATCTAACATATATCGTTCACCATAACCCAGCTAATATTAGAAGTTCCAATAAGGGACGTTTGTTTTACCTTTAAAAGGTTTGAAAGGCCATCTGCCACTGCCATTCCAGATTCTCCGAACTGAAGCACAGGCTGAACTGCTCTAGCTGTTGCTTCCAGTAGCTGCCCATTGGTATTAAAAATTGAAATATGAATATCAGTAAAGCCTACGTACAAAACTTAAAATATATGAAATACCAAATCCTCCCTTCACAGTGCAACAAATGGGTGTATGTAGGAGAGGCAGAACTGATTTAACTTGGTAAATGAAAAGAACTTGAAAATTTATAGAGAAGCAAATGGTGTAGCATGCTACCTCCAGCTGTGGTAAAGTGCAAGCTTCTCCATCAACCAGCATCCCATCTGTGGCTCGTAGTAGTAAATCTGATGCACTTGCCATAATTACCAATGATTCTGCACTGTCATGATTCCTCATAAGTTCTACTATCAATTTTACGATCCGTTGATTGATTCTCCACATCTTTTGACCGAGATCATCATCCTTTGCAATCCAGGGCTGCAATTCTCTATCCGCCTGACAAGCAACAACCCCAGGTATTAGAACTTTATAGACATTAAAAGCCAATTCTCACAGGTATTAGAAATGATATTTCTTAAAAAAATTGGCAGTATGTTTAAGAATATTTTTTGGTTTTTTTTTTTTTGAATAAGAAATGGTAATAGTTTTTGCTAGACAGAATACGTGTCCAAGTCAGTGACCAGAGTAATTTATGCAACCATTTCATAATAAGATGAAATTTTCAACCTGAAGAACAACTGCTGTAGCTGCTTTCGTAGGTGAGGCTGATACAACATTGCATAATGCATCAACAAACTGCATCACATTAAATCACAAAATGGTCAGTAATGAATCTTTTCAATGGAAATAGGGATATAAATGAGATTTTAGCATTCACCCAATCACTAGGCACACATACATACATTTATAACTATAACTATCTTTTGATGTGTCTCAATTAGGAATCTCTTTGTTTCATTTAACTAACCCTTCAATACTTTCTGTTCCGATTAAAAAGTCTATCTCTCCACATGGGAAGTTGAAATAGAAGCGGAGGCTCCGTTTTCTCCATATATGATTCCCCTTCAATCTTTACCAATTTGTAGCATTCAAAAATATAGTAAAATGTGGATTCTAGATACCTCTAACCTTTAGCATATACTATCATTGTTTCATTTGACGCTCATAAGTTAAACCCAGTATATCTTGTCTTAGTGGTAAATTTGTCTTGGTATACTGCTTCTTTCTATTTAATGTAGATTTTTCGGGCTTGAGCATTATAATCTACCTTTCATGACAAGAACAGCAATTAGTTATTTTCAAAATATATATGTTTCAATGTTCATTTTAAGGTATGTTGCTTTCTTCATGTGTTGCTGTTTCAGCATTTAAGTAGCATATTTTCCATCTTTCTTGTGAAAAAAGGTTACACCTATTCATCCTCATCTGCAGCTTTCAGAACCTAACTTTTATGATTGACTAGAACTTAGCCATTCCATCCAGGAAACTTTCCTCCCAAATTGTGTTATAGATTAAAACATGTATAGTTCTAGCAGAAAGAAAAAAGGATAATAGTTGCTGCAGTATAACATTTGTACTTGTACCTGTCTCCAGCCCTGTTGGGCAGAAGTGCTTTCTGCACAAGGTTGAGTTTCAGGAGATGCAATCAACTTGTGCCACAGTAGTGAAACTACAGAGAAACATAACTCTTGTTTCTCTGCCAGCGTGGATCTCAGAAAAATTTGTGCATTGCAATTCAGTCCTATATGCCTGTCCATCGTGAGGAAGTTGGCTAGATCAGAAGCATCCAACGCTAAACCTGTGGCACCTTTACCCAAGGTGTACCTTGATGCTTCATTTGAACATGGAGTTTTCACATATTTATGGTTAGGTTTTGAGGGGTCTGAATCTTCCAAAGACGCAACAGATGTTTGCCCAGGCTCAAAGCAGCTACTGCTTTCACACTGATTCCGTTTTTTACTATCAGAGCTAACAATTGAGCCTTTCCAAATGGGTGCATGAATTAAGGTTGCTTCTAATGGCTCTGCCTTGTTAACTATAGATGCAACAGCTTTGCTGTGAATATCTATGAGATTATACAATGATGACGCCCTGGAGTGAATTTCATTGTCCCATTTGCAACGAATCAGAACAGACAGAGAACGCATGCAAGCTTTTGACCGTCTAAATAGCTCAGAAACATGGGCAGCAACCATAGCTGCTGCAACTATCTCATTTGAGCTGTAACTCCATGGGGTGCCAACAGAAGATGGCTTCAATGAAAATAGTGCCTCTAAAATTGCTAAAATTCTGTGAGTATGGCGTACTGCTGAATCTATGCCATTCCGCAACTCATGGGAAGATCCATTTATTCTATAAGGCTTGGCTATATCTCGCGCATTATTGGAAGCAGAATGGTTATTCCCCCGAGAAACCAAAGGGAACAACTGAAGCTCACAGGCAAGAGCACAAACGGCAGCAAGAACATAAGAATCAAATGCTGCTACAGGACCTTGCTTCTTCGTCTTTCTATTTTTTGTTTCTTTCTGGCTTTCAGACATTGCTTGTAAGTCCTCAATGATTTCCTCAGCTGAATAATTATCTTCACCTCTTGGCTTCTTGCTTCCACTGAATTGGGCTTCATGACTGACGCAGACAGTTAAGACAACAAAAAGTAGGCGGGAAGCAAGCTCTACAGATGCACATGATTCTAAGAAAAGTGAATGAACCATAGTACGAAGTTCTGCAACAGCAAGGTTTTTAGAGGTAGAACCAAAAGCAGAGAAGTATCTTGTTTTCCTGTTTTGTTCTCGAGTGGACTCAGATGGAAATGTCCTCTGAAGAATAGCTTCCACCGTAGCAGCAAATATTTTCATGAGACATGCTTCTGATGGGCTTCCACGAGGAAGATATTCCAGGACCTTAAGTAGGGGTATGTACAAATTCCATGACAGCATGGGAGGTTGTAGTGGGGTTGCAACTATAATTTCTGGAAGATCAACAGCTGAGGAACTTGTAGGAATCAGGCCATAAGCAGCTTCCCAAATGGTGCAAATTCTCCATTCAACCTCTGGACCATGGGCACAAAGCATTGATGCAATGCCTTGGGCAGTGGCCTCAATAGAGGCTTCAGCTGCAGGAACTTCTATCTGATCAACAACAAATATTTTAGATCATCAGTAAACAGAAGGAATCTATCTACACTGCTTTACAAAATGAGAATAAAAAAGAATGTAACTGAAAAAAATGAACATCACCTGCTTTTTGTAAGAAGAAATATAACCACCCAAAGGTTCATGCTGAACTTCAACTCCATCAACTTGCCTAAGAGGAGGAAAAAGTAATGCAGGTTGTGAAAGTACACGGAAAAGCAAAGCGGCCGCAGCATCAGCGGCTATACCAGCTCTCATGGACATTGCAGTCCCTATTGCACGCAAGAAATGCAAATGCATCCAATTTCTAGGAAGCTGCATTAAAATCAGTCAATTGGTTTTAAATCTTTCACAAAGTTTCTTCAGATGAAAACATCAAAATGCACAATAGTATGCCATCCTGTAGCTAGTAATCCCACTGCAATGCACATATAGAATGTATATTGCATTTGTTCAGAAGTTACAAAATAGGAACCTCTATTAAATTCCTTCAAATCTTCTCAAGCAGTTAAAAAAGTGGTATAACTCCCGGGGAGGGGGGGAGGGGTGGTTCAAAAAGTCTAGTGCTTTTCTACATAGTCAGCTCAGCCTCCATACTAACTAGGCAAACAGTTTACAACGACCGTTCAACAGGACAATTTGTAAGTTATTGCAAAGGACTCCACAACAACCATCAGGCACAGAAACCCTTTTTATAGTCCTATTCATGACAAACCGCAATAAAGGAAAAAGGTGGAAAAGTGTCTCTCACTGTACCGCTTATAAATCTAAGCTAAATCCAATATTGAATGGAAAGACTGCTGAAACAAACAATCACTGATCCGTTTCCTCCACCTACAACCATAAGCCTTACACAAGCAGATTCACCTACTATGAGAAATATAAAATGTGAAAGAAGATCTAGCAAAAGACCTAACATTCAACCATCAACATAAACCAATGCACTACGTGAGAGAAGGACCATATTAACTCTTCTTGAATGTATATTTGATTTGGGTTTTAAATTACATCGCACAACATTTTTCACTCAGTGATTACTAATTTTATTTCAGAACATTCACTTGGAAATTTTTTATGAAAGTTATGATAATGAAAATGCTAGGGTTTTCCATTAATGCCAGCATCACAGTTATTCTGTGTCTATCAAAACTATACAGCTTACCCTTATGCCAGAAGCATAATCTTCAGCAGCTCGAAGAAGTTCGACAAGCTGCACAGCAGCATCAAGTGCATCTGGAGCCCACGAAGGGGGTGCTTCTAGAAGTCCGAGAAGAAGTCTTTGTGTAGCGCTTGGAGTAGCAATTGCATAATATCTACAAAAGTTGGATACATACATTGTCTCAGGCAGATGAACTCTAGGAACAACTAAATAACAAGAAAGGTATTACGCTCAAAATAACCTATGAAATAAGCGTGCGTATGGCTCTAGAGCTGGCAATCCAGCAACCAGATGCTCATCAAGAGCTGTTGTTGGAGGAGGAAGCAAAAGTGCAGGGACAGCAGCTGCTGTTAAAGTAGCAGTTTCATAACGAGCAACTTCATCATCACAAACACTTAATATAACACCAGCACCATTGGCAACAGCCCATCTTGGAGTTGAAGGCACAAGTTGAGGATGCTTCCCAGAACCGCGGGAAGAAGCTAAGAGAAAAAACAAATTCACCTCCTTATTATATTAAGAACATAAACATAGGCATCAATATCATAATAAAAAATGATAATCTTGTCTTTACTGAATCAAATTCATTAATGATTTATTATACAGGTGTTCAATGTAAATAAGAAAATGAATGCATGCCAGTGCATTGAGTATGTTCAATGACTAGAATCACAATGGAAGATTTGTGTTAAGAATTACAGTTAGGTGCCATCAATAAGAGCATAAAAAAAGAATGAAAAAAAACCAAAAATGTGCAAAGATCACAGATTCACAGGAACAAAAATAGGAACATAAAAAGTTAACTTTGATCACGTAGGGCACAGCTTCCTGGTTTCTACGCTGTATTCAATTATCATATTTCCTCATTGGTGTTCTATTATATTGGCTAACAGGATGCAATAGCTTTAGTATTTGTCAAATTATTTGACATAAAGCATTTGAGTTCAAGTAGGCCATGCTCTGAATCTACATTTAAACATCATAAGTGGCAACCTCCTTGGGGACTTTCATTTGAGAAAGCAAAGCTCAACCTACTTCCACAGTGTTGGGGAAGTAGGCCAATATGTTCTTTATATCAATTTTGGATTAACTGATAAAATGGTGGATTGAGGTAGTGATGGAGGAGAGGCATGAAGATGAACTAAGGCAATGCCTAAGTCTATGCACATAGTCAACTAATATGAAGTGTAAACATATACTGAAGCTCATGGGTATAAAAACCTTTTGACTTTTGAGGATAAAAGTACTTGAACTAGATTTAAGTGTTACAAGATAGACATACAACTTCACCAAATTCTCCACTTTTTTAAGAAATGTCTTATTTTGATATAATTGTTCACAAAATATTAAATTACTCCCCATTAAACCCCGACTAACAAGGGTGGAGTGAGGGCAATCCTTGTACATACATAGCTTTACCCTTGCATAATTACAAAAAGGTTGTTTCTCAAATTTGAACTCGTAACCTTTCAATCACAAAGGATCAACTTTACCACTGCTTTCACACAATGTTGCGATTAAAAAAAAAAAAGAACAGTGTTCTATATTAAGTCATCAAAATTTAGCATACCAGTTGATGGAGGCTTTAGTTCTCCTGCAGCATATTTACCCATAACACCACTGCACCTGTTAATGTATGACAATATTCACTGACTTAACCAAAAGTCTACTCAAAGCCTAAGGCATAACAAGATAATTTAACACATTACACAATGATAAACGGAAGAGAGTAAAAGCAAATCAAGTAAGCATTTTATTTTATCAAGATAAAAGTAAGAGAGATTATAACCATACAAGGTAGTTGCTCTAATTTATACTACTGAGACAAAATATGAAGGTGCACACCCTCGAACTTATTTACGCTATATTCCATTACAGGCAAGCCCCAATGCACATGAGTTCAAATGCCTCCTTTTTCACTACTTTGAAAGATGATTATTTAGCTCAATCCATATACTTCTTTAAACAAACTAGAAAAACTGCCTACAAATTTGTAGCTTAATTGGCACCTGCTAGCCTTTAAGACAGGTGCGTGATGATAATTCAAAGGTTCAGTTTTTAACCAAGCCATTATCCTTCTCTCCTACTCAGGTACTTGCACTTTCAATATACAAAAAAAGGAGGAGAGTCCTTCAAGTTACTACCTTACTTTATTCCAACAGCCTTCTTTTCTTTTGCTTCAACCTTTGTAGATGCATAAATAATTAACGGAACTATCTTTTTCACAAGAGGTTCTAGAGCTTTTTAGAAAGGTTGAAGCAGAAGAAAAGAAAGCTACTGCAGCTGTTTCAACTCATTCTCTAATTCTAACAACTTTAACCACCCAACATAGTTTTTCTTCTTAACTACTACTCTTCGTCCCTATCAAAATCTTTTCTACTTTTCTCTTTCTATCTTAATATAAAGGATAATAAAGATCTTTTCCATTGTGCTCTTTTCACAGGAGTTTACAGTTTTGGCTGGGCCATGATTCCAGAAATTTTAGCATTTTCTTCTGCCGTAACTTCTCTAGGACAGATTAGCCATCTTAGCTTCATTGTGGATATTTTAAGGGCATTTCTTGTCACACTTGCACAGTGACAGGGTTTGTCTTTTTGAGTTGATGTCAGTATTTTCTTTCTTTCCTCTGTTGGTTTCATTGTAGCTTTGGGAGGATTCCGGATCTTTTTATTTGTAATCTGTAAATGAATTACTTATATTTAAGAATGTAATTGCTGTCACTTAACGTATTTTTCTTCCCTACTGCTATTTGACAAAACCTTCTGAAAGTATGAGGCATTCAAAATGTACTAACCAAACTTGAAAACATTAATAAACCATGGTTTGAAAGGTAACAAAACCATAATTGGTGTTTTAGTTAGGATTCTGAAATTTACGAACCATGAAATATAATTGAGTTTGAGGTCAAACTTCAAACTGAACCAAATTGGACCATGACACCCCTAGAATTTGCAAGCAGAGCTAAAACATACATAGTTGCTACTAATTTATTATTTATATATTACTAAATTTTACTCACCACCGAAAATAGTCACTTCTAATGCCTACTGGTGCAGCCAGCAATATATCAGTAATCCAGGGGGACAAGGGCCTTATAGGTTTCTTCTCTTGCTGGGTCAAAGAATTGTGGCCAGATTTCCCATCAACAGGGTCACTAGTCGTTGCACGGCTACCACTACTGCTTCTTTCTGTTTCACCAAATTGCTTTTCCATTTTGTATATGGGGCGATTGTAATGAGTTAAAATACGCAAAATTTCACCACATGCCAGAGCCCATTGTTCTGAGTATTCATTCTACAAAATTATACAAAGAAAGAAATGAAAAAATGATCAAGAACCTCTTCGCAGATACTGAGGCTGAATAAATCCTATACTTAATCAGTTATGAAACTGAAAGACAGAAAGCCACAACACATTGAATTATATACAAAGACAATCAGAATATCAGGCAAGGGATTATACCTCACTTTTTGGGCAGACTAAAGATATGAAAGAAGCAAATGGAGGGCTAGTCTTATCATAGACTAGTGTACCATCAATAATACATGAAATAATTGGAAGTACAACTGCATGCCCATGCTCTGGATGATGAAGAACAAATGTCGCTGGATATGCATAAAGAAGTTATTATCATATAGTAGAAATAAATTCATTATAAAATTAATCTCGTTCAGTCAACTATAATTTAAACTAACATGGGATAAAGCATAAATACCCAAAACGTCATCAAAGAGAAGAATTTCCTTTGATGGATAACGGTTCCGGATCAACTGTCAAAAATAATAAAGAACAGTGAGTGGCATTAGATAAAAACTAATGGATTTCTCATGCCAAAAGCTCTCCAAAAAATTTAGAATTGAATTCGTGAAAATAATTTATATATATTTCCAGTTCACAAGGTTTATATGTAAATATAGGTGCATTTATCATACCTCAGCAATATCATCAGCAAATTGTTCTGATGTAAACTGAATGAAGTACTCAGCATATGCAGCAGTTTGATCCTAGGGAAAAGCAGAAATAATGTCATAAAAACCAAGGAAATGAAATTACGATGAGGTTCTAATACAGAAGATGTCTCATATGCTTTCCCACTAGTATGATACAGACTGAGTAATTATCCAATTTTTTACATGGAAGATAAAATATATGCTTTTAGAATTAATACTGAAAAACTACCCACTTATTATGGTTATCAGGAAAACTTTTGTGGAACTTCACTGAAAGAAGATTACAAATAATTGATTATATCATCCCATTTCAGGGACAGTTTTCCTCAATAGAACAAATATAATATTAGACAGATTGAAGCATAAGTGCAGAAAATATTCCGAGGAAAAACAAAGTTAGAAAGTACTCAGAAAAGTTCCAGAAAATTTATTAGATTGAATACTTCCATATGTCTTTCAACTTAAGTCAATCAAGTAAAATGAAACATCACCATCAACAATACCTTTATCCCAAACTAGTTGGCATATCAAGTAATATAAATATATATATATATAACAAGTCTTACACCTTTTATTAGCTATTGATCTCACTTGTATCTAAAGACTCTAATTTATTAGTCATGTGAACTATTAGATGCAAGTGAGATCAACTGCTATGATTTGGTGTAACAGTTGCAAAGCGAGCATTTGCTTGCTTTCTTTAAAAAAATAAAAATTGAATCACTTTCCAATTAAACTTATAAACTTAAAAATTTAGAAGTTCCCACGAAATTTCTGCAGCTATACAGTTTAGTAAAAATATATTACTTTCTCATCCTCATTATTTATGATATTACTCCACCTCAGCTTCTGCATTCATACATAAAATTCAAAGGCTGCGCACGTCTTTGACACCATCATCTAAAACCCTTAAAACGATATCTGCTGCTTATTTCAAAGAATATTCATAGAAAATGTTCACTTCTTAACTGCTAAAGTTCTAAAGGCTTTGTTCCCAACATTGAAACATTAGAAAATCATACATAAACAGAACATATATATTACTAGAATCCAAAATCCAAGAAAGAGTGCAACTGATATTCAATTCACTGGGGTTAAATTTTATTTTGAGAGAAGAATATTAAGGAAGGTAAAAAAAAAAAAAAAAGAAGAAGTGAAGATTAAAATGTTACCTTTCTTTGTTGACCATCAGGTGGGGGAGGCCAGAACAATGAGGAGAACTGAAGACGGTCAATCCACCTTTCACTGGAAGCAGCCATCGAAGAATATATCTTCTTTGAAAGTATTCCCTTTTGCCTCTGATTATCAAAAGCTATTATCCACAATCCAGCCAAAACATGCTACCAATCAAAAATTAAAATATAGTGATTCACCATTCCCAGATTAGGATGCCCAGATATTTTTACCATCCATCACCAAGAATTGTGTCATACACCAAAACAAATTTCAGAAAAAAGTTCTGCTTTTGACAAATAGCAAATACAAAAGAAGACAACCAATCATATGCATCCCACAGAAAATTGTAGCCAATTATTAAAACAACGAGGTTGACCTATGTAGCTAATATCTACTCAGTTTCCAAATTTATTGGTGATTTCTAAGTTACTTTTCACTATAAATCCAGCAACAACAAAAAAAAAAATGTTTTTTTAAAAAATGAAAATCAGAACAGAGATAAATCTGATACAGAGTCCTACCAAAAAGAGCAAAATCAAATTTAAAATTAAAAAAAAAAAAAAAAAACTGAAATAATACTGAGAATGAGACTTTGTAAGAGAATTAATAAATTTTCCTTGAGGCCAAACAGGTCAGCTAATATTCAAAAGCTGGTACAAATAGCAATAATAATAATAAATAATAAAATTTTTAAAAAAAAATTGTTAGCCCTTAAATATCTAACAACTCAGATTCACCACAGAAAAAAAAAAATTTAAAAATAAAGAGAGAAAGAGGTGATCAAACCAACTTCAGAAATTAACACAAAACCTGAAAAGACATAATTTTTAGGGTAAAAAAAAACAAATCAGCAAAAAATTCCCAAAAAAAAAAAAAATGTACCTGAGCTTAGAACTTGTGTATAGAGGAGAACCGATTTCTTGACAAACAAATAATCCTGCTTGGGAGGTAAGAAATGGGAATTTTTTTCCAAATTTTATCCAAATATTTTCATGAGAGAAATATTTAAGAGGTTGTGGTAGTTTATGCTGTGAGAGACAGTGAGAAGGAGAGAAGGAGAGAGAGAGAGAGAGAGAGAGAATGAATGAAAGAAAGAGAGAAGATCTTTATGAGCTCTTAGAAGCCTCAAGCATAGATTGAGTGCATACGTGGCAATGATATTTTCCTCTCCTCTCAGAGGCCCTCTGTGTCACGTCATCCTTCATCCACATACATACATCCATCCATCTATGTATGCATACATCCCCATCATACATATATAAACTATTTATGTTTTTTCAAACTCAAACTCTTATTGATTATTATAATGATAGTTACTGGCTGTTCCACGTGGTTGAATAAATATGTAACAATTCATTGCTTAATAACTATTTTGAATATAAAAATTGCGCATTAAAAAAAGGGCTAAAGTTTGAATCAAAATTACGAAGGTGACCTCGGCGTGATGAGGATTGAGGAGTGTAAATATTTTTATATTGGGTGCCTTTAAAAGTTGGAATAATTATTTGCTTAAAAAAAAAAAGAGTTGGAATAATTGGAGGGTCCGTCAATAAAATAATGGGTTTTTGGCGTTAGTTAATGGTGCATAACTTGGGGTCTTGTGCTGTCAACTGTCTTAGATATTTTGGTCCAAAGGTGTCTGGGAGGTACTAATAATGTGAGGTCAATATGTACATGTTCCTACTTATTAGAGCTTTTAAGCCCTTGGATTTTTGTGGTGATCATCATCCTATTATTCCATTCGTAATTTGATTATCAATTTATTCGAGGCTAGTTTTGCTCTTCATAGTGGATTCGTTTTACACAGGACCTTATTTTTATTACTTCTTTTTCTCTTTAGGAAATGAAACTAATGGCTTTTTTTATTTTTATCAATTTTGTCACTTTTACCAAAAGTTTTTATAATTTTTCTTTTAAAAACTATTTTAGCTCTTTTTAAACGGGAATCGAATATTTGACTGGTTATTGTTTGTTGTTATGATTGAATTGACGCTGCTATACAGGTCAAATTTCATTAAAATTTGGTTGAGAAGTTAATTGTGCTGCTATGTAAATTATTTATATAATATCATTTGGTTTGACCAATTAGTGAAATCAATTTGGTCAACTAGTTGTATTGATTAAATCAAAATTGAACGTTTAAAATTTTTATTCTCGAATCAGAATATAAACAACATTGCATAAGTTACTTACATGAATATTTCATTTCAAAGACCATTACAGGGTGTTCACCATATGTGGCAAAGTAATTGTTTTGACTTAGAGTTGTGTTTTCCGAAACGTGTTTGGTCCACTTGAAAATGTTATTGAGGAAGTCATAGCACCTTAAAAAGTCAACTAACATTTACCACCTTGTTTGGGAACCACTGTTAACATGCTATTTATTTCCATACTAATCCTCTTGGAGTGGGCATTGGTATAACTTTTGGTACGTGGTAGACATAACTTTGTCTAGTTGCCAAATTTGGCAAAGGCTAATAGGTTGTTGTTTCTTGCTTTTGGTTGACTTAAACTTATTGGGTTCTCTTGCTTTTCTTTGTCAAAAAATAAAATAAAATATTAAACTGATTGATATTCATGAGATGAAACCATTCAATAAACTTTGTTCTAAGTGCAGAGTTTTTCATTTAGTAATGGCTAGTGCTTATTTATAGTTTTTAAAATTAGACGCGTCGTTTAGCACTAAAATGAAAGATACCGCCACTAGGGCTACTTGACGGGAGTGATTCTTCTTTCTCTAAAGCAGCTTTTAATATACTAGTAATTGATTAATTAAAGCAGCTTTTAATATATTAGTTATGTATTAATCAAGTCAAACCCAGGCAACACAAACTAGGGGAATTGGCGGTTTTCTTAATAAACATACATAATTAATGTTTACATATTCAAGTTTGGTTCTCATGGGAGTTCAAGGTGGAAAGAATTAAACTTAATGAAACCGGCCAAACTATGAAACGGGCATTGATATGGCAATATCCTTATCATTGAAGCTGATAGTACCAAATTGGAACAAACATGAACCTTAAAAGGAAATTAAATGTGCTAACATTTAGTACTGGACTTGAAACTAAAAACCATAATGGAACATGCTTGAATGAAAAGCATAAAATTCTGGTATATGTATGCACTCGAAACTGAAACACATGGAACATGCTCCGAAATGCACAAATTAAAGTGGCAGCCAGGAATTTTTTTTATTATTATTTAATAAAAATGAAATGGAATATATTTAGTTAGTTTCCAATTTCAGTTTTGTGGCAGTACAGCGTGGCCATAACCTAACTCCAAAACCGTAGCGGATCTAATAACGGGTATTTCAACCCGCTTCTTAACGAGATGGGTGGGCCACACTAACCCCTGCCCGTGCTCGAGATCTTACCGAGCCACCCACGTGGCACACAATTGGCTGGTTGAGAGCAACCGGGCAGCATTCCGGTCAGCTAAGAAATATCTGGTGGTAGAAGCGCGCACCCACGAGATATTTTATTTTCTTGACTCGGAGCCGAGTCAAGCGTGTCGACTCAGTGGTGCGTGGTCCAATTAGAGTGCAGCTTCAGATATACAGAGATCAAATTCTCACCGTGTGACCATGCTTAGTTGTTTCGACTTTCGAGCGTTCATTTCAACCTCCACTCACACGTGGGTCCCCTTGTGATGATGATGATGATGCCATGGACTCCATCTGATACATGGTGATGGTAAAAAGGCCATGCCCATTGAACGTTGCGCCTTAATTGGCCTATGGGGTTACGTGGTGGATTTTGATTGGCTCTCTA
Organism: Gastrolobium bilobum; assembly: GCF_033153095.1. Classification (NCBI taxonomy): domain Eukaryota; kingdom Viridiplantae; phylum Streptophyta; class Magnoliopsida; order Fabales; family Fabaceae; genus Gastrolobium; species Gastrolobium bilobum. The sequence continues at coordinate 442,177 of NW_026899532.1, forward strand.
AAGTGATTTGTCTTGGCCTGCCTTGGATTCTAACTCTTATGCGCTGATTATGCAGCTGTGCTTGTGTAGTTGGGAAATGAATATTTAATACGAAAAAAAACATGACATGTCATCAGTATCGTGAGAAGATTATAATCATATATAAAAGTAAATTAATGGTTATATTTTTGTAATTATTTATTTTAATATATTTTCTCTCTCTTCTTTTATTATCATTGATTTATTTTTATATGATTATGATTTTCCACATGACATGATAATGTGATTTTTCACATTAAAAGATCCAGATCCGTGTAGTTGTGTTGATAATAGTACTTTCAACGAAGAAAACATAATTAATCGAATAAGACACACGTTAATTTACTAAAATGATTTAAAATCGAATAAGTAAAAATTATTATTTATGAATATCAAATGAACTTGTTTATGCTTATTTTATTGTGAAATAATATTTTACTACTTTTAAGGGAAAAAAGAACGTAAGATTGACACTAACTTGTGAAATGAGTTTATCTTATCTTATTATTATTATTTTTTATTTTTTTGGTACATGTATCTTATTATTATTAGTTTTCAAATTGACTTGCTGGAATGGTAAGAGGAGCACTAACCTTTGTCCCTCCAAAATTAGTGCGTATTGCCAGGAAATTTCACTGGTCATTGTACTTGATATTTTACACTCTATGCCATGAATAAATATATAATCATAATATAGCTCATACTTAAATAACAAAAGTTTATGGAATTGAATTTCTTTTACTCCAACATTGATTTTGGGAAAAGTGCCTAATTTTTATTTTCCTTTAGCTGGTAATGTAATTTGGTTTCAATTGTTATATAAAAGGAAACCAAATATTAGCTCAGTGACTAATTTTATGCGCCTAGACAAGACTTTGAAGGTACTCAAAATCTGAATCAACATGGTCTATTTTAATAATTGATTGCTGTAGGGGATCTATTCCTACGGCGAGGACGCGTAAATTCGTGGCCATGTGTTTATGCAAGTATCTGATAGTGGCATGAAAGAGTTCGACCAACTCTGGCCTATTAATAGTGCAATATACATAGCATTGGGTGAGCGTGGAAAAAAAAAAAAAAAAAAAACTTTAATAAAGAACAAGTTACATAAAGGTGGGTATCTACATTTGGCTCTCATATGCATTGAGTAAAACTCTAACCCTTTGATTTTGATCAACTCCAACCTGCAGCTATCTACATTTATCACACAATCTTCTCTTCCTCTTCTCGTGATTAGGTTAACAGATTTTTATTTTTTAAATAAAAATGGATTCAATCCGATCCAATTAACATTTATCGGTTTTAATTTGTATCTTAAGCTAGAACCAACCCAACTTATAATTATTCATACTTTCTAAAATTAATTAATAGAAACGGTTAATAAATAATTAAGTTGTTTTGTTAATACATGTTCTCCAAAAACGTACTAAAAATAATATATATTATGCTTCATTAAATCATATTAATTACTTACATAAAAACATTTTTATTTTTTTAAAGTTTTTAAGAAATTATCTCCCCAAAGATATAAAGAGAGAGAGATAAACATGATGAAATGAAAGAAGCCCGTGAATCTACCTTGGCTTTGTTGGTCTTAAAGCATATGCCGGAAAGGAAAGAAGATCCCTTTTCTTCCCTCTTCTTTCTCTTTCCCTTTGGCTTCGTTAAGTTTCACCTCGATGGAGACGGGGCTATAGTTCAATTTTTTTGTTGATAATTAAATAATTTATTAACATAATTACGTATTTAAAAATAAAACTCGAGGCCAATTTTTAAATTAGAATAAGTCCATATCAATTCATGTTTGTCACAATCTAATAGCAAAACCATCTTGAGTCTTGACTAAGATTCTTGGATTTGTGAAATAGTTTAACGGAAAATATTGTCTCATGTTATAAGAGAGTTGTTTTTTTTTATTATTGACCTTTTGATTTGCGTGTAATATTTTTTTATTTTTTTTAATAAATATGAGCTCCATGTAAAATGTGTTTACAACATGAAAAAAATTTCTCTTATCACATGCGTTATGAAAAAATCTCAAAGGGTAACCCAGTAATTTTAAATACACCCTGAAGTTTCGGCAATTGAGAAGAACAATCTAGAATTAAGACAGATAGGATAAAATAGTATAAGAAGGTGGTCGGTTACGCAGTCGCTTTGTCTATTCCAATGGCCAAACAACACCAGTTACCTAGTGGTTTACTTATTCCAAATTTTTTTTTAGTAAATATACTTAAATTGATTTTAGGACTAATAATGGTGAGAATTTTATAATAATGGCAACGTGTCATGCTAGGAACCGTACACGAAGCCAAACATTAGGTTATTGGTTGCTTTAAGTGGACCCACGTTCCATCATCGTCATTTGTGTCGGCAAAAGATATGGTATTATAAAGTTTTTGGACGGGGCACAAGGAGGGATGTAACTAATTAAATGATGTTACTCATGACTTGGTTTCCATAGACACCCTTAAAAAATAATCACTCGTGCCTTTCAGTTTGCTCTTTTCGGTTACTTTTTCATTGTTGAGCTTGTTTCTCACTGTTGTTCTCTTTAACTCTCTTTTTTATATTCAAACGTGACACATCTGAGTTTGTTCTTGCCAAAAATGCTTATATTTTGAATAGTTTTTATTATTAAATAACTTAATTCATTTTTTTTATTAATGAAACTGACATAAAGTTTAACTTAATATTATGTTTTAAAAAAATAATAAGAAATATACTAATAGCATACCTCTTGTCCTTACTTGGTTGATAAACACAACACAAATAATATTTTTTATTTGTTTACATTATTGTGATTGTTGTTTGTAAAATTCATTTAAAATTTGTTGTGCACAATTACATTATGATGGTGTAAGTATGTCTCACAAAGTTAATTAATAAATGATAGTATTCGTCTAATCGATGAACGTGTTTTATTTACTTTTCTTTTACTCTCAATCTGTTATGCGTGTGCATGTGCAGTTTGCACAGAAAACAAAAATTAGCAATGACATTTAAGTAATCTTAGATAATTATCTCTATAATTCTTCAAACATGTATACATATACTGAGAGCTTTAGTGTGTATTGGGTAAATGACTATGGTTTTACTTTTACTTCTTGTTTCTTATATAATAAATAAAATAAAATAAAGAAGTCAACAAGTGCCGTTTACAATGCTGTATATTAGGAGGAAAACACATTTTTCTGATAATTTAATTCTTATGTTGTGATATTTTGATTTGCGTATAAAGGTTTATTATCTTTTTTTTATATAAATGTGGGACTCACCACTAGTTGAGTCTAGAGATGTTTAAAATGTCCAAAGGATCCAAACTGTTCCATAACCAAACCAGACCACATTTAAAAAATCGATTTTTCTAAAAATCGGTTTTAAGTAAAACCACTTTTTATTTTCAAGATCTTCTTTGCTACCGATCCAAAAAAACAATTAGGGGGCATTTGGTTGAGGAGAAATTTTTATGAATAATAGGGAAATGTGATTACAGGGAAATTGTTAGAAAGTGAGTTTGGTAGAAAAATGTAAAAAGTTGTTTGGTTGGGAAAAATTTTACTGGGGAAATTAGGTAACTTTTGTAAAGTCTATGTTTGGCTTTCGGTAAAATATAGATGGGAAAATAATTGATATTTACGAAGATAACCTTGTTTTTAAAAAAAATTCAATCAGTCATGCTGCCAAAACCCTTGTAGTTTTGTTTCTGGTTTACATTATAATTTGGATCACTGGATTTAAACATGTTAAAAACTCTTGACATTGCAAAAACCGTTCGACCGCTTAACTCTAACTTGCTTACTATTTGAGTCAAAACTTCGTGAATGATATAATAATCTCGATCAATGGTCATATTTTTATTTAATTGTTGTGCGGCTTGTTAAGGTTTGTCTTTATTTAGACAGCATAGGAATCCAGAAAGCAACATATATATATCCAAACCCAAGGTGTGATTAACTGAAAATGCCTTTGAAGGTGAAAAGACAACTTCTTTTTCAACTAAAGAGGAACCTTCTGAGAAAGATGCATCTTTAACATAAAAGGGTTCAGTTGATTCCAGACCAGATGGTGATGGCTGCCGAGAAGACACAAATGACAAGTCGGACCAAATGGTAGAGGAAGGTTTAAATGTAAATTAACTTGTTGTGTAATCAGAACTTGACGGTGAAAGTGTTGGTGAATTGCAATTGAATTTTGGACTGTTGTTGCATAGAAAACGAGGAAAAGGATTTAATGTGCCAAGAGGAGAAGGTGGCAATGATGAAGCAAAAGTATCTTTTGCCCTGCCTAATACCGCTTATCAAAGGGTACGCTAGTCAATTGGTTATTAAACACTGTGAGTAAATAGGTAGCAAAAGCACAATACCACCTATAAAAAGGGAAACCTTCGCATGCTATTTGACACAGATAAATAGCCAAATCAGTTTCATAGCAATATCATTTACATAGCCAAAATTTGAAAATCCTTCAACCAAACCTAGTCATCTTATAATCCCACTTCACACTTCCCTATCTTTTTCATCAAAATCCTCCAACCAAACACACCCTTAGATATTCATTTGTTTTGGTCTGAAACCTTTCTTAGTTACTCCAAGCTACGTCGTGAGAGGGAGCATCTTCGTTAACCTATCAGTAGCTAATTTTGAACCCTAACTTCAATATTCCAATTTCTCCCTTTTCTCTTTGTAATGGGTTGAACCCTCATCTCTTCTACACGTGTCGTCGTCGCATTACGCTCTCTCGCTATCGCTTCAACCGTCTCACACCTCATCTTTTTGCAGGTTTTCTCTGTTTCCACTTGGATTGTGGAAATCTAACAGGTAACTTGCCATCTTCACGCTTTGGTTTTCCATCTTCCCTTGTTTTTCCTGTTCTCCTTATCTTTGTTTTTTTATTTTGTGAATCGCTTAATATGTTTCTTCTGCCATTTTTTAATCTCTAATATTAATGGGTATTCTCATCACCAATTCTTCTATCTTAATTACTTGACTAATTTACGATTTTTGTAGCTTTCCTAAAAATAAGGGTGCATTTATCTGCATATGTGGTTCTGCTCTTACCCATTTGTTTTTATGGTTGTCAATCTACTTTATGTTTGGTTGTTTAATGTTCATGAAAAAAAAAATCTTCCATTTTTTTATTAGTTGAATGAGTTTCTAGTTGGTACTGTTTCTGTTTACTTCAATTGGTGTCCTAGGTTGACTGTTTGTTCTATAAGTTTTTCTTAGTCTCATATGTAATGGCTTTCTATTTTTCAATTAAGAATTCATTTGGGTACTCTTTGAAATCTTGCTTGTAACTATGTGTCAACATGCTTTGCTTATGATTATTGAGTGCATATGATTAGGTATTGGCTGAGTGAAGCTTGACTTTATGCTATAATATGGAAATAATCTTATTGGCCTTTTGGTTTTCGGTGATTTTAATTTGATTGGATAGTGTCATGGTGAGTTGAATCCATATTGGAACTTGTGATTTGTAGCTGGAGGGGTTGTTGATTTTAATTTGCTTGTGCATCTGAGATTAATACCAGTAATGCAAGCCTCTGTTTTAATTCAAGTACCCATTTGAGTTACGTTTCTGTTGTTATTGGCTTGGTTCTCATCAGCTATTTTGTTCTCTTATACAAGTATCAGTTAGACTATGCAATAATCAAATACCTGGAGAAACAAGTTACTCAATTTTAACAATTTAGATTTCGATCTTGCTTTCAACTGTTTTTTAGAGCGGATTTATTTATGCATTGAACTGTGAATGCTTTCATCCACCTCAAGGAAATACCTGGAGAAAATCGTTATGTTCTGACGTTGCTGAATGTATTGTTCTTTTGAACCTTTGAAAATGCATGCATATTTAGTTTAATGATATGCTGACATGGAAGATTAATAGATACAAAATTTACATGAAGGAACCTTGAGAGCTGCAAAGTTCATCACTGCCATATAATTTTATTTTGTACGTTGTGCAGTTCTATTTGGATATGAAGTTTGTCATATGGTTTGCCTCCCACAGACGGTACTTGTCGAGGAATTTGCAATGAACTGTCAATGAGATTATAACAAAAACAATGACAGCATTTTCTGCAACAGGGATGGATCCGTATAGGTAGGTTGATTTAATTTTGTTTTGGTCATGGGTCACCATCAACATTCTATCATTGTCATTAAAAACTCTTGATCTCTCTGTTTTTGCAATTTTGAAAGTCTAATATAATTTTTGTTGTCAGAGAACTGCCTGAAGATGAATGGTTTAATGAAATATGTAAAGATTATATGGAAAGACTAAGTGGAAAACCAAAGGAAATAAATGGAGAGAGGGGCCTTAACAGCCCAATTGCATTTGTCTCTGCACAATCAGTTTCATCTGTCAGATCTCGTAGTAGTTCTTAAGGTTTAGTCCTTGTAAATTAGAACACAGTCCAATCTATCATGAAATTACTGGCAAAATTTTGTGCTTAAGATTTTTCTCTTCATTGCACCTGATGTTCTCCATACCCTTCAATTAGTCTTCCTTTCATTTTCGTGTTCTCTTAATTTAACGAGGGATAACCTGCATTTGTGTAGATTAAGTTTCCATAGTCAGGTGTTTGGCAATAATTTTTTCTCCTGTCAATTTGGCCTTAATTGTTTGTAAATGTTAACTTGATTATTTGGTTCTTGTCTTGAAACATTCTTTAAAACAAGTGTGCTTTGTGGATTTTTTGAGTTGCTTTTTTTCCACGATACTAATTTCCAATAACTTGTGATCTATAGCTGGAGGGGTTGTTGCAACTTTCTTGATTGTTATATGTGTGTTTTGTGTTGGGACAACGGATAGTGTTGAATTCCATCATACAAGACAATTGGTAAATTGGAGTGGCATTCCAATTTCTATTGGTATCTATAGGTTTTGCTATGCAGGACATTCAATTTTTCCAAATATATACAAGTCTATGGTTGACAAAAAACAATTCACCAAAGCACTAATAACATGGTATGGTACACACGCTGATATGATTAATAATTAATCATATGTTTTACTTATGACTAATTACTTGTCTATTTTAAACTCTTTTGATGATTTGTCAACAAATTATTGTAATTTATTTGTATCACTAGACTTCATATTGCAGAATCTTTACAGAATTTTATTTTGGTTATAAAACCGATTTTAAGCTTGATAACCAGTTTTGATTTAAAACCAATTTTAAATTAAAAATGATTTAAAACCGGTTTTAAATCAAAACCGATTATGAACCACAAACCAGTTTTGGAACCGGTTTCAAACGGTTTGGACAAATTAAAAACTGATTTTTTTTTTTAAAAAAAAAGTGTTTCAGATCAAAAACCAAACCGTTTAAAATTGGTTCTGTTCGATTTTTGACAAAAATCGAACCGAACCGCTCTATGCACACCCCTAGTTGAGTCACAACATAAGAATTCAATTCTTATGCAATATGAGAAAATCAAACTCCTATTATGAGTGAATAATTGTTTATCTCTTCCCTTGTGTCGTAATAGTTCAGTTGTTATGTCTAACTATCAGTTTGATTTAACCTTTATTATTATTATTATTATTATTTATCTTCTTACGAAACAAATCAAACACTTTCTTTTTACAAAGTTATTACAAAAAAATTAATGAAGGAAAAAAATAGAAAAATACCTTTTTGTGAAAAGTTCCTAATAGAAGCTTATATATGAATGATGTTTTTCTGTAAAAAAGAAACCCTATAACACTAGGGTTAGCTTAGTGATGTAGAGTGTGTGTAGTGTAATGTGTGTAATGTTCGATTCTTATAATAATAATAAAAAAGAACCTCATGTAATCATATTTCCCTGTTCAATGCATGGCCATCTACATGTTATGCTCAATTACGTACTTGTATATTGGCTTTTTGACCCTTTTGCCCTCAACAATTAAATAATAACTATTTTGCCCCTCCCCAAAAACATTCCACACATCTGCCACCCATTTAATCGATTAAACCTCGAACTTAATCGATTACATAGTTCAAAAATGCAAAAATAAGGAAACCCGTGATTTAATCGATTAAGTCACAATGCTTAATCGATTAAATAATGTCAAAAATATTTTTTAAAAACCCTATTTGTGGTTGAGGTATATTAAACATAACCCTAATCGATTAAGAACTTCCAAAAGCTCCTCTCTTCGGATTTTTGCCCCAAATCGCGTTGCGGGTTCAAACATAAACATCAAAGGGTATACCCCTCTCGTATTGGTATGTTTTGTTCAATTTCCTCCAATTTTTTCTCGTTTTTGTTTTTCGATTCACGAAACCTATATGATTTGGAAGCGGTTTGGTTGGATTTGGTCATTTTTTTGCATTGATTATTCTGTTTGATGCATGTTTAGGTTAGGTTTTGATCAATGTACATGGTTTAGGTTTAGGTTTCATAGATTTTGGGAATTTTTTCCTATGAATTTCAGTTCTGATTTTTCAAATTTTTTTTATTATGTTTTTTTTTGTTGATTTTTTGTTCATGTGTTATTGTAGGTTTAATTTCATTATCATGGCTACCCGCAGACGTCCTGGTAAAAGCATAGATGGCGAAAGACAGACAAAGCAACAACAGGATCGTGATTCTTCTTCAAGGCCTCAGGAGGCTGACACTGAGTCCGTGGACCTCCCGTTTGGCTATTTGTTTGAAGATGATCCATATGAGCATACTGCATTTATGCGGGATTTTGTGAGCAGACCCATTTGTCAACCAAAATCACTTTATACAAATTTCTTTGTGGTTGAGGGATTTGACATAGTAGCGGTGTTGGAAGGGGCACATCTGAGGGTGTTAGCTGAGATCATGTGTCCCTATTCAGAGGTTATGGTGAGGGTCTTCTACCATAACCTCAGCTACATACATGGTGAATTGAGGTCCTGCATTTGTGGCGTGGACATAGTTACGACGACTCCAATATGGTTGGAGCTAATAGGCTACGACTTTGATGGTCATCCCACAGTTGAGTATGATGCGGATAACAATGCTGCACTTCCTGTATTTGTGCGGGGTGATGCTGTAGCGTAGTCCAGGAGGTGACATGGGCAGACTCTTCATTATACTACTGGGTTGCTCAGTGTTGATGCCCGTATATTGCACTACGTCATCACGCACATACTGTCCCCGCGAGCTTTCAATCATTCGAGGGTGCAGGAGGATGACATTCCTATTATGCGGGTTATCTGTCATGGCGTACAGGTGAATTGTAGGCACTATATTTGCTGGATAATGGGTAAAGCGAAGCATAAGGGTGCACTTTCATTTGCCTTTCTTGTTCAGAGGGAACATTGGAGCATTTCGGTGTTCCCACAGACACTGGCGGGTTGAAGACCCGCCCAGGCTATAATGCCAAGTTTGGAAAGCGTCTATTGGAGCAGTGCAAGATCTCCAAGTAAAGGCAGTGTGTGTGGCAGTTCTCAACACATGGTGAGATTGAGGTCCATGAGGTTGGCCCAGATGCAGATATGGTTGAGGCTAAGGCAGATGATGATGATGAGGTTAATCATGCTAACATGGACGATATTGTTGAGGTGGATTTACGTTTCGTGATGTCATGAAAGGCAGGTTCTCCCACTAGTGGAATAACACTATCAGGTTTGCCCTCCTCATCGTTGTCCATATCCTCCTCATCTTTCTCCTGCAGTGTTATTTGACTTAACACTTGTGCAGGTGCAGATAAACCAACGACTCTGCCTTTTGACAAAATATTATGGACTTCTTGCATGCATGAGAGCTGATGAAGATTGGCCATAATCAACTGCACATATATCTCAATAAAATTTTGAAATCTCCGGTCACCAATTGCATCTATAACATATTCCACATCTTCATCATCACAAATATCGTTAGTAATGTAGTATATAACATCCTTACCAATTGTACTTTCTACCCTCGCTATCATCCGATGAATGCATTGGCTGCTTTGTAGCCCCAATTTTTTGTGAATTTTCCCTTGAGCTCGTTGTATGTAATGCTCCATTTGATTTTCATCATTTTCGTTTTTCATTCTAATTGAACACCATTGGGGCCTTCAAAATGTCTCCCATCGTGGTAGATCACTGTAACAAGCGTGTTTGAACTTGAGCTTATTTTTCTCACGAAATTGGGACTAGGGTTCAAGATTTTAGGGTTTGGGTTCGGATTTTCCCAACAAAAAGAGAATATGTAAGTGCAATGACAATGTTTTCACAAGATTCAGGGTTTAGAGTTGATGGGATGAAATAGCGTCTTAATGGGTTGGATTAGAGATGAAAAACGAGAGAAATTTTGGTGTAAAAAGTGGATATAAGTCGAATGAGACCAACACATATAGATATAAGGTTTCTGACGTTATTTAATCAATTAAGCATCGTGGCTTAATCGATTAAATCATGGGTGTTCTTATTTCTGCGTTTTTGAACTGTTTAATCAATTAAGCTCAAGGTTTAATCGATTAAACGAGAGCAGATGGGTGGAATGTTTTTGGGAGGGGCAAAATGGTTATTATTTATTTGTTGGAGGGTGAAAGGATCAAAAGCCCTCGTATATCTCATCTTATCTTGTTTTTTATTAATATATTATCCTATTTTTATTCTCTGCATATGTTGTATGTGTCAATAAAAAAGTTACTGTTTAACATATTAGTATATTGGAAAAATTTATAAAGTTATTTATTTATAAAAATAATTATTTCATAAATTTAAATTTGATATACTTATAAAATATTATTTATAAATTGATATATTAGTATCTAATTTTTTCAATATTTTTAAATATATTAAAAATAAGTATTTATCGTTTTAGTTGTTAAAAAATATTTATGTTTATATAAGTAATATAGAAATTTACAATTATATATCCTTTATGATTATTTTAATTGGAATTATAATTTATAAAGATTATTTTACTAAACAACTTATATATAATTTGAGCTTTAAAGTAGTTTTCAAGTTAAAAAATTATATAACAGGCAAACAATTTAAGTTCTTATTTTCAACTTTAGTTTCAAAACAGTTTTTAAACAAAAAAATTAAGCGAAATAAGTTCTTAATTGACCAAGGTAAAGAGTATGTGTACACACTTACCAAAAAAAAAGTACGTATAGATATATAGTCTCACATTGGTTGTATGTGCAACTAATGTGGAGTTTATAAGGTCTTGGGCACTCCCACCCTTTGAGCTAGCTTTTGGGGTGGTGTATCCCAAGGTTCTTTACATGGTATCAGAGCCTCGCCGACCTCCACTTTCTCTTGTGGAGTTTCTTAGCACAGGTAGGCTGGGCCTGTTGCATTATCCACGCTTTAAGCCCAAAGGGCTCTCGTGTGAGGGGGCGTGTTGAGATATATAGTCCCACATTGGTTGTATGTGCAACTAATGTGGAGTTTATAAGGTCTTGGGCACTCCCACCCTTTGAGCTAGCTTTTGGGGTGGTGTATCCCAAGATTCTTTAGCCAGTGATTGAGCCACCAAAATTACTTAGTCCATGCCAAAAAAATTAGCGGATGTCAAACACTAAATTTTATTCCTTTTAAGTTCTGCAGCCTAATTATAGTTATTTATCCACGTCTAAAATATGATTAATTTTTTAAAATAAGTCAGTGCCAAAAGCACTTGTTGAAGCCAATGTGGCTCCGCATGTAGATAATGAAAAAACCATTTGTTGTAACAATATAAGAATATTTAGTTTTTAAGTAAATTTTTTTCCACCCAGGCACTGGCGGACCCACGTTGGGTCACATGTCCGCAAGTGCGGACACAAGATTTTGCATTTTAATTTTTTTTAGCCATGTAGGTTATTATTTATCTCTTAGTTCAATAATTATAGCAGGAGTAAATATCATTTTAAGTCTCTAACAAAAAATGTGATCCCCATTTTAGTCCCTTACTAAAAATTAGTCTCGTGGAGGTTTCTAAGAAATTCAAAGTGAATCAATTTAATTAAAATCGTGGTCCCTCACAAATTCAAAAAAGATCTACATTAGTTTTAAAAAGACTAAAATAGGTCCACTTTAAATTTCACAGGGACCAGGTGACTATTTTTTTTTATAATGGACTAAAGTGGGGACGAATTTGTTGTTAGGGACCAAAAATGATATTTATTCTTATATTAGTTTGCAACATAGCAACGTACGGAAATGATTAAAACAACGTAGCAACTCAAATTGATTAGAGAGAAAACTTATTCTTCCTCCCCTGTCACATACCTATTCCCATGATTTCTTCATCCTTTGTTATGGAAACAACTAGATTATGAGTGGGTTCAAGCGTTAATTTAAACTTTTTTTACAAAAAAAAAAATCAGAGACGCTGCCCCTGAACCCCGTCCCTAAATATGCGGACATAAAGAAATTTTCCTGAGTCCGCCACTGCACCGAGGTGAACAAGTTGAGGGATTTTGGTGGGTGTCGCCACTCAAGTTACAAACCATTTCTCTAAATATTAAATCATTGGCAAATTAGTGGGAGAAGCTACAAAAGCACTTTACTCCCAACCGTGCATGTCTAGGTTCTCTCTAGTTAGCAGCAAATGTTGCTTTGGAGAAATAGGAAGATCATGAATGAGTTGAACCCAATGTTGTATACCAAACGCAAGGAATTTCTAACTTCCACTGATTTCTCTATCCTTTGTGTTGATTAATCATGTCCACTTTTGTGAGGGCTAGTCTAGGCTTAGCCTTGATACACTTCTAGTAAATATTCATTTATCTTTCTTTCTTTTTCATTCTTGTTTTACATGGTAAATGCTTATCTTTCTGCACCCAAAAAAAGAATAATTTTGTAAACCAATATGGAGATAGATATAGATATTATGATTGTTTGACCCACAATGATCCATAAAAGAAAAACCCTCCATTAAAGTTGTAAATTGTGACGGAATCTAGATTTTTAAAAAATGTTGCAATACAATCTTATCCGCTTTCAAGGCAGTTTGGTATAAAAATTTCTTACAAGTTGAAACTAAAAAGTGATATAATCTTGTAATTATCCTAATTATTTGAGCTATGTCGTTTTTAAAGCATTGTTCTCGAGTAGAAACCAATCATTTGGCAACACATGTATTACTCTTCAAACAAACAAATTCAATTGGTAAATCGAGTCATTCCAACTAGACATAAAATCAAATTAAACTGGCGAATATTGGCGATAATCGATAAATTGGAGAAGAAATCTAAACAAATAATTGATATAAGAATGAAAAAAATCCTAATATCAACTGTCAAACTTTCAAGAGTAGTAATTTGACAATGCTAATTGATTATAAAATAAATATTTTTTTTGAATATATTAATTAATAATCAATTTAAAAAAATTCAAAAAAACAACTTTTATTTATTACATTACCAAGAAATATATGAAATGATTAAAAATGTTATTTGGTTAATACCTAAATGTCATTTATCTTTTAAATTTGTGAAGGAAAAATTGTGTGTCCTTTTAAAGAACACAAACTTAGGTCATTTTAAGAGAAAAATAGACACAAATAGATGTGTGTTCCATTGAAAAATAAAGACAAAAAAAATAAAAGTATGAGTCCTATCTCTTTGTGTCTACCTTTTTCTTAAAATGACTTAAGTTTGTGTCCTTTAAAAGGACATACACTTTTTTCAATTATATGAAATAACCACATCATTTACACCAAGTTAATTATAATATAAATCCTTAAATAGTATATTTTGAAAAAAGAATCAGTTTCTAGCATAAAAAACAAGGTATTAGTATTTCTTACTTTATAAGAGATAATTTTAACTTCACAAGTACACATGCATAAAAGAATATAAGATTCATATTTTTTTTCTCTTCTCTTAATTTCACATGTTTTATATATATATATATATATATATATATATATATTAAATAATTTTATCTCCTATAACAGAAACGTTAATCCAAAAAGAAATTTAACAACCCTAACTAACATGTTTTCAAGAAGGAAAATAACATACTGTCTTCACCAAATAATAAATTAAAATCTGATGGGCCTTGGAACCTAACAAATGGGTCAACATCAGAGCCCATATATAGTAGGAAGTTGGATCTTGTAAGATACAAGCAAAGAGAGAAAAAGTGGGTACGCATTGCTTGAATATGAAAATTTGGATTTGTGAAGACACGGGAGTGACATGATGGTTACCATACCGATAAATCAGAACAAACAACCTAAGCCTGAATCCGACATCATCATCGTCACATGAAGATGAACCTGCTCTTCTCTCTTCTCCTTCTTGCTTCCACACTTACCTCTTCTCTTGCCAGAGTTCTCTTGCAAAGCCTTGTTCCTCCTTCAGGTCTTCTTCTTCTTTGTTTCTTTGCATATTAAACTATGCATCAATGCCTTGTTTAATGTTCTGTTTTTTTTTTTTTTTTTTAATCTGCTTAGGACAGGGAATGAAATGGGTAATTGGAAATTTGAGATTTTTTTTATTCTTAGCTTAACACAAGCTGAAACTCATTATTTGGCATCATGAGGAATTGAAGTTAGAACTATTTTTAAGATTTGGAGGTTTTTATTATATCATTTATAGATAATTTTTCGACTTGTTATTGTTCTGATTGGATTAGATTGTGGATATCTCTTTACCCCTTTCCTGCCTAAAATATTTTAACTTGCATCTGAATTTGTATTATCAGTTTATTTTTTATTTCATATGTTTGCATTAGAAGTTTGAAGTGGAAGATTATAACTTTGGGATTAGAATGATAGTTAGCTTGATAATACTTTTTTGTTTTAGCTTGAAAGCTAAAATTTTGAAGTTTCTGAATTCTAATGGCATGTTTATGTTGGTATTAGAAGATTTCAATAACTGTAGTAGTGCAAGGCATTTGTTAGAGGACAATGAATCTCGGGCTCATACAAGGTAATCAAGGTGGATCTTCCCCTGTATAGCTATGACGTAGTTCTTGCTATGCTCTATTGCGAATTTAACTTCAAATAGTGTTTTTTGGTTTTTATGATTTATTTATTTTCTTTAGCAGTGTTGATTTGGCACAAGGATATATGACCAATGCTGACCTTGAAAGGGCCATCAAGGAATTTGGACAAAGATGCAGCAACATTTCTAGGATATACAGGTGATTCCTCATACATGTGCTTCTTTCTTGATTATCTATCTCATAATTATGCCTCAATAAAGGACATTAGAGCACAATATTCAGCAGTACATTTTTTCATGAATAAATGAACTTATTAAAATCCAGTGCTTCTTGCAATTACTAAACTGACTTGCAATTTGTTTCTCTCTTCGAGGGATTCTTGGAATGGGCTATTAGTATTGGGAAGAGTGTCAAGGGAGTTCCACTGGTAATTTCTTTTTCCTTTTGGAATTCATTCATAGCTACCTCTGAATTAAAATAGCTTCATTTCGAGTGAATGTTGTCTCTCTTTTGCTCTCCTCCATATAGTGGGTGATAGAGATTTCTGACAAGCCGGGAGAAGAAGAGACTGAACCTGCATTTAAGGTGAGTGTTTTGCACCCAATATCAGTGAAGCAACTTGCTTATGCTTATTGTTTTATATGAATTTTATAGCTTTTGAGATACATAGCCATGTAGGATAGGAAAATATTACACAGACACATATAGAAACATTTAAAGTTAGAATATGATGACACATTGGCTGGTAGGAACAGAGACAAGAATATTGAAATAACTTTTCCACTCATTTTAATCCTCTTGATCATAGTAGTTAATTGCGCTACAATAGCGCCGCGAGCCGCGCTGTATGGGCGTTGCGGTGCCTTGCCACAAGAAACTGCATCGTGCCGCACCGGAACGCAATAGCGGCCATTTCTATCGCATTTGCGGCCAAATCGCAGCCATAAGGCAAAATGTCAATTTTGTCCTTAATTTAAATCTGTAACAGAAATTTTTTAAGGGTTTTTTAGTTTATCTGTGTCTTTTTCTATCACTTCTGCTATCTCTGCCTTTAGAAAATGTTTCTTTTTGTCATTAGTTCTGTCATATATCTATTCCGCTATTTTCGCAACCGCAACCCGCTATAGTGCTATAGCGTTTTTCGGGGTTGGCCGCAATATGCCGCAATCCACATTTGATAACTTTTCCTTCCCTTTTTCACTTCTACGTTTGATCACTACATTGAAAACAGAAAAACTATAGCGTTATATCAGAACACTACTTTATCCGGTGGCTATAACTTAAGATTCTTTTTTGTGAATTCTCCTATCTGTGTCATATTGGTTCCTTGTCTTGATATTTCGATGATGTAGGCAATTTTGTAGCAAATTTAGATTTCAAGATTTGATATTCCAATCTCCCTTCATTCTTTATTAGGAATACCAATGCATTCTGCATCCATCAAATTTCTGAACTGGCAGGATTTCATTGGGGTAAGTGGTTGAATAATTCAAGGATTTGAAATGTAAAACAATTCTTTGGCTTAAGTGTGTTAAAAAGACATATTGGTCTACACCCATCTAAAATAATGATCTCAGGAAACTTGTAATAAGATGCAAAAGTAATCTTAGGAACAACTATTCAAGTATGCCTCTCTCTCTTCCTCCTTCTCTATCAATCTATCTATCTCCTTTTTTTAATGTTTTTGACCCTGAGGTTTAATAAACTTTTGTTGCATACTGGACAATGTATTTTAGTATTTTACTCATATATTAGATATTAGAAAACGCATAACAGGAATAATTGAACTCTCTCGACCTAATAGGACTGTTTTCTTAGCATTCCTAAAATCTGCTGCTCATTACCCTTTTTTTGGGGGGGAGTGCTCTTGAGCTAATGTATTCTTTCCAGTTTTCCTTTGCTATTTTTTATTTTTTAAATTGGGAGGATTCCTTGCCATCTTCTGTTTTTGCATTCTATTTTCTCTCAATAAATTCTTTTGTTGGATTTTTTTATATATATATATTTATGGATTAGTAGTTTTTTTGCTATGATTTTTCTGCTTTGTGCCATATTTTTACTTTTGCTTTATGTCGATTATTTCCCTGAAGATTATTCTGTAGTTCTGTATTCAGCAATTCTTTCTGCAATTCTATGACCAATATAATACTGATGCAGTATATTGGAAATGTGCATGGAGATGAACCTGTGGGCCGTGAGCTTCTTATGTTTTTGGCCAATTGGTTATGTGATAACCATTTGAAAGATCCTCTGGTATTTTCCTTTCCTTTATTTGCGCAAGCATATTTTGATCTCTTTCCCCACTTTTGTTGTGACATGTCAAATATTTGCCTTCGCTGTTATTCTACGGATACTGGTGACAAAATTTTTAGAGTTATGAAGTGTTGCAATATCTACTATTGAGCACACAAATTGTAGTGACTGGCCAAAAGAAAATTATCCTACAGCCTTATAACCTCTTCATTTTTTTCCTGTATTGAAACTTCTTTTATTAAGAAAACAATAGAAAGAAAATCATCAAACCCAGGCTTTTCAATCCTGCTATATATCTACTAGTAAGATTTCATGACAATTTCCGAGGAAGGGATGCTTCATGCATTCAATTTGAAATTTCCGATGAGTGAATGTCAAAAAGATAATCTGTATTTATGTTACAAATTTATTTAATGAATAGATATGAACTATATCTCCAATATATTGGAATTCAGTTGCATTATTCAAATCTTTCAGTTTTTAGTGACGCTACTGTTATTGTACGATTCTGTCTTTACTTTTACAATGACTTTTAGTGAAATGTTTCAGGCAACATTGATTGTGGAGAATGTTCACCTCCATCTACTTCCATCAATAAATCCTGATGGTTTTAGTTTAAGAAGGCGTAATAATGCTAATAATATTGATCTAAACCGGGATTTTCCTGATCAGGTATATTTTCTTAAGAGTAATCTGCATACAATATGTTAAAAATATTGTTTCGAAGTTCATTGTTTCTATGAGATCAAATTCTAATATTCAAACTATGGGAAGGTGTGTTCTGGTTCAAAAAGTCGTTGGAAAAACTCGTTGGAAAAAGTCTTCGGTGGTCAGAACAGTGACGGACGGTGGTTCCGGTGGTGGTCGGAGGTGCTGACGTGTGCGGAAATCAATCCGAAGGAGCTTACAGCCATAGATGGCTTGCCGGAAGGACACACGGCAAAGAAAAGAAAACTCTTAAGCAGGGGGCTTAGGTTTTAAAGCGAAAACGAGGTTTTAAGCGAAAGCGGGGTTCCCAGAACAAAAGAGCTATGATACCAACTTGAATATAAAATAATATGTTGTGTATTAAGCTAATACAAAGAGTTACAATATATATAGACCCTAATGGGCTTAAGTGAGAAGCCCAGACCTAATCCAAAACTAAATAGAAAAAGAATATTTACAATTAGGAAAGTAATCTATACAAATTTAAACCAAATGTATATATATTATATTTCCTATTCTAACACGAACAATTATTGATGTTTTCACTGTTATGAATATTAGATTTTACTATTATGGTTCTAAGATCATTATAATATTTGATAACATTTATAAATGTTATTTTACTATTAGGAGTTAGGACCATGCACTTTTACTTTTTGGATGTGGATGTATAGTTGTATACATATATATATATATATATATATATTTGAATTTAATATAAATTTAAAGTTGCCTTTTCTATAAAAAAATCACTTCCCGTTAAACCTGACTAGCGAGTGTGGGGTGGAGGTAATTCTTGTACGCAGCCTTACTCTTGCATAATTGCAAAGAGGCTGTTTCCTGGATTCGAACCCATGACCTTTCAGTTATGAAAGAACAACTTTACCACTGCTCCGGTTCGCCCCATTTTTTGCCTTTTCTATATCATGTTATTTTTTATAATTACTACTATTTCTTTCTATAGATCATATGGACAGTAACCTGCTATGTCTGTCTCAAATGAAACAACAGATCTTTCCTATAAATGATGATGAGGATTCTCTGCAACCTGAAACCAGAGCAATAATGAATTGGTTGAGAGATATACGATTCACAGCATCTGCCACTTTGCATGGGGTATTACTTCTTGGAAATTGTCATGATAGTTCTCTTGCTTTTATTTTTGTGTGATGTCTACTCTTGTCTGAGTTGTTTATTTCCATTTTTACTGTTAGAGTATAATATAAACTATCAAAGAGGCCTTCACCCAATAGCTTAAGTTTTTGGGTTGAATTGGTTCTTACATGGTATCAGAGCGTCGTGTCTCAAGTTCGATCCTCACCGTCCCCCATTTTCTCTTGTGGAATTTTCTTAGCACGGGTAGATGGGCTTGTGCATTGTCCATCCTTCTAGTCCAGTGGGCTCTCGTTTGAAGGGATGTGTTAGAGTATAATATAAACTATTAAAGAGGCATTCACCTAATAGCTTAAGCTTTTGGGTTGAATTGGTTTTTACATTTACTTCTACTTATGTGGATCCTGCTATACATCAAGGAATTCTTGTTAGGCATGAGCCAACTCCTAATAAGGAGAATTCTGTATTTGTGCAACTCCCACTATTTAACCAATTATGAGTTAGAGATTAAATAATGTGAGTTGTACAGAATACAGAATAGAGCAGACTGAAATGATAGTTAGTTCACCTAGGTTTCTCAGTTGTGAGTGAGGGACTTGTACATTCTCTCTCCCCATTACTGAATAACAGAATTCTCGTTCTCCATCTCTCTGGTTTCTTTCTTTCCCTACCGTTTTTCCTGCAATTCTAGTCCATTTGCATATGGGTACCTATCAATTCTATCCTTGCTTTCATTCTGCAGTCTTTCTGTTTTCTCTATTAGAATGCACAGTGAAGAAGCAGAGTTATATGGGTATGGTTAATGGCCATACGATAAAGTTGTTAAAAGTCATTGATTACCCTTTTTTTTTTTTTTGATAAACATCATTGATTACCCTTTCAGAAATCTAGAATATGTATAATTCTGGGAGTTTTTATTTTCATATAGTTTATTTCATTTAATATTTCTTCTTTAAATGAAAACTGTATTTTAGGAGCTTTACTGAATGTCTTCTGTCTGCGTTTACATAACTTGCGTTCATTTTTTACTGAAACTCGCTTTTCTTGATTTGCATTCGATGGTTAAAATGGCCAACCTATGCGAACTAGCCCTGTATAGCTGATCTTACATTATTGATTATAAATCTTAATCAATAATTATCATATATAGATGCAGATTTGTTCATTAATGGTGCCTTTTTTTTAAATCTCAGGGTGCACTTGTTGCAAATTATCCTTGGGATGGTACCCAAGATAAAAGGTGGTAAATTATTTATTCCTGTGCATTCAACGTATTTTAATTTGCATTTTCAAACCATCTGTAGCGTATTATGTTTATGTAGAGATGTAGGATGACATGCATGTAATCTGGACTCTTGTATTGAATTTGTCTATTAATATGAATAAATTACAGGACAAATTACTATGGATGTCCTGATGATGATGCATTTCGATTCATGGCAAGTATATATAGTCACTCTCACTACAATATGTCTTCAAGCAAGGAGTTTCTTGGTGGAATTACAAATGGAGCAGCATGGTATGGTTATGTGAAAGTAGTAGAAGTTCAATGCTGAAGTCTCAATTTTTTGAATATGTTCATAAATTACAAAAGATCTCACTGCAGGTATCCTCTATATGGAGGAATGCAAGATTGGAACTATATACATGCTGGCTGTTTTGAATTGACCTTGGAAATTAGTGACAATAAATGGCCTAATGCTGCTGAGGTTAGCTCTAATTTCTGAATCTGGCAGTCTTTCAAACATATCTGTATTTGGTTGTTACAAGAGAACATGATAAAAAGGTCCCTCTGGGCTGAAAAGGAGAGTGTATTAAAGAAAAAAACTATTGCAGTTTTACCAACTGCAGCCGTCATCTGGACTAAAGGAACAAAGAATGACAAATACAATAAGTCATGGTTAAAGAAATAAAAGTTGGGAGGTGGAGTTTCAGGCAAGAAAATCTTAAAAGATAGAAAAAAAGATCCCACCTTGAACCCATGGAAACTTGAGGTGCATCCTGAGATTTTTCAAATATTCTATTTAAAGCTTCAATTGTTAAAACAAATAGCATAACATAATATGTTTGTGGCAGACATTGTCTTGTAGATCTGTCCAAAGCCACATGAATTTCCATTGACAGACAATGAAAGCAAAACTTTAGCAATACAACTTTCCATCCACTTCTACTATTTTCACGCACATCCTATCCACTCCATTACTAAAGAAAATTCTCCAATTTCCACCATCAAAGGAACAAAGAATGACAAATACAATTAGTCATGGTTAAAGAAATAAAAGTTGGGAGGTGGAGTTTCAGGCATGAAAATCTTAAAAGATAGTAAAAAAGATCCCACCTTGAACCCATGGAAACTTGAGGTGCATCCTGAGATTTTTCAAATATTCTATTTAAAGTTTTCAAAACTTTAGCAATACAACTTTCCATCCACTTCTACTATTTTCATCCACATCCTATCCACTCCATTACTAAAGAAAATTCTCCAATTTCCATGATGATGAGTTTTCTCCATATCCGTTTACACAGCAAGTATGATATGGGCTACAGTTACACAATCTAACCAGAAATCCCATTGTCTGATGCCATCATAACTTAGTTCATTTTTGGTTTCTTTTTATTGCGTTGTCTTCTGTTTGCTCTTGACCAATCAAAGTGTGAAATTAGATACCGATAGGCGCGTAGGAGTAAGGGACATAAGGCACAAATAAATACTTTACAATGCATTACAATATACAGGCTAAACTAAATAATTTTTTTCCTAAAGTAAGGATGAATCTACGGTAACTGATGACTCATCCCACTAACAGAGTTAACTCACAGTAATTACAATGATTACCAATGTAACCAATGTGGGGCTTGTGCAACAAGGAGAAAGAGGGAGAGAGGGAGGGTAGGCAAGAATTGAGTAAGGTGGAAGGGTGGGATATTCTGTGTGTCTGCAGAGTTTCCTTTGTTTTCCTGCATTGTTTTTGTGATTTCAATCTCAGCAGAGGTCTACCTCTGCTTGTAAGGAGCTTGGTCTCCATTATTTCTCCAAGTACCTATCAGATACTTGTTTTGCAGGAGTGGCATCTAGCCATCTACATATTATTGGTTATTTTTTATTTTTCACTATGAAAAGTTTCTTAGGATGACTCCTGTTTACTTATGTTAATATGCAGCTTCCTATTCTTTGGAAATACAACAAAATGAGCATGCTTAATCTTGTTGCAAGCCTTGTGAAGGTATGCTGTTTCTGTTTATATGCTTTACACCTAAAGAAATAATGTGGAATCTTTATCGTGTCCTTTTGCTTCACAATATTTAAAAAACTCTTGAATGGTTCCTGTAAAATATTGGAGAGAGAAAGTTGTAGTTGAGAACAACCTTGAGCGAATATATAGAAGTGACCAGGACCTTAGGTATCAGTTTTATTTATAAAGAGAATGAGGATCTCGATCTTCACAACCTGTTAATAATGTACACGCTGGAAAGTAAAGTTTAGAGGGGATTTCAGCACACTGAACTGGTTTCTATTAACTGCTACTGCGTGCACAATATCATTTAGCAGACAGTACCGTTTCCTTTGATTTCCAACACATCTCATTCTTCTCTTCAATTTTTAAAACATTGAAGGAAGCCCAAAAGATTCAGTTTGAAATAATTTGCAGTGCTTGAAATAAGATGTAAAATTATATTTGATGACAGTTCCATATTTTTGTTTATAGGACCTAGTTTTAAGTCTTTCTGTTAAAATTTACTTGATGTAAAATTGACCATTGTAATTATATTTCAAAATATGTGTGGGAGGTTGGTTCAAAGTTTCTCATATTTGCCTATTTTTAAGGTGTTTGTGCCAATGCTTTTTGTTAGATTGATTAGCTATTTGTTTTCTACTCTCTAGACAGGAGTGCATGGAAGAATATATTCTTCAGGTGATGGAAGGCCATTACCAGGCTCAATAACTGTCAGTGGAATAAACTACACAGTATGTCTGAAAGTACATTATAGTTTTTTCTGTTTTCCTTTTAAACTTGTTTTGGGTCTCTAATTTTTCGGTTTTTCCCCCTCTCTGACTTGTACATGTTAGGAAGTATGTATCTGCATATTTTTGTTGAATTAGATAATGACATCAGAGTTTTATGTGAGCTCCCAAGCATGCTACACTTTAACCCCTAAATGCTGGCTTTCATGGAACAAAAGGATCAATCTATTCCCATGACATGGGATATGTTCTTCTTACTTAGTTAAAGCATTAGACGTATTCTGTGCCCGTGTTTCTTCCGTGTACCTTTGAGTAGACTTTCTTCTTTTATTGAAAAAAATGGTTATGATGACAGTGAACCAATGAATCTTTGTATGGTGTTCCTAGGTACACTTGCATTCATGCTCTTTTATTGGCTTGATAGGAATCTTAATTTAAATTTATCAAGATAAGAAATGCCTATGTTAATACTTTTTCATATGCTGCATGAAGAGTAGAAAATACTGTGAAAAGGTGAAAATAATAAATTAGGTTAAATGGAGGACAAAAGAAATAGAAAATGAACAGAAGTATTAGAATGGTTGTTTTTAAAATACTAGCAAAGAAAATTGGATCTCCGCCCCTCCCCCCAACCCTGCTCTTTTTTTTTTCTTTCCCTTTAACCTTTTTGTAGGCTCAAATCTTCAAGGTCTTTTGAGGTAATGGATATCAGGACTTAGAAAGTGACTTTTACTGGGGGTGGCAATTCGTGTCGACACGACATGACCTGAATTCGACACGACACGACACGTATACACTCAACCTGAACACGATACGAATTTGAAATCGGGTTAAAACATTCTACTCGAACACGACCCGCTTTTTTTGCGGGTTGACACGACACTATATGAATAACCTGCAAACTCATAATGTGTCGTTTATTATGTGAGTTAACATGACACGACACGTCATGAATAACCTGTAAATCCTAAGTTATGTTACTTATTATACGGGTCAACCTGACATGATAAGATACAAATAACCTGTTTACGACACGACACGACATGAATAACCTGTGAAAAAATTAATGTGGATCAATTTCGAATTCGTGGGTTGACACGCGACACGATACGAATTTTTTCAGGTCAGTTTTTGTCAACCCGAACACGACACGAAAATGAAAACAGGTTGACCCGAACACAAAATTTTTGTGTCGGGTTCGGTCGTGTCATCAGGTCATGTCATATATTGCCACCTCTAACTTTTACACCTTATAGAATTGGTTCTATCTAAATTGTTTTTTTTTAATCTTCTTTGGTTAGTGACAATTGAAAGCAGCAAAGGACATTCAGTAAAATTTGAGCACGGCAAGTGAAGTGGCCTACTGCAATGATGTGTTTATTTAAATGAGCATTTCCTGTTTGATATTTTTAGAGAGTTAATTATCTAAAACGAAGTTCAAAAGAAATAAGAAGGGTTACATTTTCAAAATTTTGTAAAATTATATTCCCAGCTTTTCCTTTTCTTACAATGCTGATCTGTAGTTATGCTGAATATTCCACTGATTGATCTATTAGATTAAAATGTTTCAATTTTAAATTAATTTCATGTTTCAATTGTTAGCCTATGGATTGACCCTCTGCTATAATTCTTGACATTACTTGACAATGACAGATGTTTGATTTTGATCTTCACTTTCATGATATAATTTTGGTGTGCTAATTCTGGACCAACAGGTTAGGGCTGGAAAGACTTTTGGTGATTTCCATCGCTTACTTGCCCCAAGAGATAGATATGAAGGTATTATAATATATTTTGGATAATTTCGTTATGGTACAGATTTAAGCCTCCCCTGAAGATGATGTGAAACAATTAAATAATAAAAATGATTGTCTCAAGAGTTGCTGGACCTAGGTGGGTTCTTAAGTTGTCTGAAGTCTGAACCATGGTACAATTGATTGGCAAAAATATTACAACTTTAAAACAAAAAGACAAATAATTACATCAAATAAAAAGGCCAAGGACATTCTGGTTCCCTATTATTCCAAAGAAATGAATTCATGTGAAACTTTAGCTACATAGGTAACAATTTCCTAGATAGGATATTGATTTCATCACCACCCATGTAATAAATCCTGGTTTTTATCTTAAATTTACACATTTTTCTATTTGAGTCTGTGTAAGCAATTTCTTCATCTAAATTGCAGTAGTGGCATCCATGCCCGGCTACAAGTCAAAGAATACATCTATTTGGTTGGATGAAGGACCTATGACATTGGATTTTGTTCTTGACCCTGAAGTCAGTGTCAAAGGAAGTGTACTACAAAATGTCTATGATTGCAATTGTAACAGTAAAAGCAAACTAGAATTTGTTCAGTTTATTTGGGGAGCACACATGGAAGTTTACTTTGTTTTCATTGTTATTTTAGGGTTTTTATGCTTATTATTTCAGAGGAGAGTAAAGAAATTTTCTACAAACAGACAGTCAGCGGGGGCCAAAAAAACTCTTGTGGTTTGAGGCTTTTGATAAGTTATTTGTGTCAAATTTTGTTGTATATTAAGGTAGGTAAAGAGGTCAAACTTTTTTTTTTTCATGTAAAGAATTCTTCATATGGTTAAAGTTAATTCATATTACTGATTTTTTCTGTTCAATGAAATTAAAATGATTTCCTTGCACATATTTCTGCAGATGGCTAATTGTTACTTCATATTATTGAATGCTTCGGTTCTTGACAGGAAGAATACGATGAAAAAGAAAAAGAAATTAAAAGTACATTGCCCAATATATTCAATTGCATTAGTTTGACAACTGAAGCTTAAAAGTATCGATGAAGATTAAATAATGGGAGCCACTTGAGCTACTATGTATGGGATCTAGGAGTTTTTATGATTGGGGAGTAAGAATAAAATGTAAAGCTGACAAGTGTTATTAATATTAATGGGAGAATTAAATATCATAAGTGTTTTTGAGGAATGAGTTAACTATTGGCATTAATATTTATTATTATTATATAAATATTATTTTATATATAATAATTTTTTTTTTTAAGTTTAAGGAGAGACATTTGCCCATGTGTGTAACCTTTGCACAATTTTTTTTTAGGCACTTGGCACAAATTAAGATGTAAGAGAACAGGGACTTCAAAATTTGAAGCAAAACAAATGTTTTACGATAGTAGTTAGAGGAAAGCGAGAACGAATGGCAAATTATGATGAATTTGTGCTCAAACTGTATCGTAGATTGAGTGCATAAGATTATCTCTTAACCGAGAATCTTTGCCGACAAGTTTCAATTCATTGAGTAATTTCCTATAAAAATACGGTCATTTTATTATTCACTTTCTAAAGTTTTTAATATTATTATTAAAAAAAAAAAGATTCCGATGACTAAAGTTTATATATAATTGAACAAATTTGGAAAAAAAAAGGAAACCACCGACTATTCCCCGCCCCTGTAAATCACCAACTATAGTTTTTAGTATTATTATTATTATTATTATTAGGAATAGGATATTATGCTTATCTTTTTTTATGCCTATTTTATCTACTTATCTCTAATTTTATTATATCATAATCTAATTTAACCTTCACCCTTTTTCTCTCCTTAAAATTCTGATCAAAAGGTGTTAGAGATGCATAGGTAAAGTAGATATGAAAAAAAGTAGGTACAATATCATATTCCTTATTATTATTATTATTATTAGTTTATGAAACTGATGTTTAGGAACAGTATTTTAATGCAAATCAAGACACATGAGTGGTCTAGTGATGAAAAATTTGGTAGTTTGCGCAAAGATTTTATTGCTTTCACACAAGATTATGCGTTGCCAAAGACTCGATGCTTGGCGCAAAGATTTTACCCAAGCAAAACAATATTTTTTAAAGAAAGAGATTTTGAAACAAATAAATATAAATATCAAACGTTTAACAAAAGAAAGTCAACTGTTCATGCAAGCGCAATATATGAATAATCCAGCTCGCCATGCGAGAACTTAGAAGGGTGTTCTTGCAACCGTGCCGGCATGTTTGATTACTGTGAAGTTTAACATAAAGTCATTATAGCTTTATAAGGTAATGTAAACATGAATTATTATTATTTTTTAAATTTCTATTCATCAATTATTTCGTTAATTTGATTTAAGTACCGAATGAACAACAAAACTCTTTTTATCAAATTGTTAACACAGCTGGTTATCTAATACTAAACTCAAGACCATTAATTTTGCTAAAACAATACCGTATTAGTTGATACACGTGCTTACTGTCAAGACTCCAACACTAACATACACAAAGGATCACAGAGAGAGTTACTGAAATATTTTGTATTCTCATTCATAATTCTTCTCCAATTTGGAGGTACATTTATACAGCTATGACATCCTAAAAAAATGGAGCTACTAACAATATCTTCAACAACTTTCTACTGAATCAAATCAAATCAGAGGATTCTATCTAAACATATACAAACAGTAATTCAAATATTTATAACAAACTCTATATTTAACACTCCCCCTCAAGTTGGCGCATAGATATCTATCATGCCCAACTTGTCAATTACTTCCTTCAAACTTTTTTCGGATACGGCTTTGGTCAACATATCTGCTATTTGATCTTTGGATCTGATATACGGAGTGCAGATTATTTGTTGATCCAATTTTTCCTTGATGAAATGTCTGTCTATCTCTACATGTTTTGTTATGTCATGTTGTACGGGATTGTGAGCAATTTCTATGGCTGCTTTGTTGTCACAATACAAGTTCATGGGCTGGTTACTATTGAATCCTAACTCACTTAGCATAGTTTTGATCCATAATAATTCACATGTACCATAGGCCATACCTCTGAATTCGGCTTCAGCACTTGATCTAGCCACTACTTTTTGTTTCTTGCTTCTCCAAGTAACAAGATTTCCTTCTACGAATGTAAAATAGCCAGAGGTGGATTGCCTGGTTGTTTTATCTCCGGCCCAATCTGAATCTGTATACCCTTCTATGATTTCTTTTTCATGTTTGGCAAATAGAATACCTTTACCAGGAGACCCTTTTAGATACCTCAGAATACGGAACACTGCTTTCAAGTGTTCTTCGCTAGGTGAATGCATGAACCTACTGACTACACTGACAGCATATGCAATGTCTGGTCTTGTGTGGGAGAGATAAATTAGTCTTCCTACCAATCTTTGATACAAACCGATGTCAGCTTTAGTCTGGCCTGGATATATGCCGAGCTTATGGTTCATCTCCATGGGTGTGTCTGCAGGTTTACAAGCTAACATTCCTGTTTCTGCCAAGAGATCTAAAATATACTTTCTTTGAGACAATACAATTCCTAGTTGTGATCTAGCAACTTCATATCCCAGAAAATATTTCAGTTGTCCCAATTTTTTCATTTCAAACTCAGCAGCTAATTTTTGTTCAAGGGATTTCATCTCTTCTTCATCATCTCCAGTGAGCACCATATCATCAACATATACTATAAGGATGGCTATATTTCCTTCTTTTTTCTTGAAGAATAGTGTATGATCTGCATTACTTTGGGTATATCCAAACTTCTTCATTGCGAGTGACAGTCTACCAAACCATGCTCTTGGTGATTGCTTGAGTCCATACAGTGCTTTCCTCAATTTGCAGACTTTATTTTCGTTTGAAGATGAGAGCTTTACTCCTGGTGGTATGTCCATATACACCTCTTCCTCCAAGTCTCCATTTAAAAAGGCATTTTTTACATCGAATTGTTTCAGGGGCCAATCTCTATTTGCTGCCAGAGAGATCAAAATTCGAATTGTGTTTAGTTTGGCCACCGGAGCAAAAGTTTCTTGGTAGTCCACGCCATATTTTTGAGTGTACCCCTTTGCTACTAGTCTAGCTTTATATCTGTCGATGTTCCCATCAGCTTTCAGCTTCACATTAAATACCCATTTACAGCCCACTGTCTTCTTCCCTTTTGGCAGAGAAGTTAATTCCCAGGTATAATTATTCTGAAGTGCAGTCATTTCTGTATTTATGGCTTCTTTCCACTTGGAATCATCCAAGGCTTCCTGCACACTATTCGGAATGCACACACTAGATAATTGATTAGTAGCAAGCATACATGGTTCGGCTAAATTTTGTGTGGAGATGTAGTTGCTAATTGGATATTTTGTTTTTACTTTCGGGTCAGCTTCATACAGATGCTTTGGTATCCCTTTGGTGGATCTAAGAGATCTTCTTATTTGCATGTGGGGTATAAGAGATGAAGTAGAGTTAAGGGGAGATAAATTAGAAGTAGAAGGATTAGTGTGTACCTCGGAATTGTCATCTGGTTGCCTTTCAGGGAAGTCCACAGGAGAGATTTCAGGTATGTTAGTTAAGCAAGGTGTATCACTTGGAGAGGGTGCTTCATGTTCGGCTTGGACAGCTGTATTTTCAGATTCAAGGACTGCATTTTGTTGCTCAGATTCAGAGGCAGCACCTGTGTTTGAGTTGGTTGGAACCGAAGGTGCAACTTGTGTGGATAGCCATATGTCTTCTTCTCCGAGTGAAGGTGTAGATGTCTCCCCCTGAGAAGAAGAAATAGGTACTCCCCCTGAATAAAAAGGTTCTGACTCGTGGAAGGAGGCCTCCATTGTGACAAACATTTTGTGAGCAATTGGGTCAAAGCACCTATATCCTTTCTGAGTGGTGGAATAGCCAACAAAGATACATTTACGGGCACAAGGATCTAGCTTGGTTCGTAAGGGTTTTGGAACATGAACATAAGTGACACAACCAAAAATACGAGGTTCCATTTTAGACAAATGAGGAATAGGGAAAAAAGATGCAAGAGTTTGGAGAGGTGTTTTAAAGTGGAGGACACTAGATGGTGTTCTGTTTATTAAGTATGCAGCGGAAGTGATGGCTTTGCCCCAATAACAGGTAGGGACGTTCATTTGAAATAGAGAGGCACGAACTACTTCTAACAAGTGGCGATTTTTCCGTTCGGCCAAACCATTTTGCTGGGGTGTGTAGGGACAAGAGGTCTGGTGTTTTATACCTTTTGATAATAAGAAACTAGTGAAAGCACCATTAACATATTCAGTTCCATTGTCAGATTGAAGAGTAAGAATAGAGGATGAAAATTGGTTTTGGACCATAGCATGAAAGTGTTGGAAAGCAGAAAAAACTTCATTTTTTTGTTTTAACAACGTGATCCAAACCATACGTGTACATTCGTCAATAAAGGAGACATAGTAATAGGATTTAGAAAATGAGGGGATTCTTGCAGGACCCCAAACATTAGAGTGCACAACTTGAAAGGGAATAGAACTTTTATTCATGCTTGGGGAAAAAGGAATTCTATGGCTCTTGGCCAATTCACAAACAGAGCACTTAAACTCAGAAATTGAAAGACTGGAAAATAAACTAGGAAACAAATGCTTAAGATAACCAAATGAAGGATGTCCAAGGCGCCGGTGCCACAACCAAATTGCCTGCCTTTCCCTGTCCAGTGTAGAAGTGTGAGCAGCAACCACAGCCGAAGCACCATTATTGTGTGATACATCCAAAAAATAAAGCTTCCCTTGCCTAACACCATAACCAAGAATCTCCTTGGAGTGGTTTCCCTGAAAGAGACAGTAATCAGGCCAAAAAATTACACGACAATTCAAGGCAGTGGTTATTTTACTAACCGAAAGCAAGTTGCATTCAAGATTAGGTACAATAAGAACATGATCAAGAGTTAACAGAGGGGATAATTGGATAGAGCCTTGACCAGTAATAACGGAGGTGCCACCGTTTGCAGTGGAAACATGTGATTTGTCACAGGGAAAAACAGAGGTAAGGGAAGAGGGATCACGAACCATGTGATCCGATGCACCAGTATCAATTATCCAAGTTGAATTCTGAGAAAGTGTAGAGGAAGCGAAGGACTTACCTAGAATCCCTTCATAAACGGTATTAGCAATAGGGAGGGAAGAAGAGTCACCGTCTGCAGTGGTGGTCAAGGTGCGGTTGAGAACCTTCCGACGGGGACGCTTGGTGAAGTCCCACCAATCCGGGTAACCGATGATCTCATAGCACTTGATTTTGGTGTGACCCACATCACCACAATGAGAGCACTGAAGGGAGCTGGACCTGGACAAGTCGCGTCGTGGTCTGGAGGATTGAGACCCAGAGGGCGGACGCGGCGAGTGGGTAACCAACGCTGCTGGATCCAAGGACGCAGAGGGGCGACCCATGGTGATACGTTGCTGAGCTTCACGCCTCACATAGGCGTAAGTTCGTTCAAGATCCAATTTGGGGTCCTTGCGAAGAATTTCTCCACGGACAGATTTGAACTCGGCATCCAACCCACTTAGAAATATATGGACGCGAAGCCTGGCCATAGAAGAGTGCAGGTGAAGAACATCAGCCACAGAGCCCTCCTGAGCAGTCATACGGTGGTCGATTTCCTGAAAAATTGACAGCAAGTCATTGTAGTAGATGGACAAGGACCTCCCATTTTGTTTAGTGTTGAACGACCTCTGGTTAAGATCAAACAAACACGTTTCATCCGAACCATCATAGAAGGTCCGAAGGGCAGCGTCCCAGATTTCGTGAGCAGTCTCCAAGCGAAGAAACCGTTTCATCAACGAAGGAGACATGGATTCAATAAGCCAACTCTTCACCCTTTTGTTTTCAGTGACCCAGGCACCATGGGTGGGATCTGCGACGGGTGGTTTGGGTGTGTCACCGGTCAAAAAACCGGACTTGTTGCGAGCGCCTATGCGCATCTCCATCAATTGTGACCATAGCGGGTAGTTGGTGTCATCCAGGACCACCGTGATGGGGAAGGACGCATTGTCTTGATGGATTACAATATTGGAGGGGGGCAACTGATTTGGGTTTGGTTGGGGTTCGACTTCGTGGTCGGCGTTATGGTCAGAACTAGGGTTCTCCATTTGGGGAAAAAAGAAGAAGAAAGGAAAGTAGGAATTGCTGAGGCGGGTCGGGTCGAATTAAAAGAAAGGAAAAAAAAACAGATGCGGGCAAGACTAATACGGGTGGGACAAAGACGTGAAAGAAAGGAAATGGGTTCGGGTGGGGTGAAAAAATTGGGAAAGGTACGGATGGAGTAAAAGAAAATGAGAGTTTAAAGAACACTTCCCAGGATCAGAACGAACCTGATACCATGTCAAGACTCCAACACTAACATACACAAAGGATCACAGAGAGAGTTACTGAAATATTTTGTATTCTCATTCATAATTCTTCTCCAATTTGGAGGTACATTTATACAGCTATGACATCCTAAAAAAATGGAGCTACTAACAATATCTTCAACAACTTTCTACTGAATCAAATCAAATCAAATCAGAGGATTCTATCTAAACATATACAAACAGTAATTCAAATATTTATAACAAACTCTATATTTAACACTTACATTAACTAATTCTAAAATTATAGTTTTAACTTTTATTAAGCAGATCATATAATCCTAGTCGTAGTATAATTCATAATTGTATAATTCAATGCTATTTGAAGGTTACACTAGAATGCCTCTTGAAGCTCATCCTCTTCATCATAAATAATCTGCTTGCCCCCGAAATGAACCAACAATTGGCACATACAATACGGCCAGTTGCTTCTCGCGGATTTTCATAACCCTGAATGATAGTGGCACGCCAGCTGCTGCTGAATCTTTCCATGTTAACCCTTCTATGCTCCCTGTCTACATCTCCCATATTGTAAATATGTTTTGGATATACATCCTCAATGCAAAGGTTCTCCATCCGGGTGCAAGCAAGGTGTACATATATCCCAAATGTGTCCTGAACTTCAATTTTCTTCCTTCCTTCTAGAATCCCTTTTCTCTTGCCCTATTCTTTGGACTTTGAATAAAATAAATCATTTTCAGCAGAAAAGAAAAGAAAAGAAAAATTTAAAATAATATAAATTTTCATTTGTTACAACTTACAACCTGTATTTTGTGATCGAAAAGTCACCGGTTCAAGTTTTAAGAACAGTCTCTTTGCATAATGTAACAATAAGACCACTTTGCATAAAATTGAGAAGCCTTTGGGAATTGTGATTTGCCGTTTTACAGCCTGTGCTTTGTCAGTCTTTAGATAATGCTCCAGGGTGGCCCTGATTTTCTTCAGGCTTTACAATAGCAGCCCAAATTCCAATTGGGGCCTAAATTTTGAGTTCCAAATGGACTTATTTTGGCCTGGACCCTTTCAGGCCAGGCACCAATTTAGGAATGAGCTGAGCAAAACATGGAATTAAATTAAATGTGCATTGAAACATATCAGCTTAATCCTGCCTTGAAGAAATTTTATTCCGAGCCTCATCTTGGGGGGTGCCTCTTAGCAAGAATTTGCTTTGTCTTCTCAAGAACACCAAAAAATATTGAACCTCCAAGTCCTATCCACAAAACTCTTGGACCAATACCCTGCAGAACAGTAAAAAATGTAACAAAAGAAAACTAAGAAAGCAAATAAATGATTGCGAATTTCAAGAAATGGTCATACCTTAAAAAGAGCATGAGCTCCTTCTTCTTTAACTATTGTCCTCACACAATCATAAATGCCATGGTAATGGTTTTGTGATCCCTGAAGTTGTGAGAGAGAGAGAGAGAGAAAGAAAGTGTTAGATTTCAAAATCAAACCCATATCTCAAAAGAAAAATAGAAATAAAACAAAAGAAAGATGTCTAAGAAAAGGAAGAACTTCAAACGATCAACTCCCATTAAGAATATTTGCCATGAAGGAAAAAGAACCACCTAAAGTGGTCATTTCATAGCAAACTTTTTTTTTTTTTTTTTTAAATCGAGTTTCGCTCTGGACTCTCCCTCCATTTTTCTCTAAATAAGAACAGAAGAAAAAAATTCTCCGTACCTGAACCATCAATCTGGTTTTTACTACATCAAGAGGAGTTGTAACCGCTCCAGTTATGGCACCTATAAGGCATCCAATTTACCATTTGAGTTCAACCAAATTAAGCTGGACACGTCGGTCTAAGTACTATTTCAGCATGAGTAAATAGAATTATCAAAAAAAAGAAGAAAAAGAAAAAGAAGACTGATTTGAAGCTAAATTTGGCAGTAATAATGCTTCCTTATGGCCCAGTTACAGGTTTGAATTAAACTTTCTTTGGGGGAGGGGTAGTTATTAGTTCGGCATGTTGCAAATTGTCATACTATCTTCCATTTAATGGGATTATTTACTAACTTGCAGGCCCAGCCAATTATGAAATAGTTTAGCTTTCACAGCAAAAATTATGGCAAAGATTAGGAAAGTACTTAGAAAAAAACCAATACATACCACAAAATTAAAGGCAACATTATTGATTGTGAAATCCTTTTACCAGAGACCATAGTAAAAAGAATAGAAAATCCACAAAAATTCAGCACTTCAAGTTTCAAGTTTGCCATGAATTTCAGAAAGTAAACAGTAAGATGTACAGACAGTTGAAGCACAAATATCAAAGAATCCTTTAATGCTTCAACAGAAAACTTCTAATAGATATGAAGTACCAGCAAATGCCCCAAGCATAGCATTCTCTGGATCATTTAGATCCCTTTTTGCCTGGAAAGAAACAAAAATACAAAAACTATCAAGCACTCCTACATTGCCTTTTTTGTGGATAGACCGATAGATAATAGTAAATTTTATTAGACAGAAAATATGGCAAAATAAACTATGGAGAGGACAATATATCATTCAAAATAGAGGGAAAAAAAAAAGATATAACAAGGAACACTTAATGTAGCGAAGCTGTCCAATCTCTCTGTATACCAAAAAGAACAACTCTCTTGAAACAGCCACAATCTAAGCAGCAAAGAGAAGCCACAAAATAATCATCAACATCAACATCAACATCAACAACACCTTTATCCCAAATTAATTGGGGTCGGTGGTAGATGAACCAAATAATCATATCCCTTAAAAAATTTGGGGATACAGAGACATCCTTAAGTTTGCGAGAATTTTGCTCCAACTAAGCCAGAAACAACCTCAAACAACCATAAATATATCCTTAAAGGGCACGAAAGTGTAAGTTTATATCGGCCAAACCACTCTTTCAAATTAACTTTCAAGCCAGAAACAATCTCAAAGAACTGGAGAATGTAGAGAGAACATTCACAAAACTATCTCTATCATCCTCCAAAATGAAAAAGTCACTTCAAACAGAAGATAGAGAAACCATAAATCCTTGTGCACAGAAAACAGGCAGATCAATTATGGTGATCACAAAGCTACCTCTTCCACGAAGCCAGTACTTTGTGTTACAGATCAGGGTTCAATTGGGCCAAAAGGCTTGAGAGTTTACTCAGGGAGGCCCAAACTGGTCAGCTAGACAGAGTTTCAGCTGTAGATTAGGAATATTCTGAATTGTATGTTAGTAGGGGCAGGGATGTATAAAAAGGGGGTTAGTGTGTAATTGGGAGCATTGTGAATCTTTTTGCAGAAGTCTGTAACTGAAACGTTTCCATACGGAAGGGCATCAGACCCTCGAGTAGAGGAATTCCTCTTGTACATCAGATTACCATCAATAAAACTCCGTATTTGATTATCTGATTCACATATCTTTGTCTATCCCCCATTTCCCCCAATTGATCTTTGTGAGCAATTTAGTCAAGACTTCGTAACAACTTTGGATGCCAACTCAACAACTTTGGTTGCCAACTCACAACTACAGAAAAAAGTAGCTATAGAGGAAACCTGAAATCTAAGAGGACCTCAGCCTTGCAACAATGATAAGGTTGTTTCTTTATGGCTGGAAGGTCATGGGTTCAAGTCTAGCAAACAATCTCTCTGCAAAAAATGCAAGGATAAGGTTGCATAAAATCGACCCTCACCCCTGCCCTCGCGAAGTCGGAAAGCCTTGTGCTCTAGGTTTATCCTTTTTTAATAGAGGCAACTTGAAAGCTACCTCTTCCATCTAGAACCAAAACCGTTCTCTCAAGGACTTATACTCAACTCACTTGATCACAAGCTCTCTTAAAATCCAGTTTAAAGACTAAGTCCTGTTTACCGGACCTCGTCACATCATTGACCATCTCATTCGCAACTAGAGTAGCACCCAAAATTTGTTTACTTGGAATGAAATCCCTTTGATTTTCTGAAATGGTATCTTATAGTTATAGCACCTCATTCAAGAAAAGAGAGAGAGAGAACTTTCATAATAATCTTATACTTTATATGCTAGAAACCAAGCTAATGGACCAATAGTTCATAATCCTGAGCTAATTACAATACTATCTAACAAATTGACATAAGAAATTCAATGTTAAAAGGAAAAATTCCAAAGAGCATAATATTATTAGTTTTATGCAATACTTTTCTTCTACTCATACACAAATGAGAGAGATAATTTTACAAGAACTCAAATGCTTCCCCTTTTATACATGATTTAAAGCCAATGGGAACCTATGTAAAAATCCACATAAATCAATAGACAATTCAAATATTAAACTTACAGCTAGTTTATACCCAATACGGAGCTGCTCGTAGATGCATAATTCTATAGCATCAAATGGTAAATCTCTCAATAAGAAAGATCCATATCCCTACAATCTCACGAAAGACAAAAGTAGAGGTCAAGGCAGGTAAAACAAAAAACCAAAGTTAGCATATACACAATATTCAAATAGCATGTAAAATGGCAAAAAAATTAAAAATTGTAAAGGCATCATGGTTCTGATCATAATTCTGCATACAACATCTATCTCCTCTCTTGCATAAAGCGACATAAAACTTCTCTCCAGGGTGGGAAATCAAATAAAGAATACCCTACTAGAACAATAATTTAAAGCAGAAATTAATGAACAAATAAGTAAATGCTCAATCCTATAATATGAAATTAAGTAATATATACCGCATAAAGACCTTTAAAACCCTCGTTAGCAACAATAAGACGGACAGCAGCCATAGCTGATCCAAATTGCCCAGTTTGCATCCTTTGCTTGATAACCTAGAAAGACATGAATCAATTCCAAGATCAGAAAATATAAATGGCAACGCAGAAGTAAAGCTATTTACCTCAGTTGGAACACGAACAAAAGAGGAAGCAGTGCCTCCAATAACACCTGCAGCCTGTATTCAGCTTAGGAATATCAAAATAACAAAAAATAAAAAAGAAATGTCACCACCAGTTCTAAGCAGACTAAACCGCTTGTGTGCCAATCATTTAGTTGAATAGTCATTTACAAGTTTTATAACTTATTTATCTGTATCTGTTTATATG
The DNA here is from genome assembly GCF_033153095.1 of Gastrolobium bilobum. Lineage (NCBI taxonomy): Eukaryota > Viridiplantae > Streptophyta > Magnoliopsida > Fabales > Fabaceae > Gastrolobium > Gastrolobium bilobum. The sequence goes on from NW_026899532.1 coordinate 479,249, forward strand.
TACTGTAATATTTTTTTTTCCCATGGCACTAAAAATAATGCAATTTATGCCAAAGGTACAATAAAAATTGATACGTAATTTACACCACAAACATGTAAAGGTACACATTAAAATCTACTTTCAAGCCAAGCATAAGCATAAGCCTAGACTCAAACTCTTTCACTGTTCAAGCTGAGATTTAGCAACTAAATGATTCATTCAAGCTATGTTTGAGTGAGATTTTCATGAAGTTGTTCAACTATAAGTGTTGCAAGCCATTACAAAATATTATAAAGTAGCTATCTGTATTGGATTCATATAAATCTGGAGAATAAATAAATTACAAAATATTTCGATATCATGATAAGGCTATAAGGTGATAAGTCTGTAAGGTTTTAAATTATAAAAGGTTGACTTTTGGGCATAGGTGAATCAAATTTTAGTTTGCAATGTCTTTCCTTATTTGTTTAAAGAGGTTGAAATGCACCCACAATATGCATATATAATTAGACATATTTGGGAATATGCTTTGGTGGTAACTTTGCAATTCAATATCTTATAAAAGAACTATTATCTTGTGTTTTTGGTCATGTACTGACCTAGTTGCCACTACTGCTTTGTGTATGTTATGATTTATCTCAACTAAGTAATGCTTTGAACATCAGCATAACAGTACACAAATATTAAAAAGTAAAGTAAAAACTAAAAGAATTTTAAAAGAGGGTGAAAAGCACCATTCCATAAATATTAAGGTGAAAGTTGTGTGCCACATGCAACCACATAGATAATTTGACTAGGTAGTCTCTTTTATTAATAAAGAGAACCAACTTACAAAATGAGCCACAGAGCTGAGATGATCAGGTAAGGACTTTAGCAATTTCTGCTTTGTGGGTTCATACACGCCAATAAAAATTGCAGAAGCTCTGCCAAGAGTTGAAGAGTAATCTATCAGGCACGTACTACACAATTTAATAAATTAAGAACCATTTTTTTCCAAAAATAAAAGAATGTTATAGGGCACTGTGTCCAGAAAAACCATCTTCTCACAATAGAATGTTTGAAGGAAAAAATTCAGCACAAGAGTGTGCATTTGAAGTTAGTAAAGGTCTGATTATATTCCTCACTGGGATAGAGTGAAACCAGGAAATGCTCAGAATTGATCCTCACCAACTGTTGCCTCTGATAATAAAAAGTAATTGTACTTCTCATGCTAAATAGGTGGATTTACTGCAATTAGAAGTTAAAACAACATCAACGTTAACTTGTGGGCTAATAGTTATGAAGTTCTGGGTTCCAAAGGAGCTGGGCATATTTCTATGTTCAGAAATAACTGGGGCCAGTAGTGTATGTGCTTATACATATTTACTCAGCTCAAATACAAAATACATACCATTTTTTTTCTCCGGTGCAAATTTACAAATCACCATTCCAGAAACTAAAAAAATTATTTTATCCAGAACAAGCAATCAGAAGTTTTAATGGATGATTAAAGGGCAGAAAAAGACTCTTTCAGTCAATTCCTAATTGATAAAACTATAAACAAAATATTTCTTATCTTAAGTTCATATCACATAAGATATAATATATAATTAGTTTTGGATTCAAATAAGTTTGTCAGAGAAAAATATTAAGTGCGAAGCAGAGGAAGGGATAAGCAACACAAAAATGAATGCCAAGTGAATTGCAAAGGGCAAGATATATATGAAAACTAAGGCTACTCACGGTAAGACACCAGCAAGATTTCCAGCCAATCCAGAATACAAACCCTTCAAAATAATTTCCCCTCCACCACGAGCAACCTGATATAGGAAGGAACGAGATATAAAATCAAAACATAACGTAATCAAAAAGTAGATATTAGAGAAGCAAGCCAAAACCTAACAATAGATTCTATCCAAAGATCAACAACTAAAAGAGATAGGGAATGGGAAATGGAAAATATTAGACAACTATTATTCTTTTAGTCTTATTAGGAGGATGAAACATTACAAATTAAGGAAACTCGGTGCATTGCTCCAGTAACTAAAAAAATTCACATCAAACAGGACAGAATGAATGTTGAATGAAGTCTAATATCTCATGCATAAGCATAATGTGAATGACACATAGTAAGAAATAATTATAAAATTTACAGAAATGGAACTTTGACATGAACTAACACATGGAAGCTGCACTAAATTGGGGGAGAGAATATTATTATCTGACAACTGCATTTTCAGACCTACAACAACACCTGCTGCCTCTTGTATGACAAATCATGAATTGATTATTTCCCTCTGCCTTCCTAGGTCCTCCCTTCCCCGCAACCCCCACCAGACGGATGCAAACACAGATGAAGTAGAATTAAAAAATTTACACTCAATATACTTAACTCACCTGTAGTCGAGTTTTGATGGTATCAATGGGGTATAAAGCTGCTTCTACAATGACACCAGCAACACCTCCAGCAATACAACCATCTGCAATATTCATAAGTACGTCATACAGCACAATATTTATAGTACAATACAAAAGAGATACATTAAAAGATGCAACTTATGACTCGTTTGAGTTCTAATGCCAGCCCTTATAGCATAAAAGGTAATTATCCATAGAATTAGAAACACCATCAGTCATTTTTCTTGACAAAAATGGAACAAAACCTTAGAATATCCACACTAAGAAGACAGCATTGCTCACAGGAGTTAAATTATCAATTCAAACTGATATACACAGGAGGAAAAAAGCAAGTATTTAAAATGGAAGATTACAATTTCAAGGCTTCGAAACTTTCAACTTGCTGCTTCTAATAACATTATATGTCACTGATCTCATTGTCAGCACAGAATACAATAATGTATACATACGAGTTAAGTATAAACCCACGACAAGACAAACTAGCCCAATCAATCATTTAAATACCAAAGGTTTGCAGTTTTTTATACATGCATCTACACAATCTTCAACTGGAATGGAAATACTTACCATATAGAACGCGTAAAAAGTCAACTGGCTTTTTCTCTCCTTCACTGATGGACATGAAGAACTTATCTGGATCCCTTTCAGGAGACATTTTAAACTTCAATGTATCTGTATAAGCAAGTCATTTGTTCAATATAAGCAATGCAAAGCACAAGTAGAAACTTCTGTCCATAAATTGACACAACAATATTCAAAGGTGCTTCTTTTAAAAATAATAGGTAACTAAGTAAATAATTAAAAAGTCCTTCATGAGTCTGAGTCTGAGACTCACTGCATTAACTACCCGCTAAGGAATTCTTTGGCTAATAATGGGATCAAAATGAGAATCAAATTCACTAATACAAAAATGAATATTGAGGAAAACTCATGTCAAGCTTGATCCAGTAATAGCCAGAATGAATCATAATTATTGAAAATGTCAAATTTGAGCACAAAAAAAAAAAAATTGAAAATTTGAGCAGGGAAAAGCAAAGAGAGTATACCAATTGAATCTGTATGGGGACCTTTGGAGCTCATGGGCAATGTGCAAAGATCAAATCTTTATCTAACAAACCAACTTTCTCCAACAACGAAACTTGGAGCCCTCGCTTCTTTGCTTCCTAAAACGAAATTTTACAGCGAGGTTTTGCAAAAGGGTTTTTGCTGGGTTTTTCAGAGTTTTACATTTATTTATTATTATTTGTAAAAAAAAAAAAAAAAAAAACAACAACTTTTATTCAGATTTGTATTTGGGTTTATTGTTTATCATTTAAAAGGATGATCCTTCTTTTTTTTGCATTACAATACATGGGAATTGAACACACACCTCTACACTATATATACCTAACACACACTTCACACCACTAGGCTAATCCTAGTGGATTAAAAGATGGTCCTTTTAAATCAATGTAGTGTGTTTTTTCAAATTTCAAATTATAAATTTTTTCCTTCACTCCCTCTTCTCCAAATTTGTTTCTTTATCTCTCTTAAAAGGATATAAGTGTGTATCCTCTAGAAGGATACACACTTTTCCCGTATTTTTAAAATTCATCATGTAATTAATTTAAAAGAAATTTGACTAGATCTTAATAGATAATTCATTATGTTTTTAAAAAAAAATAAAATACAAAATGACTTTTTACTTAATTAAAATCGTGACAAAAAATGAAGAAAACATAAAGTTAAGATGCAAAACTTACGATGATATGTGAGGTAAGTGAAACGTGTATTTAATTTTTGGGTTTTATTAATCTCCTTTTACATAAGATAGGTATCTTATGTTATAGAGAGAAACTAAGTGGGTCCCACCATTACAAGAAAAAGAAAAAAAAAGTGAGGTGCGAAAATCGAAGTGAGAGAAAATGAGATAAAGTAACTCATGTAAAAAGAGGCTAATATTTTCCTTAATTTTTAGCTGAAATAAACAAGTCATCTTATCAAAAACGTGTATTTAATTCAATAATGTTTTTATAATTAAAACTCTGCATATATCAAACTCTATATCACATTCCAATTTAATTTTTTTGCATTGATTCTCAACGTTTTTGCTCGTATCTTACTATCTTCTGTCTATTTTATCTATTATTTAGGTTCTATGTAATTTGGTTAGTGTACAGGTGAAGTATGGTGTGATATGTTATCTCATTTGGCTTGCTTTTGAGCTTTGATTGTAGTACAATGATGCAATTTTATATTGTATTTTATGAAATAAAAATAAATAGGAAATTTCCCTTAAAAATAAGCAGAAATAGACCTCTTTATCTTTGTTAAAAAAAATATCTAATGAATTATTGGACATGTCAAATACATTTTCATTTGAATTGGTAATCCTGCTGACAAATACAAACTATTATTAACGTAATAGTCATTAATAGTACTGTAGTTGCTAAAGTCTCAAGCACGCAGAACACATTTTTGGGTCATTCATGACATGTCATAGCCCAACAAGCTGCAGTTTGTCGATACATTTCCCCCCAAAAATAGCATTAAATACAAGTATTCTTGGCCATATTAGTCACCAGCACAATCTTAATTAGGGGTCTGATTTTTTCAACTTGCATATGTTAATTGAATTTTCATGTTATGACTCAATTAGTGGTGGGTCTAACGTTTATTTAAAAAAAAAAAATTTGCACATAAATCAAAAGATCACAACATAAAAATTAAATTCTCATACAACATGAGAAAATAATTTTGCTCTTTATAAAAATATTATCCATATTTCATTAACATTTGTACGTGTGACACTTGACACTTCGTCTACTTCTTCGATAATAGCAAAAAAATCGCTATCATCAATTGAATAATGCACAAACTGTGCCGCAAGTAGCTGTCAGATATGGTCAGATGTTCTCACACTTTTTTTTTTTTTTTTGTAATAGATGTTCTCACACTTTCAGTACTGCTGTTGCACTAAGTACTGGATATGTTATTTATTAAATATGACAAAAAAATAATATTTTTATAATTACTTCTACTTATATTCCATATTTTTTTCATTTCAGTAAATAAGTATGTTGCACCGAAATAAGCTCCACACTGAGGTCTGTTCAAGATGCTGAGGACATGCCAAAGAAACCAACGATAACTGTGTCAACAAAAACATAGCAAAGGCTTGTTATCAAAAAAAAAAAAAACATAGCAAAGGCAAAAGGTTCAAGTTACTCAGAACAGAAGTAGCTAACTCCTCTCACAGTTGTTGCTCTACCTCATAAGATTTTGATTTGCATTATTGAATATTTTGTAAATCACCTAAGGTATGAAAAAGTGACTCGCTTAATTATATTTGTTATATCCACTCTTTTTTTATTTTTATTTTTTTTGTTAATGTTATGTAGTCCCATTTGTTTAATTGTTTACCTAGCTACTCATATATTATTGAGGTCACACGAATTTCATTCATTAGTTTGACTAATGAAAAATTTGTACCAACAATTATTCATTCGAGTGGTAAAGTACAATTTCCTTAATTAGAAATTTTGAAATTTTTTTTTTTTTTTTTTTTGATAACAAAATTTTGAATTTTTTAATGGTACATTAATCTCACTTATTCACTTAACTACATTTACTCTACCACTCATTTGTTCTTAACATCACATTATTCTCACTTATATACCTATCACTCAATAGTTACTCAAAATGTACAAATTAGCATGGCGAATATATTGATATTGTATATGTAAAAGGAGCTTGGTGACTGATGTGCATATCAAGGAGTGCGACACCGTCACAATAAAATTGTGTGGTTATGAATTTATGACATGTGCTGGTAGGTCCACACAGAATAAATGAGTTTGTCGTTGGACTTATCTACCGTCCATTTGTCCAATCAAAGCGCTTTCTTTTTTCGTTCATAACCAAATGAATAATTGAAATATTGACGTAAAAATATGATAAATCCCTTTCATTAAAAATATTTATTTCGTTATAAAATTTTCCTTTCAGTTAATATCAGGTATTTGATTAAAATATCTCAAGATATTATTATTTAATACAATATAAACTATAAAGACAACCCATCCAAAAACTATCAATTATAAATTTATAATACTATTTCAAATTCAACCGTCCATGTCCATCTACATTATTGTAACCTTCTCCATATACCATACCATTAAAAAGTGTTCATTAACTTCTATTACCTGCAAAAAGATATTTATTTATTTATTATTTGTTTACTTATTTATTTTATATAAACTATAAAAATATATTCCCTTGAAGCCGTGTTGGCTGATTCCAAACGGCTTTAATTACACACGTCTCATGGAGAACACGGTCCACGTCGGAGACAAATTTGACTCCCCTTATTCTTCTTTATCTTTTTTTTTTCCCTCTCACAATGATAAAGTTCAATTTTTTAATATAAAAAATTCAATTTAAAATTACTAACCTGAACTTTTCCAATAATAAATTTCAATTTTATTTCGGAACGCGAGATTATAATAGTTTTAAAAGCAAGGAAAACTAAATGAGAAGGCTATACATTTTTTATATTACAAAGAGCAATATTATAATATAACTTGTATGTTAAGTCATGTGTGAATGAGACTAATTTGTGTCCATCCAAAGTGAATATATTCACATTGTATAAAAGTCTTCTTTTTTTTTCGGAAAAAATATTTTTGCAGTTAATGCAGATAAATTATCTGTATTTATTCTCAAAACGATGTCGTTTTGGTATTGAAATTTTAAAAAATTATAAATATAAAGACTATTATAACCCTGAAATAAATTAAAATTACAAAAACACCATGATTTTCGTCCCAAAACAACATCGTATTGAACTTACTGCAGATAATTTATCTGCAGTAACTGCAGAAAAAGTGAACTCTTTTTTTTCATACATAAACATAAATTTAATTTCGATGTAACGTCGGTCTTAAAAAAAACGTTAGTTCTTTATACATTGAGTCCCTATCATTTTATTTTTTTTCTTTTAAGTAATTTTCAATAAAGTTTTACATTTGTATCACTACATTATTAAAAAAATTTGACATATCTTAAAATTATCAATATAATAAAACGCATTAAATGAAAGATGATATAAGTATATACAGTAAATTTAATATGACGTTATTTTGGGATAAAAATCATGAAATTTTTATAATTTTAATTTATTTTAGAATTATTATAGACTTTATAGTTATAATTTTTTAATCTTTCAATCCTAAAATGATATTATTTAGAGAATAAATACAGATAACTTATCAGAAGTAATTGTAGAAATATTTTGGTGTTAAATGAAATATTAAATTGATATCTTGCCAAATGAAACTAAGGGATAGGATATTGTGACACACAAATAATGTTACGCACAATGTTATGACCACATCTTAACCGTTGTTTTCCGCCAATCGACGGTTATCATTTTTCAAATCAAACTCATTAATTAATTATTAATTCGCAAAAGTAATTGTAGAAATATTTTGGTGTTAAATGAAATATTAAATTGATATCTTGCCAAATGAAACTAAGGGATAGGATATTGTGACACACAAATAATGTTACGCACAATGTTATGATCACATCTTAACCGTTGATTTCTGCCAATCAACGGTTATCATTTTTCAAATCAAACTCATTAATTAATTATTAATTCGTAATAAATGATAGTCGTTGATTGACGGAAATCAACGGTTAAGATATGGTCGTAACATTGTGCGTAACATTATTTGTGTGTCACAGTATCCTATCCCATCAAAGTAATCATTAATGTATTGCAAAGAATCTGAATTTTTTTAATTGTTTACTGTTCGTGGATTTTGCTTAGTTTGTAGTTATCTGAAATTTGACTAGTAGATTAATAGGAAATCTTTGACTTTAATTAGCAGAAAACGTGTATCTTCTCTATATATACAACGTTAGTGTCCGAGTCACATTACCAAACTCAAGCTGCATTTCTTGCACACCTTACTCTGCTTCTGCTTCTTCTTCTTCTTCCGTCAGTTCCCAAGTCTCAAGAATTTTTCTTTTTCACTTTTATTAAACCCTTTTGATTATCCTTCACGGATTGTTGATTCCTCATACTTTTTATCAACTGGGTTTTCTAAAAGTTCCTGTCTTTTTCACGCAATCTTCACTGCAGGAGGTTATTTTCAAACTTTTTTTTTTTTTTTTTGCAACAACATTTCCCCTGTTTTCGAACTCTGAACTTCTCTGTTTCGTAGGTGAGTTTCTAAAACACCCAATTCTACTTTTCTTTTAAATTTTTTTCAATTATCTCATTAAGGGTAATCGATTTATGATGTTTTCTCGCAATTGGGTTATCAAAGATTGTGTCTTTTTCCATGAGTTCGTGCATGCTCGAAATCACTTAACTAAACTCTATGTTTAAGTTTCCTCTTTCTTTTTTTTCAGCCCAAGAAATCGTTCGTCAAAGAATGGCCATAAAGACAATTGAATTGTTGAAAGGGAGTGTGTCCCAGGAAGAGATAATGGAAGTTCTTGCTGCGGTGGCTTCGGATTTGGGGGATGTGATCGATGATGTGAACAACTTGCAAGTGATTCCATTGAAGGGTGCAATGACCAATGAGGTTTTCCAGATAAACTGGCCAACCAAAAATGGTAGTGATCTCAGAAAGGTTCTGGTTCGCTTATATGGTGAAGGTGTTGAAGTTTTCTTTGACAGGGATGAAGAAATTCGAACGTTTGAGTGCATTTCAAAGCACGGTCAGGGTCCACGCCTTCTTGGCCGGTTCACCTCTGGCCGAGTTGAGGAGTTTATTCATGCCAGGGTATGTGATTGTGTTCTTTTTTCAATACTTTACTTTTTTAAAAATGAAAATGAATAATCTAACATGATAGGTTCAGAAATTTATCCTTGATAGGCACGTTATATTATATAATTGGAGTTAGATTTTGATCCAGTGTTTTTGTCATATTTTTGCATCATCACCCAATCATGTTTTGGCGCATCATCAGAAAAAGAAAACTTTGACTATATCTATGGTTTTTGTCATGGTCAGTTTGAAAGTTAATTAGATTTTTTTCCTCTCCATTTTACTTTTTTTTTTTTTTTTTTGGTGAGCTCTCTCCATTTTACTTCATTCTTTAGTCAAAGAGCTTTTCCTTGGACTGGTGTTTCCTTTTTCTTATTTTATTCCCTTCATCCGTTGGAGCAATGGAGGGTTAACATTGCCTGTTAGTTGTTTAGGATTAATTAGCTAAGAAGCATCTTCAAGAAATTCAATTGAATGGTGTGGAGCCAATGACATGGGATCAGGTGCTCTTAGGTGCTTCTTTTACCATTCTTTTTTCTCTAATTCCTTTTCTGTATGTTATTTTTTCTATTAATAATAAAGAAATATACTAAAACAATATGTTAATCGAAGGGAATGTGGAACTTTTTGTGCATATATGGAAAGATCAGACTTGTGAAGTCTTATTATTTCCTGTCTATTTCACTCATTCAAATGCTCATTAACAAATATAGTACTAATACTTGATAAGCATTTAAGTAGTTGCCTGTTCTATAGGCATAGAAAATTCCAGCATAGCTTGTTAACTGTTGTATATTTTGGCACTACAATTTTTCAATTGCCATTTATATTCCCCTCAAACTTACAAAAGGCTTTTTCAAAATATACTTGATGGGGTTTTCTCTGTCAGAAACATACTGTTAACATTTATATTTGGCGCTTCTAGGGAGTATATGAACAATTTGCTTTGTCAATCCAACTAATAGATGATCCTTATGATCTTCTATATAAGACTATGGAAAGCAACACATAGACACTATAAAAGAAATGGAAGGATTTTTTTTATCTAAATCCAGATAAGACTAAAATACTGTTGATCTTGGATTGGACAAATAGATGAGTTTTAGGTTGAATAGCTCATTGTGATGACTGATGTATTTAAAATAGACACTTGTCTGCAATCAGCAGTGCCATTCAGAGGTTTGATCATGGAAATTCACTCAAGTCTATCTATTCTAAAGGAGAAAAATATGTTGAACAAATTTAGACTTGACAATCTAAACATTTGAGTTCCAAAGGTGAATAAAATAATTTAGCAATAAATTGATTAAAATTATATTTCAGCCATATAACTCGGTAGGCCTCATTAATATGTCAACTATGGACTATGGTATTCCTTGAGGCCTTCCAGTCAGTGATTTTATCCTGTTTAATCTCTTTCTTTTTATCTGCTGTTGATGTCACTTTCTATTTCCCAATGGATTAAAACCAATTGAAGGAGTCATAGGAAATCAAAGAAGATGAATTTGACATGCAGTGTTATTTACGTTCCTAGTATGAGAATTGTTCCTAACATGTTTTTTTCTTTTCTTATTTTGGCCTTTTAGACTCTCTCGGCTGCTGACCTTCATGACGTTGAAATATCTGCTTTGATAGCATCTAAGATGAGGAAGTTCCATAATCTTCATATGCCTGGTGCAAAAAAGGCTCAGATTTGGGAGAGAATGAGGTAAATTATAGATCAGATCAATCTTAAAATTAATTTTTATTGCTATGCAGAATATTAAATGCCCTCCATATGTTATTTACTAGGAATTGGCTTTCTGAAGCCAAAAGTTTGTGCTCCCCAAAGGATACAAAACTTTTTGGCTTGGACAGTCTGGACGAGGAAATAAATATTCTAGAGAAGAAATTATCTGAAGAATATCAAGAGATTGGTTTTTGTCACAACGACCTGCAATATGGTAACATAATGATGGATGAAGAGACAAGATCAATCACTATAATTGTAAGTTGTGGTTATATATTCTTTGCCTGTGGTCTTTTGGATACATCTTTTTAAAATTTGTACGGCCATGCTAAGAACCTGCTAGTTACTTCTATTAGAGTTAAACGTTGAAATGGAAATTTTCTATCTCTTGGTGAACATTACTTTCTAATTCTGCCTCTTAGAAGGTGACCTGAACCTATTGTTCAACTCAATCTTTGGGTTTGGTATTTGCAGTGGTCTTGATTTATCTTATAATTTCTCTACCCATTGAAAGTTGTGCGTGCATAAGAATTATGAACTTATTTTCATCTTTCATCTTTCATCAGTCATCTTTTACATTACACTTGTTTTCTGTTCCTATTTTAATCTGTTTAATGATACAGGACTACGAATACGCCAGTTACAATCCAATTGCGTATGACCTAGCAAATCATTTCTGTGAAATGGTGGCAGATTACCATAGTGACACACCTCATGTTCTTGACTACAGTAAATATCCTGGTATTTTCACTGCCCAAATTACATTTCTACAATGATTATTTGGTGTTGCTATTTTATTTTTATTGAGATCACTCTGCTTTGCTAACACACCAATTTGGATATGGTTAATCAGGACTAGAGGAGCGTCAAATGTTTATCCGTATTTATCTCAGCTCTGAAGGTTAGTCCAATGACCTATTCACTCCATCAGTAATATGATTTAAAGAGATATAGATATATAGATAATTGCTATTAATCTATTGCAAGCTGATAAAAACCCTCAGTGAAATGAACAAATCAACTGTTCTATTAGGTTGACTTCTTATATCACTTCAGCTTACCTTATAGACTGTTTCTACACTTTTAGCATCTTCAATCCAAACCATCTTCAATATAAAGAAATAAGAAAGAACTATTCCTCTTCACTTTATAGGCTTGCATATGCATAAATGCAAGGAATACAAAAACTCTTACATATCTCTCAAATTTATTTTGGCAACTTGTTGTACACAGGCAAGAAAGCAAGCAATGCTAAAGTGAACCGGTTAGTGAATGCTTCAGAAAAATACACTCTTGCAAGCCATGTATTTTGGGGCTTGTGGGGGCTTATTTCGGTAAGGTTTTTATTTTCATTTGTTGTTTCTAAAGAGGGTTACTTGAGGGCGAGCCTTGGAGCAGCGGTAAGATTGCTCCTTGTGATCGGAAGGTCACAAATTTGAGTTTAGGAAACAGCTTCTTTGCAAAAATGCAAGGGTAAAGCTGTGTACAATCGACTCTCACTTTAGACCTCACAAGTGAAGGAGTCTTGTGCACTAGGGTTTGTCTTTTATTCTAAAGAGGGTTACTTGTGGCTGTTAGCTTAGTATGCTCATAGATGTTTTGCTTGTAATTAATTGCAGAGTTACGTGAATAAAATTGACTTTGACTACAAGGAGTATGCAAGGCAAAGGTTTCAGCAATACCGGTTAAGAAAGCCTACTTTACTGGACTCACCAAGCATCTTTTCCCAAGACGGAACTGTGAATGGTTCGCTGGCATACTACACGTGATTGCTTCTGATGTCTTAGTCAAGCTATATATCTTAGTATATAATTTATTAATAACATCTAAAGGCATGATATATATGCTGCACCATATCTTAGTATATAATTTATTAATAACATCTAAAGGCATGATATATATGCTGCACCATATCTGTAAATAATATCTAATCACCAACAATGTGTGATGAGTTTCTGATAAATTTTAATTAAAGTTTGTTTTATCAATCCCTCTCTTTTGGGATTGAGTTGGGGTTGAAATTGAGAATGAGTGGTTTTTGTTGTTTGAAATAGCTTACCACTTTACTTGCATAAAGAACAAGATCGATGGGGTATGAATTTAGGCAGATCTACCAGATTTGTTCTTCCATCCTTACACATGAAATAATGGTTGAGGTTATGATCTGGTATTAACCACTTTGACTACACTTTCTTAATGGTGCATATATTATTTACCTATTTGTTGTTTTAATAAAACCTAAATTGATTAAATTGTCTCGTCTAACAAGGTTTGCCCTCTTCTCTTTTAATGGAAATTTTTGTCCAGAGTAAATTAGGAGAGAGTTATATTCACAAACTTTTTATTTACAAACTATACTATGTTCTTCCGGGAAAATACTAGGTCACACTATTTTCTCCCGGGGAATACATAGTATAATTTGCAAAAATTTATAAACAAATTTTTTTCCGAATAAATTATATTCTACTATTTTGAAGTTTGTAAATAATAAGAAATTTCAAATTTGGTCTTAAATTCAATATTATTCTATTTTTTATCCTAATAATAATTTTTTAAGATTAATCAAGGATTTATTTTTACAAAATAAATTTTATTTTTAAATTATATATATATCCTAATAATAATTTTTTAAGATTAATCAAGGATTTATTTTTACAAAATAAATTTTATTTTTAAATTATATATATGTGTGTGTGTGTAAAATGTCATTAAAAGTATATTTTATACATGTATTTTTTCTAGTCTAGCTAGTATTATTTATTTTACTCAAATAAATAATTAATATATCATAAATGATATACAATGTAAAAACCAGTTTAGTTTTATTTTTTTTTTTGTGTATGGATAATATGAATTATTTTAATAATTGTTGTTAATAAGAATGACAAAATATTCCTTTAGTGAAAGAGGATTCTACACGATAAGTTAGATATGGAGAAAAATTTGATGTTCGGAATCTCAATTTTTAAAAATATAATTTTTATATTCAGTTTATGATAATATCTGAAAACTTAAAATTTAAAAAAATTTAATTTTTCGAGAATTCAAAAAAATTCGTGTACCAAATTACCCTAAGTTAACAACAAACGTAAATGTATCTTCATTTTGTAAACAGATACTGCAATACTTGACCCTACTGCAGCTGAGTTGGCAGATTCAGAAGCACTAAACCCAAAATATCTGTATTGGAGGGTCCATTAAAAGATTCAACAAAGTACATACTATATCTCCAAAATAAGAAAAAAACAAAGTACATACTATTATGATTTTCCGCCATTTGCTTTTTATCCTCTAGCCTGTGCCCTGTGTCACTATCGTGCTTCTAGAATTATTTTTTCTTTCAACCTTTTTTTTTCTCAGTAAATGACTTTTTCAAGCAACAAATTAATGTTAAATCATTAACACTAGAATTAAGAATAAGGATAATATTAGTGGCATGTGATGTGTAATTAACATTATTTACACAGAAAATTTAATTATTAATATTGATATAAAATAAATAAACAATAATTATAGTCATATAAAAATGTTTTACGTATAAGTAATATTCCCAACAATCAATAACATCATATGATTTATGTATCAAAAAATAAATACATCATATGATGTTATATACTTAAAAATTAAAATTATTCGTCGGAAGTTAAAAGCTTTACTTTATATGTTGGCCAGACGGCTTTTTGATTCTTATAACTCTTTATTAATAATTAATTACTAAATTGACCTTCATTATAAATTATTTAAAAAATTTAACCCCCTCAAAAAACATAACATTAATCTGTCCTTGTTTGACCGTTGACCACCAAGCCTACCCGGGTACACCCCTTCCTACCCGGGTATTTTTTTTAAAAATTTGCCTACCCGACTAGGGAGGGGTGTACCCAGATATTGTTCTTGGCACTGGAAAATTGCTTGAATTATTTACCCGGATAGAGAGAGGTGTACTCGGATAAATCTCCACATCCTCATCTTCATTCTAAGTCATAAGTTTTTGCACATACACATATAAATTAGGTTTGCACCCTGCTGCTCTCATTTCTTCGAAAATTTTAATGGCAAACTCATCCCTTTCCGGCCTTCTCAAATTCTGACAAAAGGGTAGTGTAGGTAAAAACATTAGGCTGATCCCTTTCTCCAGCATTTGGGTTTTAAGCTCCAATGCTTCCCCCAACAAGCCACCTCTAGCATAAGCTGATATTAATGAATTGTAAGTTACATTGGTAGGGGAAAGCCCATTACTTTCCATCTCTTTAAGAACCTGCATAGCCTTCTTGGGGCGTCTGGACTTGCCAAAAACATCCAATAATGCATTATATGTAACCTTGTCAGGAGCGAATCCCGCTAACTTCATCTGGTCAAACAGGTGGACAACTCTTCATACAAAGAACCGCGACGACAACAACTAATAAGTGTACAAATTAATAAGATTTCTCGTTTAATTTAGCATGTAGTCCTCCTAGTTATCACTGGACATGGAACTTATTTCATGTGTATGTGTGCAAAAACTTATGACTTAGAATGAAGATGAAGTTGTGGAGATTTATGGGTACATCCCTTCCTATCCGGGTAAATAATTCAAACAATTTCTCAGTGCTAAGAACCACCCCTCCCTACCCGGGTAGATTTGGTGGTCAACGGTCAAACATGGGCAGATTGGTATTATGTTTTTTTGAAAGGGTTAAATTTTTGAAATATTACAATAAAAATCAATTTGGTAATTAATTATTAATAAAGAGTTATAAGGGTCAAAAAAAACCCGACAGAGAATTCCGCTCCGCCAAAAGTCCACCTTATGTATCATATTAACAGCCGTTTGAATTGACTTAAAAAAAATTTGTCTTGATTAAAAAAAAAAATTGTTCAAAAAATAGTTTTTTTTTTTTTTTTAAGTTCGTATCCGAAAACAAATTAAACTTAGACGCTTTTTTTCTTATTTTAAATAAAATAACTTTTGGGATAAAAAAAATTCATCCAAACAAGTCCTGATAACCTAATAACCCTCCATGGCTTCACGAAGATATATTGTTGAAAAAATTTAACGCTTAAACTTTATTCCTTAGATAGGATATATTTTATAAACAGGGAGGAGTTTGGATTAAAATTCTTATCTTTATAGATACTTAATAACTAAATGCATGTAATATAGGTACGTATTAATAATTTTAGCTTATAGAGTACAAATAATTGCAAGTATTTGATTGCGTTTAAAAACACAATTTAAAAAAAAAAAATACAGACAAGAAAAAAAAAGAAGGAATTACAAAAAACATATTGTTAATATTAAGGCGCACAAATCACAATACAAAGAGTATGGCTGTAATCAGCCTTAAGAAGATGTACATCCACAAAACAAACACTCCATTACATAAATTACAACACAAAACAAACCACACCATTCACACTTTATTTCACACATTTAATCACAAGGAGTCCCCACGTTTTTTATTTAATTAGGTTGTATGATATCAAACAAGTAGAAGTGGGGGTGGAGGAAGAGCAGTGTTTTTGCTAGATGAATCTAGCGACGGAAGCTCCTAACCTGTCGTGGCGGTTCAGCCTCGTTGTCACGCAGCTTCACCAGCGTATAAACACCTGCACCAGCCAGAGCTCCAAGCGTTGGTGCCACCAAATATAACCATATATGCTTGTAATTTCCTGCTGCAACGGCTGGACCCAATGTGCGAACCGGATTCATCGAACCACCACTTGTTGGCCTAACAAAATATAACATCTCAATCATTCTTTAATCCTTCTTACTTACAAAAAATCATTAAATTTGTTATACATATATAGCACTAGGATTATCTTATGATATCACGAAGAGAAATATAATATAAAAGTTATTAATATTATTTTCTATAAATTTGAATTTTTGAGTTAAAATAATTTTTTATATGATATCAATATGATTAAGAGTCTGTTTGACACTTTTTTTTAAGCTAAAAAAAGTGCTTTAAAAAAAAAGTTACAAGCTAATTGATTATTATATAAAAAACTTTAACTTAGGACCCGTTTGGATGAACTTTTAAAAAAATAACTTTTTATGTATTGCTTTTTTTAAAAGGTAAAGTTATTTTACGTTTGGATATATGATCTGAAAATCACTTTTACATGAAAAAATTGTTTGGATGTTAAAATAAAATAAAAATACTTTTTATATAAAAAATTACAATAAAGGAAGCATGATCGTGGGATAAGGAGAGATAAAATATGTATGATAGGATAAGGTTAAAATGATATTTTAAAAATTTATATTATCTTTCAATTTCTATTTTTATTCAAAAGCAACCAACTACTGGCTATAAAAAAAAGCAGCATTTTAACTTTTATTTTAAATTTTTCTTTTTTAAAAAGTTGTTATCCAAACAGCTAAAAATTCTCAAAAGGACTTTTATTTATAAAAAAACAACTTTTTTAGAAATAAAAGTTCATCCAAACGGGCACTTAAAAGCTGTTCATTTCAAAAAAAAATACACATTTCAAAAAAAGCTAAAATAACTTAAAAAAGAAGGAGTTTTTGAAGTTTTTTCTTTCATTGTAAAAAAGGCTCTTTTTATTATTAAGTGATTTTGTAAAAATCTGTTTGATGTAACTTTTACTTATAAGAAGAAAAGAAGTTAAAAAAAATCTCTAGTGATAACAAGTTGAATTCTATAATAAAAAGTAAGGGGTTTGTTTTCCTTTTGTTAAGAAAATAATATCATTTTCCTACGCACAAATACAGAGAGGAAAGAAAAAAAAATGATAAGAGAAAATAAAAAAAGTGGAACCTATGTGTTTTTGTATGTTGTAAAAAAGTGATACTATTTTTTTACAACATGATACTCGTTTTTTCCATAAAATAATGAAGGTTACTTACCCTGATATGAGAATGTTGAGCAAAACTGTAGCCCCAACAGCAATACCTGCCAATTCACCAACCTGCATACCCACCATCAAATCCATTATAAAAAAAAAAAAAAAATAAACTAAGGAAAGAAAAACAAATGTAGAACTATTGGATCATGAATTACAATAAGTGAAATGAACCCACCGCACGAGTATCAGTAGCAACAGCAGTGACCACAAACAAGAGAATAAAAGTGATTATAAACTCAGTTGCAAAAGCTTGGGAAACGCTGACAGATGGGACAGTGACACCACCAGAGAGATAAGGATGATAAACACCTTTGAGAGCATAACACGCACATATTGAAGCAGAGACTTGTGCTGCTATGTATGCTGGCACATGTGCCCAAGGGAAATGCCGGAAAGTTGCAAATGCAATGGTGAGAGATGGGTTAAGGTGTGCACCAGATATGTGACCAATTGAGAGTATTATGAACATCACTGTTAATCCTGCACAAGCTGCATTCCCCATTAGAGTCTCTGCTCCATTGTACTTGTTGTTCACTATAGGTCCAGCAGTTGCTGCAAATATCAATATGAACGTTCCCACAAACTCTGCTCCAATCTGTTCAACATTCCAACATTTGTTTAAATGTTCTATTTCTCTAATGTTGTTGGAGATAAGTATCTCTTACCATAAACACATATTGTGGTGGAGCTCACCACCCATTAAAGAAAGAAAAAAATGATGCACAACTTTTTACATGAGAGGAGAATAAAATAGTTATCTAATGTAAAGTGACACAATGATTTTCCTTTGTTTAATAGCCAATTCTAAGATGATGGGTCATGTTTATATCATAACTCCCGTTACAATTAAGTTTGTTCAAATTGAATTCTTTATGCAAGAATTAAGACAGTTCATGTGGTACAAATTGTACAATAAAAAAGTTGTATCAAAGTGTAGTACTTTAATAATATATGTATATTATTACACTTTAATAAGTTGTGTCCTATTCCAAAATTTTATTAGAGATGAGCTATCAAACAGACTTATAAGTGCTTGTTTGGTTCATATATTTCTCGCTGGAAACGGAGAAATAACGCTTTCAGAGACACGTTTACAGGAAGTAAATGAGTTTATGCTTTGGACTTGCAATATGTGAAACAAATGGACTAACTCTATTTCGTTTTTTTTTTGTTTTATGTAACATCAAGCAGACTAACTCGGCTTCACCATGCAAAGCACAAACTCTTCGTAAGGCATGGACCTTAAGTAGTCTTGTTGGGCCAGCCCAAAAAAAATTTAACAGAATTTAATCAAAGTTTGTTAAGATTTAAAAGTAGTTATTGAATAAGTTATAATAATAAAATCACTCGTGTATCCAATAGTCAATAACAATGTTCACTCATTTTAACAAAAGATTTATGGCTCTTATTTTTATTATTGTTTAAGGGACAAGTTATATTTACAAACTTTTTTGTTTACAAATTACACTAAGTACGACCGGTCATACTTTAATCATGCAGTGTATAACCGGTCATACTTAGTGTAATTTGCAAAAAAAAATTGTAAACGAATACTATCCCATTTCTTAATGTTTACAAACATGTTCTTATTTGATCAACCACGATTGAATAGTTTGCGAAATTTTAAAGGGCTAAAATATAGCTTTTCTCAAAAATTTAACTCGCTCTTAATGTTTTTTCCAAAATATTGTCTAAATATATTTGAGGATACGTTATTTTATCTACTTTTTTCATGTTTACTTTATTTATCATTCTCCAACACCGTTAGATTAAAATTTTAAAATGAAAGAGACAAAATAAAGGTTAAATGAGATTCTAATCTAATAACGTTGAAAAGTGATTGATAAGATATGTATGAAAAAAATATAGATATAATAACTTATCTCATATATTTGATTGGAATCTTTAATTTGTTTTTTTAGTTAGCCACTTGAAGAAATAAAAACTTAATAAATAGAAATAATTGATTCGTGTAGTTTTTTAATTAATAGGAATATTTTATGCATGTAGCTGGATGGTGATGTATATATAGACAGAATTATTAATATCATCCACAGTACTTTGACTGTATTTATTATAGAGGTACACAGATAGGCTTAATAGGTTTGGAGCGATGCTCAATTCAAATTCAATTTAACGAAATTTTAACTTTTTTTAACTACCCATTATTTTTGTCTACTTATAAATTGGGGCATTGCTTCACAACCCGCTTTGGAAGCATTGTAATTTGTTGTTACATAATAGGCTAACATAAAAAAAATAAAAATTATTTCTACCATATTCACATAAAAAAGAATAATTTTTATCAACATTTTTATTTTATTTTCCCTCACAGTAAACTACCTCTTTTTATGAATGTAACAAAAACAATTATAATAATAGTAGAAATATTATCCCCTTATCATATAGAAGTAAAATTTATACTTATTAGTTTCACATATTATTTAGATTTAATTTTTTAACTTCAAAATATCAGTTTTTCATTACAAATTTAGATTAAAATATTAGATTAAATTTTAATTACATATTTATTTTTAATCTATATATTTATATGTTTATCATTTAGTTTTAATTTTAAAATTTAAATGTCAAATAATCTAATCTTATATTAGCATATACTAAGCTAATCCAGTTTTTATAGAAAATGCTTTTGTTATAAAGTAAGGTGGAGTTTGATTTCTGTACAACAACCGATTTATGCCATCTCCATCCCAAAATAGTAAAAACATATAAATTAAGAAAAATAAAAATATCACGTTACATCACACAACTTCTTTTTCTTACCCGATTTATGCCAGATTCATTCTATTTTTTTTTTCTCTTGTTCTATACAGTGGGACCCATAATGCTTACGTGTCTATGACATGATATAAGAAGTGCCATACAATATTATATTTATAAAACTCATAAATTAAAAAAAACAAAACAAATAAATAACAGTGTTTGTCTACCAAAAAAATGACAGCATTTTACTTTTCTTTCTTGTCAATATTAATCATCGAAAAGATACTCTCTCTCTTATAAAGCGAAATTTATTCTATACATGAGATATATCTAAATGGGTATATATTTTTTTTATCAAAAAAGAGAAAGTTTTCTTTCTATTTTTTTTTTTTTTGATAACAAGTTTTCTTTCTATTTGATCCATATCATTTTAAGTATTTTCTATCAAATCCCAAATTTTTACTGTTTATGGACAGATGTATGATACATTACCAAAAAAATGATCTTAACCTTATAAACACGCAAAAACAATTATTTTATAGTAATTTATTAACTTTCATAAGCTTATTTTCTTAAACAAAAATATTCTGAACTTCCATAAATTTTATGGGTTTTGCTTATGTTATTTTATATGAGATAAATAACTTTTTTATACACACAAAAAAAAGTTGAGTCTCACTATTCTTTATTCTTTATTCTCTCTTCTTATTTATGAGTCTCACTTATAATTTAATTTCTACAACAACATGAAATAACTTTTTTATATTTTTCAAATTTTATATACAAATGTGGTATAGTCAATAAAAAAAAAATCAAAAGGCTGACAAGTATCTTGAAATTCGTGAAAAGTTTATAATAATAATTTTTATAATATAAGCCACACATCCTTAAAATAAGCAAAATTAATATAAAAATTTATTTATTTCAGTAATATAATAACAAGATAAAAAAATAATATATATAGGAGTTTGTTTTTCTCATATTGCGTGAGAAAACAAATTCTTTCTACACATATTATGAAAAGATGTGTCATTCATTTTTTTGTTTTTTGTTTTTTTAAATAGGTGAATCTCACACTTAATTTATTTATGACATGAACTTAAAATTTTCTTACATTTATTTTTCCCTATATCTAAACGATAGAAGATGAAAAAAATTGTAATAAAAACCATTATTGAACAATGAACACTCTCAATGATACATACATGTCCTAAAGCCAAACAAGCATTGTAACAGGGATGTGAATTTGAAAAAAATATATTTTATAATTATAAATAAATCAAGTCAAGTTCAGGTCAAGTTTTTATAAATAAGCCAAGTCAAATCTAGAATTTAGCACGTATCAGATTCATGGATCAAACCAAACTTAAAATATTTTTAATAAATTTAACTCATTTAACCTAAAGTTTAGCTTTGCTATTACACCTCTAATAATAAATCTACAACAATATATGAATCTTGAAACCCCCCCTATGAATATTGTGTGACCATACAAAAAAATCTCCTATTTTGCATGAATTTACATTTTTACTAGTATCCAATTCATGCACTTCTGACCAATATCACAAAAAACTAAAATTATGACAATGCTAGCTTGAAATTAAATGGAATTGCAGAGAGGGCATAAAGGGAAACAAAAATCTGAAAAATGTAAAGGAAATCGTTGACCAAAATAGGGGAGAGAGAGAGAGAGAGTTGTGTTACCTTTTGAGTGAGGGACACATTGGGAATTGGAACGCCAACAGAGAAATCAGTGAGGCACGAATTGCCCTTTGTCGGCAAACACTTGCACCTAGCCATTGTAAACGAGTCACGCTCGTGTGCCAGTGAGTCAACTCGCAGCGACGTGAATAGTGGCCCTCCTGGTGTATCCGGTGTTGCCGGCATCGACGCCGCCGTCGGCGTCCCTGTCTCCGATTCTGCCATTCCCTTTTTTTCAAAATTCACAAATACAAGTGAAATATAACTAGAAAAAGATAGATACTTGGATAAAATAGTGAATATACCAAAGGGTACACACTACATGATTTTCCAAATGTAAGGATAAAAAAAAATTATTTTTTTGGGTTTTTTTGTTTTGGGAGATTTTAAGGTACAAAGGGATAGTTTACATAATTGGAAGGTTTTTTATAAACGTGTTGCTAAGGAATGGAGGGAGAGAATGGACCCAGGTTTGGAAACTTAGGAGGAATTAATTAGAAAGATGAGCTATGCAATTGTGTGATTGGGAAATGGAGCATATATGGTTTTTGAAGTTTTAAGGATATTTTGGTGTATTTGTTCTTGTTAAGGTTGGAATGGAATCAAGGGAAACTTGTCATGATGGTTGTGATCCAACTTCGAAGTTGGAAAATAGAGGAAAAAGCAAAAGCGTTGTAGAAGGTGGAGGGAGAACCAAAAGTTGCGTAGGGTATGGTCGGAATTGTGAGTGGTCAACGAATGAGGGAGTGGTTTAGTATATGGATTTTAAAAATGGGTTGAGAAAGTGCCATGAATATTTAGTCGGTGAGCTCCTTGCATAATACATGATGATTACAGCACCAGTTTGATAATATCATGATGGTAAAGTCAAAGGCCTTGCATTATTGCTTCTTTTTTTTTATGTAATGATTCTATAGTATATGATGCTTTTTTTTTATATAATAATAAAGACAAATTATTCTTATATTATATAATGTTCATTTTTCCTAGTTACGTGTTTCCTACTTATATGAATATTTTTTAATTATAATTGGAGGTTATGGCGAAATACATCAAAGCAACTTCAACTTAATTCATCCTTCAAGCTGTCTCTACGAAGTATCAAGGTGAACATTTAAGGCATCGTGCATCGCACTGAAATGTTAAAATCTACCCTCGAACCTATACCAGCACTTGCACATTTGAATATTTAGATTACATTTGTATAATAGCTAATTATAATACTGAATTTAATCTATCATTTAATATGAAATAAAAAATTATATTCAAAATAAGTGTTACATTTCATGAAAATCGATTAATATAAATAACTATTATTAATAATTAAATTAAGCATAATATTATTTAGTTGAAGAATGCAGGTGAACAATACATATACATGAAACATTAAAAAAAAAAAAAAAAATCTTATTTTTTCACTTTTTGAGTTTTGAAGTAACGTACATTACTATATATTTTGACAATTATTTTAACAACTTCGTGCTTTCGGTTAATGACGCTAGCTAGATTCATCGCAGCCTGGCATTTTGGCTAAGTACCATCTTCCAAGGAACTCTAATTCCTATTATTAAATCCGTACGAATTAAATAACACACTATATCGGCTATATATAAAGTAATCAATGAATGTTATCGTGTGAAAGAACATCCAAGTTTCATGTCACGTCATGTTCAGTTACGATTTTTGTTTTTTCCTTTCCAACTCTATTATTAAATTTAAGAACCGGGTAGCTTCACCAGCGACCCAGATATAATACTGTATATCAAATAGGGAAGATAATATTTTTCCGAATAATGCCACGAGTGAGAAATCATTTTAACTCCTCCATAATTGTTATATGAAAATAAATGTAAGGTCCAAAATGAGATGTAAATAAATACAAGTCTAGTTTAATTAAACTTGCAAGATATTATATGCATGTAAATAAAAAATAAGTGTAGAAATGAGATATTGATATTTAATGTCATGGAGGGAATGTGGGTATATGCACAGGAGGAGGAGCACAGCATGGAGTTAAATAAAGTTGATCATTGTCAAAGAATCGTTTCGGTTGAACTATTCGTTGATTTGATATTACAGGAAATAGGTGTGGGACTCTGAGAAGCCACTGACCACTCTTTTTGCAATTTGCTCAAATAATTATGATCATTGGTAACTCTTTTTGCAAGTTGCATATTAAAAATCATGTTGGACTAGATGGACAGAAGGGATTGGAAATATATTATTTATGGGTTTTATAATTCTCATGTTGAAGCAGAATTGAAATCTCATGTTGTAGAGATAAAAAACATGTGAGACTCATGTGTTAGAAAAAATTATATGTAGGACCCATGTCAGCACGGAAATCGAAGGGTGGGTAGGAAAATTGTAATTCTCATGTTAAATGAGAATTATAAAACCCATTATTTATAACCCTATGCAAGTTATCAAGTCTTTTATTTTTTTTTTTAAATATTTCATTAGTTTATCGTTTCTTGATTAGTTCAATTCAGGGTGAGTTCAGGAATAAATTTTAAACCCCTTCTAAAGGTGATATACTTGAAGAGGATAGAATACATATTCTCACCTCAACTGCTCAGCTCTCATACGTCGACGACTGAACTATTATTATTTGATTGTTATCAAGTTTTTTTTTTTTTTTGGTAAACGTTATCAAGTCTTTTAACTCCTAATGAATTGATTATAAGTTATTTTTAACAGAATTTTTTTTTATATATTTTAAGTTGTGATATACCGATCTACTAAAACCATAATACAATAATTAAAAAAAAAAAAAACTCGCAAAGTTATCGGGTTGAATAATTAGTGTTTATTGAATACACTACACGTACTAAATTAAAAATACCTCATTTGGGAAATCATATTATATACATAAGATCACACTGATCTAATGGTGCGCTTGTCGAGGCATTAGGTCCATTCTCCTTCGCATGTTTCCATCAAATCCGGCGTAATCATATCATGTAAATGTATATGCACTGAAGCGATTTTTATGGCACACTATTTGGGAATTGTTATTCTTTTATTATTTTTCGGGTTTTGCACCAATTACGAGTTGTTTTTTCCACCATTATTTATCATTCAAAGCAAGGATGTGCAAACCATAGAATAACCTGGGATAAATGGAATACATTATAGATTTGAAGGTTAATGTTACGCAAAAAAGATGGAGGTTATCAAATACTGTATATACTCTTATTATATAGAATAAAACCATGAAAGGTATTAGAAATATAATATGAAAATATAAAAATTATTCATTGGTCTTTTCTTATTGTGCTAGATGTTGCAGAATTTCAAGTACTAATTAAGTTCTATGTTATGGTAGATATCAACAGGTTTCTAATAACTTCAATTAATTCAAAAATTGTAACTGTCAATGATCAAATCCATTACTTTTTGGACACGTCAAATCCTGATATCTAAGTGGAATGCCACTAGGTCAATCATTTTTTAATACACTTTGTATATTTAACATACAAGGAAGGCATGAAATTTGAAGGGGTAAGAGGATATTTAACACACTTCCGTTTAACATACAAATAAGTATATAATATAAATATTCTGGTAAAGTTAATGTTGTTTATTAGAGAATTACAAAAAGATACAAAATAATTAATATATCCTCACCAAACACAATAAAATTTTGGGTTAAATTAGCACTTTACATAATATCAAAGCTTGAGTGACTAGGAGGATAAATCAAAAAATGGGTGTGTGCAACACAAGGTAGATCAAAAAATAGACTTGTGTCATGTCCACTTTTCAAGCCCAAAAAAAGAGCTACTGCATACGAGGGTGTTAAAGAGATACAAAATAATTAATTAAGTCTCACATAATGTCTTAAAATTTTGAATTGAATTGGTTCTTATCATGATATCAGAGCTGGAGTGATCAGGAGGTCACGAGTTCGATCCTCATCACACTCACTTTCAGGTGGGAATGGGCTTATGTCATATCCAATTATCCACGCTTCAAATCTAGGTTTTGGCTTGAAATAGTGTTTGTCATTCACACATTTTTTTATATATGTAAGAGATAAAATTATTACTTACAACATAAAAAAAAAAATTAATCCCAATGTATCCTACTATTCCAAAAGATAACTAAATTCCAGTTTGTTTCCGCAAACTCAACCAAAGAATCAATTGTTCTTGTCATGTGTTGTTAGATAATTAAAAAATGTTAAACCTCTTATTATTATCCTAGTTAAACTCTTTTAGTGATGTTACTTTTACTCCCAATTACTAATTGAAATTGTTAATTTTGTGAAACAAAAAGTGCGCGTTCATCCTATTTTCTCTTTTTTATCTCTTGAATTTTATAATGAAATCAAACTATAAGCCATATAAGTGAACTAAATTAGTTGACAGAGTAAACTATCCAGCACCGACACTAAATAAAAAGGAGTGATTGAACTTCATGACGCTAATTGTTTTGGATATTACTATTATAAAAATTAACATTCAATTAGTTATAATATCTGTTCGAGTATCGAACGAAAGTGTATAGTAATGGAGCTAGTAATTCTATCGGCAGAGATAATAGGCAAGAGCTAGCGCAGTACCTCCGGCCAGTAGTCCGAGAACATCTTCGGTACTATCGTTATATTGAGCACCGGATATAATTGTACTTTAAAATAAAATTATAAATTATATATTTCGGAAAAAAAGTTATAATATTAAAAAGAAAATGTTTTTCTCTTTAAAAAATATATCAGCTAATGTGTTATGCTCCTATTGGTGTGATGTATATATAATATTATATTAGATTTTTTAGATGGTCCCTACTATCATTGTGCTAGCCTAGGAAGCACCGACACTTCAAAAACTCTACGTGTCGTGTCCGACACTCCGACACTCCCCGACACTTCAACACGCATTATATAAATTCAAAAAAAGTTCAAAAACTCTACGTGTCGTGTCCGACACTCCGACACTCCCCGACACTTCAACACGCATTATATAAATTCAAAAAAAGTTCAAAGGTTGCGTTGCGTTGAGTTTTTAGTTCCAACTATTAAATTCGTTGGATTACAATTACTATTTAATATAAATATTTAGGATATCTTATGTTTCTTTGCAAAATTGATGAATATTTTAAGTTTAATTTTATTTTATTTTTAATTATTGAATATTAAATATAATATACACTATATAAATTAAAAATATTATTTGATATCAAAACGTGTCCCACTAGGGATAGCCTAGTGGTGTTGGGTGTGTTTAGGGTGTATTAGGTGTGCGGTTCGATTCCCTGTAATGTCCAAAAAAAAAACGTGTCCTAACGTGTCGAAATCTAATATTTTTTAGAATTTACGTGTCAGAGTGTATCGTGTCACGTGTCTTGTGTCGGTATCGGTGCTAGCCTATCTTAAGGCCTTGGTGGGCAGTTGAGGGGGTGTAACATGATACGCTGATGGGAGTGTATTTTTTCACATGAAAAAGTGATGACGTAATTATGTTATTTGATCGCAACCATTCATTGATAATGAGATAAAAAAGATAAAAATATATGATTTTTATCAAAAAACATAATCACATGACCACTTTTTGATATGAGAGAATCTAAATCCTACGTTGATATAACAAAAAAGTATTTGTAAATAAGAAAACAGAATAAGAAAGGTTACCCTATGCATTCTGTATATGCATCAACTCAATGCATGCTGCAAATAGTCAAATACAACTTTCACTCAATGCAACCATCTCTGTATAACATTAATACTGTCAAACTACCAGGCAACGAATAGATGATGAAAAATTTGTTGGAAAATTAACAAAACAAGGAAGATAAAAGAGAAAACAAATGTAAAAGCTGGAGAATTTATATATTTCAGCAAAGCTGTATTGTGGTGCTGCCTTGAAATTGAAAATGCATGGAGTATGTCAAAGCTGGAGACAGCATTTTGAACATGGGGAACCAACCATCTCAGACACATTTGCTTTCTATTTATTTTTATAATCATATAGAAAGCTTCCATGAAAGGTCTTACATACAATGCATATCACACCATAGCAGTAAAAAAATATACAGCATAAGCCAATCTATCAACTAGCTTTAAATCATATTCGTAAGATACCTTATACACAAATCATACAACTATTTTCTCTAAAAGCATTGACCTCAAAAATTTACAAAAAAAAAAAAAAAAATCAAATCAAATGAAGAAATCTAATGTATAGTAGTGGCAGTGTGAATGAGAAGTTGCAATAGCTGTCTTTGCTCCTCCTTCAAATTCTGTAAATACTATACTTCATTCAGAACTCATACTGTAACCCTGCACCAGAAAGTAAAGATTATGGACATACGTCAGGAGTATTATTTTATTTAGATGTTCAATATATTCAAATTGATAACCATATATGAACCCTAGACAAGTAGTAGATGTTGCAATCCCATGGTAACAACCGAATTGGACAAGTCATAACAGTAGGGATATGTTATAAGGTACAAGCTGGTGACTTTTATATGCACTCGTGAAGATTTGAAATAGCTCTTGAACCCTTGTAATGGAATTTCTCAGGCTTGTGCTCTATTTATTGTCTATAATCTGTATGCATTAATTTGTCATATTTATGCAATCTAGTATTGATTTTAGTACTGAGTTGTAATTGTTGGAATCCAGTGATAGCTAAACAAGACAATTACAAACGTTTCAGTTTTAGCAAAATATTATATGTAGAAAGAAAATTTTATCTTTTTATATGAGTTTTGAAATCTAACCAATATTAAGGCCTTTCAAGAAAACAAGAACAAAAATAAAATACGATACTTCAGGTTTGAATGTCAAGACATTGAGGTATTCGGCAATAGGAGGCAAAAACTGCTAGCCAATGAGTTGATCAAATATGAATAAATGTTGGCATAGTCTTAATATCAGAATAGGTGTTGATATGGCCAAGACAAAAAAACTTTTGGTAGTTCACTATAGGCTACCTTGAGTTGTGTTTTTATAGGGATGACAATTCTCTACATGATGATTGAGTAGGGATGGAAGAAGGGGACAAGGGGAAAGCAGAGAGGAAGAATAGTTAATTCAAATTTTAGGCAATCAAGATATGCTTATTATATGAAGCAATTCACCTGTCCAGATTATGCGACTAAATTCCAGCTAACTAAATTTGTTATGACTTCTTCATTCTCAATCTCTGCATCAGTGAATGTCAGGGCTCGTTGTAGCTTCCTTGGAGAGAACACCTCAACCTCAGCCATATATGTGGCAGTCACAGGTCTATGGTCTGAAAATTTTAGCTCAGTCCTTCTGTAACTCAGCAATCTCATTCCCTTGCCATATGAAAGAATACGATCACACCTGAAAGGTGATTGCAAACATTATAAAGAAAAATCATTTATAAAAAATGTCATGTATCATATTCTCAAACCATGAAGGTTTAAGGACATGATAAAGTAATACATCTTCATCTTCAATAACTTAGTTTGATGGTATCAGCATTTTCCAAATATCTCAAGAAAGACCTTTTCAATGACTCTCCAGAAGTATCTGTTTAGATTTCTACCTAAAATTTATGCTTGGCACAATCAAAGTCTAACACACCTCATTTTGACTTTTGAGTGTATTCATGACAAACAATTATTAGTACCTGATTTTCCTAACAATAGTTCGGTTTAGCAATTCGAGAAAACAATGGTAGTTTAGAAGATAAATAAACATATAAACACAACAAACTCAACCATACCATGCTGGTGTACGCCTTCCAACCTTTGGGTCCTCTCCATAGTACTTCTCTGAATTAGTCTCGTACTTATAAGTTGGTGGGAAGTTTAACATGCCTTCTGACCATCCATCAAATACACCCTTCTGGAGTTCTTTCATAAGCTGTCATAATAAGATGTCAATATACTAAACAGCTAAACCAGTCAGCTTACAAGTTGAGTTCCTTTTTTGAACCTTTAACTTTCCGTATTTCATAAATCATGCAACTAAAGTGAACAATGACAAGGACTATGGAGCATAGTTAAATAACTTGGTCCAACTAGGATGCATTAAGGATGGAATTAACAGGTCCACTATGACATGGATACAGGGAACCTGCTACTTCAAAACACCCCTTCTAATTGTGCAACAAGGATACATTGGTTAAATATCATATGAAATTTTACTTGCATGAAATCACTAAAAATGTTCCTAACAGAGACATTGTTCTCTTTTTGGCAAAATGTGTTAATAACACCAAAAAAGAGTTGATTTTAAATTAAGACCAAAGTTTAAAACTGAAAAGATAATTACAATAACAAATTCAGATCCTCAAAATAAAATGACAAAGCTGTAAAATCACCTGCATAAATATGTAGATAATTTTATACAGTTGGGTAAAACCATCAGTAGTTCTTTGGAAGACTTGTCATACATATTTTATTACATCCTCTTCTATTAATATAAGGTTAGAAAGAAACAACTAGATTCACCAACTAGTATAAACTGAAATAGAATTCTTCACGAACTAGTGTATGGCTATTAAAATTACAATTTTTTGCCACTAATAAATTGTGTCATCCCAGTAGTTTAATTTTTTTGCTTCAATACCATGGTTATTTCTCACCAGAGCAGCATATTGGACCCAGCTAAATTGTGCTTCAGAGGAAGGTTCTTATAAAGTACACAACCAATGCAAGAGTTTCTATGTTATTACCTGGTCTTCCTTAACCAATTTGAACCACTGCTTTTTTGATATAAGATCTCTTGTTTTCTCATATGACAAGTTGATACGGTAATTCAGATCACCCAACCAAATTATTCTTCTGCAAATAAATTGGAATTGATTAAGTGATTATAATTCCTTTAGACAGAACATGTAAATACAGAATTACAGAAGGATCTATTAAAAAATATCATGTTTGGTATATAAGATATGCACTCACTCATGATCAAGGATGCTCCTGGGAAGTCCAATATCAGAAATTGAATGAAAATGGGTTCTTTGATGTATTTCACGCACGTCAGCATTTCTTTTATGTTCATCTCCTTCCTTTTCACCTGCTGTAAGGTGGGTGCATATAAAACAAAAAAGGGTCTGATATACAGACATGCTGATAGATATTGATCCCTGAAAAATTAAAAAAAAAAAGTTTCTTATTATCTAATAGCTACCATAACATTAATCAGATGGTTATCAACTCATAAAAATAAAAAATGTATATTCTCAAGAAAGGGAAAAAGACCTTGTTACCAATATAGCCCATAACACCAACACCAACAGTTGAAACCTTCACATTCTGAATATGTTTACGCAAGCTCCTACGTACCCATATAGTGATGAAAACCCCAACCATTTGTTTGCTCACTATCCTTACATATGATGATCTTCTTTTCCGCTTCATTAAAGCTTCAAGGTCAATTTCAGCAAGCAAACCTATTTCATCTATAGATGGCTTGAAAGAACTATATGTTTTGAAAGACTTTGATGCTTTAAAGGATTTGATAGATTTAAAAGAAGTTGGTCTCTCCAATACTGGCTGAGATAACAGATGTAGTTGTGGCTCTGGCCAATTCAAACCCATCCTTTCAGAACCACTAATCATTCTAGATAGCTTATTGCTCTGTTGACCAAATGATGTTTCTACATCTTTGGTCAAATATTCATCACGGAAACAGTTTAGCCTATTCAACCTCTTTGGATAAGAAAACTGTCTCAGTAAATCAGGGTCATCTGAAGCCTGTAAATTTGTATTCAAGACCTCATCTGTGATTGGTTTATCAGTGCCACCATCATAAACATTGTGTTGTTCTTCAACCAAAGGATGAACTTCCTCACCAATGTCACTATCACTTTCAAGTAACATTTCTTCTTCTATGTCCGGGACGTCACCTGATGGCTTAAATTTTGATGGAGATGCAGGATCACTGAAGGATTTCACCTTTGATGATTTTGGTTGAACTCTATTCAGTGTTTCCCGAATAATATTTTCCCATTTTGGTACAGGGCGAGTGTCTTCAGCACCAAGAATGTTACCAGGGTTTAAGGGTACAATCTCTTGAAGACTGCAATTGTAAAAGCAACTTGTTAGTCTAAGTAATGGGACCAATCTCCATATGCATGAAAGAAAAGCGATTATGTTATAGATATATAACATAAAACCATTAATGTTACATTCATATAAGAGCTTAAACTTTTGGGTTGAATTGACTTTTCACACGTTATAGAAAAAAAATATATTAAAAGTGATTACAAAATGACATTGTATTCAGGTGTATATACAATATAGAAGCAGAGAACAACTTACCCAAGGACATAGATATCAGCTGGTTCATTAATGCCTATCCAATCATCAATATCTAGCTCATCATGTGGAAGTTTTCCTCCAACATTCCATGTCCCAACACATACTCTAAGAGACAAATATACACCAGAATCCAACTATGAGAGGCTTGAGCAATACCAAAAAATAAACTATGCTTTCTACACCTTCAAATCATTGCAACTAAAGTCTGCCCTTGCTCGATAAATAAACACTAGAGCAGTGCCTCACCTCAGTTCCTTCTTGTTTATATACTGAGACCTAGAAGTTAATGACTTTTGCCTCCTTAACCTTGGAAGAAATTCTGCAATTCATCACAAAATTTAGGAGGCTTGATAAATGCAATCGCAAAAAGCAGTATAGTAAATCTTTGCAATTCTCGTAATAGAGGAAAAAATAAGATAAACAATTGATTAATATACATTGTGTAATTGAAACTGCAGCATACAATCCTACATACTCCGGAGAATACATAGTTATAATATTAAAGTTGTATTTTTTTCCAATTTCCGATAGCTTCTGAGGAGAAAAAAAAAAGACAACTTAAATATTATAATTATATACTCCCCAAAATCCATAATTGTAAGAAGCTAAAATGACACAACTTACATGCATCCTTTACAATAATCACCCATTTTCCCATGAGTTTATGTTATAACTGATTAGCCCTTTTCAACAAGGAAGAAAGTTTCCATGCCAGCAATAATCTAACAATGTTACTATTTTAAATTACATACCACTAAACAGAAATGTGAGTATTTAGAGTTCATGCTTATATTACTGCAATATTTATGAGATTTATTCGTTTCTCAAAACATGGAACGTTAGGTTCTATATCTCAATTTAAGTTTAGGGAATTCAGTAGTTTCCAACGGCCTATTACAGGAGGAACTATCTAAACTGACAATTAAGCAACAGTAAATTCCCAGTCTCAGAACTCCCACTGAAAAACCTTATGCCAGTCTTTAAAGTATGTAAGAGAAAATTAGTAAAACTTATCAGTTCTCATTCGATAAACTAGAAATTCATATATGAAAAAAAAAAATCACCATTAGATTCAGATGGAGCTTCATCATCGCCTTTGTTGTCCCTAAACCGCGACTGTCTTCCCCCTTCTGTATATTACACCCAATTCAAATTGAGAAAGATCACAGAAACAACCAAACTGAAAAAGAGTCTTCACACACAGTCTATTAAGTGTCCAAAACAATCTCAATTCTGAATTTACAGATCATTTGACATGAACCATGATCCTCAAGTCCCAAAATCTAATAAAATTAATTAAATTTTGCAGAGACAAATTTCCAATCTTCAAATGAATATTACACCCACATACACTCAAACAAAAACACAAAACACTTAAATGACAATAGAAGCATTGCTGTATAAACTGACCTTCATTGTCTGAATCACTTTCAGGGTCATCATCATCATCAGGGTCAGCACTGTAATCAGACTCTTTGCTACCCATGTTAAGCCATTTGCGCATAACCATTCTTGCCCACAAGAGCTGCATGCAGGACCAACCCAAAAAAAAGAGAAAAAACATGTTTCAACCCAAAATGAACAATCACCAAAAGACACCAACTTGCACAAAGCTCAGTGTAGAGAGACACAGTACCTGTTGCTTGTTCGTTGACCGTTGCTTCATCACTAATGGTTATAAATGGACAAAGCAGAAGGAGAGAATGAAGACAGAAACTAAAGTAATGCCTATAACAAGAACAAGAAGAAACTGTGAGAGGGAAGAAAAAACAAATTCAAGCAGTTTCCGACGTTGTCAAATCATCATTTAAATGATGTGAGAGAGAAACAAAACTGGATTTGTAGTATAAGGTTGTATTTGAAAGTCTTTTAGTTTTTTTTTTTTTTTTTCAAAACAGTTTTAAATATGAATTTTAAAAATTGATTCTGTGAGTAAAAAAACAAAAAAACTTGTTTGAGTGTAATTAAATTAAAGTTATAATTATTTACAAAAATGCTATTAATGAACTTTTAGAATTACAAAAATGCCATCATAAAGTAATTATTTTGATCCTAATTTTACGAAATTGCCATTAATAAATTCTGGTATTTACGATTTTGCCACCGCCTAAATACAAAAAACAGAACACAGCACTGGAGAACATCACAAGGATGTTTTGATTTTTTGATTTTTAAAACTTAAAAAGAGTCTTTTGGGAAGCATTTTTCGGAACATACATTACCAAACAAGTTTTTTTATTATAAACAAAAAACTATTTTACAAAATAGTTATCAATCAGGCACATAAGATAAATTTTAAATACAGGATCACAATAAAAAATATATGGTTTTATTTTTCTTATGTCACATAAGATAAATTTTCTCTCTTACTCTCACAATAAATGGTAAAACTCACTTTATTTTTTAAAAAAAAAGAGAAAAAAAGAGAGCACAAAAAATCAAAGTGAGAGTAGAAGAGAAGATTTATCTTATGTGACACAAGAGAAATATATAAAATCCAAAATATATACCCCTCTCTCTCTCTATATATATATATATATATGTATATATTATCAATGGCTTAAAAATTGACTGCCAACACCATTTGACATAATCCACTTAATTAATGCTATCTCTTATCATTAAATTTTAATTATTAATTATTGTCAATTTAACGATTGTAATTTATTGAATACTATTTAATTATTAATTATCAATAAATTACAATAATCAAATTAACGAAAATTAATGACTAAAATTTAATAATAAACTTAATTAATGGTAAATATATTATCCCGACATAAGACCACAAGAAGACTTATAAGTGATTGGTGACTAAAATCACGGGCCAAAAGCATAATGGACGGATTAGCTAATGAATTATAATAATCATAAGTCGCGTATATCAAATCTCACCAATTGTTTACACACACCTGGCATAACTTGCATATAAACCTTGAATTTTCTAATTAACTTTCTTTTTAAAAATTATGATGAGCCTGCTAAGTTATTAAGTTATATGTTGTTTTAGTAGGAATGAGGATAACGTAGTACAAATATATTGAGAGAATATTGTATTTTTCTAGAATATCATATATTTTATTACTAGAAAAATTTATATAAGGTGTGTATAACATAATAAATAATATTTGTAAAATCAGAATTATGTATTTTTAGTATAACGGAATGTAATTTTCATAATCAATCAGAATGAGAATTAAATATTCCTAATAGAATGGGATATGGTTTTCATATACTTATCTTTATCTTTAGTAGTCGAAGAGAAGAGGAGGAAAGAAGATAGAAGCCAAATGTATGTAAGAAGATTAAAACTCCCACATTTTAATTGGCACTAAGCAAGAGACTACTGCCTCACATGTATAATTCTTATCATTTCAGAGAAATTAAAATTTACATAAGTTTCATTGCTACACTAATAAATGTAAAGATGTTATGTTACCCATGTGTCGATGACAGTAATATTTATGAATAAGAAGGTACTAACACGAATACAGGTAGAAAACTGAGCCCGCAATAAAAGGGTAGCTGCTAAAATTTGATACGACATTATTGAATATATAAAACTTTGAGTATGCACACAAGCTTAAACTTATCAATTATCAATTTGAGTATTCATAATAAAATAGATTTACTTTAATAAATTAATATTTTAAACTCAGATAAAAAATATATTATTTTTGGTACTGCCCACTAATCACTATCTATAAGCACTTCATTAAACTTTAAACATGTAAAATATGTAACTTATATCAAAAATACACTTATCTCTAACTCTAAAAAATTATTTTTATTGCATCCAAAAAATACTTCTATTCATGAATGAAATGATTATGATATGCAGTGTCTACCTAACCCGTATTATATATAATAATGGAGGGATAACGTGGAAATATCCGTTCCTCTTTTCTACTTTTTTTTTTACCCCACCAAAACACCTTAAATTTATTTGGTCGTTTTTTTATTATTTTTTTCCAGCTCAACTTATTCAGTGTCGATCACTTGCTGAGATCACCCACTAGAATATATATGACATAAAGTTATTACTTATACATATGCGAATGTTATCTTCTATCTTAATTTATATTTTATTATTATTTTAATTTAAATTTAGATGGTTGAAATGTTCTAAGATGAACTCGTATCACATGAAAAAATTATTCTGGGAAATGGATCATTTCATGTAGAAAAAAAGTATGATAAGATTATGTGAAAAATTTACAACCATACAAAGCAAATCAATTGTTAAAATTTTGTAATTATATATTTTAAATTTTTTTCATCTTTTTTATTATCATTAATCAACTTTTTATATAATTATGATTTCTCGTATGATATCATTTTTTTTAAATGAAAGAATACAGATCCGGCACCGTGGAGAGAAGTAACCAATCAAAATTCAAACATTAAATTATGAGCTCAATACAGCCGAAAACTAGGTCAATCTCTTGGCCCGCGCACTCAGCATATTGATTGGCACCGCGCGAAAATCCAAATGAATAAGATGAGTGACTCTAAAGGTGTAAATGACAAAAAAAAACAATGTAGCATTCTCTACAACTTAATTGGTTGCACAATTGACTAAGAAGGAAATGATTAAGGGATAAAATAATAGATTTGACTTATTTAAAATAAGTAATATATTTTTTGAAGAAAAAAGAAAGTAGTGCGAAATGGTTATAATCTTACATTTTATTCTGCAAATAACATCTCCCACTTTAGAAGGACCAAATTCTAAAATCACTCCACAATTAAAAAAAAAGCATTGAATTATCACATATGACAATCCTTCCAGCCTAACATTCAATAAATTAAGGCACCAACCATTAAAAAAAAAAAAAAAAAAAAAAACTTGGGAGAGTGTTTCAGAAATGATTGAATTATTAACAAACTTAACAGGAGAAATGTTTAGAACATATTCTTTTTAATGTATTTTTATTCTTAAATAAATTTTATGAGTTTTACTAAATAACTTAAACTCACTTTTTTTATTTAGTGAAATCCACATGAAATAGAATCAACAATAGAAAAATGTGTTAAAAAGCGTATTAAAGAATGTGTTCTTAAAATCGGTTGGTAAGCAAAGCAAAAAAAGAGTAAAAATGGAAAAAGGAAACTTTTTTGTTACTCATATTTGGGATGACAGCAAGGTATTCAAATAAAAGAGTCAATCAGCAATGCCCATTTTTTCCAAAGAGAAATGATAAGGTTGCGTGGAGAAACAAAAATCACAATCCCCCACACAACATTTGAAGTGACGACCGAGGACAAGTGGCGATTTACCAGAAATTTTTGGACTCCTTAAGCCACGCACAACTTTCTTGAACAATATTTTTGCATAGTGCTTATTCATGAGCACAACTTTTTCAACCTTTAAATGAAAGAAAATGGGTTTTATATATATATATATATATATATATATATATATATATATATATATATATCATGTTACATGATATTCTCAATGTCATGTTACCTTTACATGATAAATGAAATTTGTCTTGTTTTTTTTTTTTTTTTTTTCTTTTTGAATGAGACTTACATCAAATGTATTAAAGTAACATGATATTAAAAGTGTCATACAACATAACATATATAAAACTCAAAAGAAAATATATGCTTTGGGCGAAAAGGCTATACAATTTTTTTCTTCTCTGACATTTTCATTTCTTGTCGCCCTTAATATACTATATAATAATACTTTCGATTAAAAAAATTGCTAATAATACTAAGATCTCGCAATGTGATAAAGTTTGATGATATATCTTAGCAAATCCATGCATGCTTCTACTAATTGGCGAGGACAGAGACAAAATCACAAAACTATAAAAACAACAAATAATAGATCACTGGCAAATGAGGCACACCCAATATAACGAATTCCAGACATACATGTGACAGTGACTTACAATCATACTCATAGCCGCAAAGCCGTTGTTTCTCAAACAAATTAGAGCAAAAGTCTTTATATTTTATATAATAAAGCTCACAACACTCGTACCCTCGCAATTTCTCACATCAAGCTGTGAATATATAATATATATGTAAGACGTAAGATAATGAGCATATAATAAATATATGTATTTTTCTATTAAAAAAATTGGGAATCTTATATCACGGAGACATAAAAACAAGTGTATGTACTTTTTTTTATTTCTTGTTACTGTTGGAAAAAAAAACTTCTCTTGTGTTAAATGACAGAAATATTACCCAAAAAATATATATG
The DNA here is from genome assembly GCF_033153095.1 of Gastrolobium bilobum. Taxonomy (NCBI): domain Eukaryota; kingdom Viridiplantae; phylum Streptophyta; class Magnoliopsida; order Fabales; family Fabaceae; genus Gastrolobium; species Gastrolobium bilobum. The sequence goes on from NW_026899532.1 coordinate 517,866, forward strand.
TATTTGACACTTTTCATCATGACATTAAGTTTTATGATTTGGTAACCAAAACGGGGAAAAACAGTATACCTTTTAAATAAGCAATGGCTTTTATTTAAGAAGTTTTAACGATATACCCTTGATCCAAAGTTGAATCCCCTTAAAAGTTAAGGTTTTTTTGTAAGACCAGTCAGTCTTTACATTTTCTAAATGTGGAAGTAATATATACTTAATAGGCGTAAAATAAGTTTGGTAAGATTAGACTTTGTATTATAAATAAGTTAGATTGTTTTTTAAAGGGAAAAATGTTTCTGCAGTTAATGCAGATAAGTTATCTGCATTTATTCTCAAAACGACATCGTTTTGGTATTGAAATCTTAAAAAATTATAAATATAAAGACTATTATAACCCTGAAATAAATTAAAATTATAAAAATACCATGATTTTCGCCCAAAACGACGTCGTATTGGACTTACTGCAGATAACTTATCTGCATTAACTGCAGAAAAAGCGGACTCTTTTATAAAATATAAAACATAAACTTAACATAGAATTTTATTTTGTACTTTTTAAATTTGTGAAATCTATTTTAATTCCTACTTTAAAGGCCTGAAATAAAATTATTTAACTAATTAAACCTTTTTTTAAAACTTGGCTAGCCTGTATATTAAACAAGTCCAATGATACATTCCTAAAAATCTGCGTATCTTATTTTCACCTTTACTAGTTGAATTGTAAAGTTAACACAAAACAAATGAAATTGAAAAATTAAGGTTTAATTTCGAAAGTTTAGGTGTTTGATAATGAACTCTAATTGAAGAAGTTCAGGCCCTCTATTGTTTCCACAAAAGAAGAAAGATAACATTAAGATCATTAATAGGAGGAAAAATCACATGCATGGTTGCAATGCATGCTTAACAAAGCAACCTGCAAAATTTTAATACTTTTTTTTCATGCAAAATTTTCTCAAAGAAATAACTTGTGAGGTTCAATACCAAGAAAAACCTATTTTTATTCATTTATTCATAAAATATTTTTACTTGTGTATTTCCTCTTAACACATCCCGACGTGAACTTCAATAAAAATAAGATGACTATACGATTCATTATTTTATTGGTTTGAATTCAAATTAGTATGTTGTTTTTAATTCAGTTTTGTATGAATATCTTTTTTAGACTTTAGCACTTTATCAAATTTATACGCATATTGTTTCTTGAGCCCTTTTCAAACTATTACATATGATTCCAATTCCAACATCCTTCATAATTAATTATGTATGCGTCTTAATTTCCCAACAAGATTTGAGGTCACATGGTTCGTAACTAACCAGCAGTTTACAACTCACGCCTTTTTATTGGGACTGGCCCACGTGAGGAGTAAGATATAGTTTCAACCAATGTTATGAGACCCAACTCCGTTAGCCGGATATTGGTTTAGTGGTTTGACCAATGGATCATCATTGAACGGTTAATACATAAAAACCTATATATATTTCTGTTTATAATTTTTTTTTATAAATTTTTAATATATATTATATACTTTAGAAAGTACATAGTGTAACTTAGTGTACTTCCGGGAGTACATAGTGTAGTTTGTAAATATAATACTCCTCATATTTTATACATAAAAATATTTAAATATGGAAAAATTATTTGTCCTTTTAAATGACATAACTAGTGTCATTTCACTCTTTCAAAAAATGAGACACACATCTTTATTTTATTTTTTTGTTCACTTTCTCTTTCCTATAATCTATCTCTTTTTCTCACTTAAAATGATACAATTATATGTCCTTTAAAATGACATATATTTTTTCCTTTAAATATATGTAAAAAATTATTATGTAGAGCTGCAAATATATATAGTTTTTATAGGGATAAAAAAAAGTCACATATGATAACCACATATAATATATTGTAAAAAAAAATAAAGAAAAGAAAAAAGAAAGTTTAGGTATTAGGTAACCACATATTCCTCTATCAAATATTCTCACCTAATCATATTTAATAATTATAAGGCATTTACTAACAACTCTTCCCATAAAAATGAATTTGCAAGGAAATAATATGTCACATTTTCTTAATTTACTATTGCGCAAATTGCTTCAATTTTTGAAATTGAAATTTAAGGTCACTGTAGAAATGTATACTACTAGCAAACAAAATTATAATTTTTTTTAAAGAAGTTCCACATTTTTTTAAGACAATATGAGCCAACTTTGATTTTTGTTTTTATTTTTTATAAAGACAAGACCCAATCAATTCGAACTGATTTTCACTAGGTCTAATACATAGCCGATCCGATACTTGATACAAAGTGATGGTATTTTTCAAACTTTCCCCTCTTAGGATGTACATGCATCCACGATGAGTTTGTCCTTTAATTTTCATTCTTTACCTTCTTTAGAAAATAACAAGATTTTGGAGAGGTACCAATTGATTATATATCTTCCTGAAATCTTATTTAAAAGCGTGTAGAAAATTAGACATATATGATTTATTTTTATTTTTATTTTGGGAAAGCCATATATATATAAAATTATATTGTTACCAAAATATTCTAAGTTGAATTTTTTTTTAAAAAAAATGTATAAAATGTCTTCCTGTTTTGTTATTTTATAAAAATGCAAAAAAATAATATAAAAGTAACATTACCTGTAATAATGGGTTGGATTATGACTTACGAGCAAGGTGAGATTTCGATGTAGCCAGAATAAAGTAATATCACTAGTTTGGTCTGCCGTATGATAGACAATCTCGTTGTCCGCGCAAGAGATTGATATTAAGAGTTTGTTTGGATTTTTTTTAATTAAAATCTAAAAGTTATTTTTAAGTTAAAGTTAAAAAAAATTAAAAATTATTTGAGGATTACTTAAAAATTTTAAGTTAATGTTGAAATATGTAAAATTATTAAGGTGGTCTCACCCAACAGCTTAAACTTTTGGGTTGAATTGGTTCTTTACACTTAAAATTACTTAAAAACTCAAATCTTATTTTTAAAAAAGCTGATAAAAATTAAAAAAAAAAAACTTTTTCTATAAATTTTTATCTTTTAATTTTTTTTTTCATTATAAAAAAATTTATTACAAGAATTTTTGTAAAAAATATGTTTAGCCTAACTCAAAGAAAGCTAAAAAAAGAGGATATGGTGAAAATAGTTTATGAATTCTAACAAATCTTATTTGTAATAATGACACAAATTTAAACTCCAATATTGTGATTTTAAAAACGACTTTACTTAGTTCATCATTCTTAATTCAAAATCGTGCGAGTATTAGCAAAGATGTTTTTTGTTAAAAAAAAAAAAAAAAAAGTTAGCGGTATGTGTAATTATGTCAGGTTTCATTTTGATTCGTTACCTTTTTCTTTTTACGGAGGTTAGGCAGGATGGATCAAATGATTAAAGGTCATATATATATTAGACTTGATTACTTCAAATCGACCCAAGATTAACATAACGAATTAATTATATCCCACTCTCATTAAAGTCATATTCTCCGGGTTCAATTTCAAAAAGCATCCTAAATAATATCTATTAATTGCTTTTCCGACAGTTATAAACTCCTAAAACATGAAAATTTAGATTTTAAAAGATTCAAATAAATTAATAAAAGAGAAGAGAAACAAAAAAGAAGAATATTATCAACAAGAAAACTGAGAAACCCATACCTCTGTTGATATCAGATTAATTAGCTGGTGAGCATAGTGTGTTTGATGTTTCTTCTTCTGCTGCTGACCGCCGCTTGAAGGCTTTTTTAGGGAAAGTATGGGAAGACGAAAAGTGACAATTTATAAGGTTTATCTTCTGTTTTTGCTTGTGCTTAATTTAAGCCTCTATGAATGATGAAGAGCTTCAATTGTTAGCTAGCTATATAAGGATATATCACTATGCAGGAACGATGTAGTGTCTTTCTTTTTCTACGTCTTGTCTGACTCAACGTCGTCCGAACGCGTGGCTTTGTTGTGTGGCGTATGAAAAGTACGTAATAATAAAACAAAATTGATACATAAGTATTAAATTATTAGAGGAAGGATACTGTGACAACTAAGTTGTGTTGACTACCAATCAATCTCACCGTTAGATCGATTATGTTGATCCAACGGTTATATTTATTTCCATCTTTGTATGGTCATGATTTCCCAAATTTAATACTTTATATTTATTTTTACCTTTATATAGTTATGATTTCTCATATTTAATGCTTTCACATTAAATATGGGGATCATGACCATACAAAGATGGAAATAAATATAACCGTTGGATCAACATAATCGATCTAACGGTGAGATTAATTGGTAGTCACTTGGTAATAACACAACATGGTTGTTACAGTATCCTTCCCCAAATTATTAATGTAGCATTATCTATTAACTTAAGTTTTTTGATTACATTGATTTTATATACATAATATTAGAGTCACGATGTCTCGGAATCAATACTTACTATCGTCCTCATTTAATTAATAAAAGAATTAAGTAATGTGAGAAGTCATATTAAAAAAATATAAAATCATTAATACACGCACACCTAATTGAATTTGTTCTTTACGAAAATACATTATTTGTGATGATTCATGTGCGTGTTCGTTCGATGACGATAGAAGTTTCAGTAGATACATGAATCATGGACACGCAGGTTTGTTTCACGTGAAAATTATTTTAGTTATTGTTGTACGAGAAGAGGTGGCAAATTGTGTTTTTATCCGCGGATTGGCAGTCAAAATGTAAGTTATATATGTTGATTCATGTGATAAAATGGATCGTGTATGATTTAGATAAATGATACGAATTAGTATCATATTATATCACAGGTTTATTCACTTAATTCACGTATTAATAATGAAAAAAAATTGTCCAAAAAAGAATTAATTTATTTTGAAATTTTGGTGATTTCAATATAATCAATTGTGGGTCGGGGTCAACCGCATATTTTATTTAATTTTTCTCTTTTATTTTTTATTTTTTGAAAAAAAAAATCAAATTTTCAATATTTACTCTTCAAAATTTTGACGAGAATCTATCCTTCTTTCTATACCTCACAGATGATGATGATGGGAGCAAACGAGAACGTGGCAAAGAAAAACCGATATAATATTTTTAACAAAGGTTGTCAATGAACAATCTTTTGTTTTTAAGATGAAAGCTCAAATATATAAAATTACTTTTACCTTTTGAGGTTTGGAGAATTAAAGGAAATTTTGGGAATATTTATGTTGTAAGAGAAAAATCAAACTATCAAAAGATCAGTATTTCTTTTCCTATATCTCAAACGACATTGTTTTAAATTACAGAAAATGATTTTATTTCCTATGATAAAATAAGACGTTTATATCGGAATTCCAAAAAAAATCACTTTTTACTTTTTAAACCAGTAATTTATGAAATTTTTAGGATTTTAAATAGTAAATACTTTTCATTCATACATTTTGAAAAAGAAAGAATAATGAATAAATATGATATTTAATCTTAATTTCCTACTATCAACTTTAAATGACTTTATCAATTAAATTATAATTTTATTCACTATAATTAAGAGGTAAATAGGTTAGACAACTTATCAAGAATCTAGAGGCTGACCTACTTTGGGTCAGACCTCACACCTTGCCTGACTAGGAAAATAGAATTGGTTTGGGCAAAAACAATAAAAGTGTTTAACAATTTAGGTACATGTTTGTTTTAAATTTTTTTGCCTGAAAGTATAAAGGATAATGTGAAGGTAATGTTGTAGCAAAAGCAAAAAGTATTGTACCCACAATTACTTTCAAAAAATATTGTACCCATTTTAACTGACTTATTAATTTTTTGCTTTTTTGAAAGTAACCCCAAACCTCCAATTAAAAGTGTCCTACTTACATAAAAAAAAACAATGGACCCACATGTTTTTGAAAAAAAAACAAAACTAACCGGTGAGTTAGGTGCACCACTTTTTATTTTTCCCGCAACATTATCTTCAGTTCTTCACATTACCCAAGTATAAATTAAGACTGTAAGATGAAATTTTAGTACTATATGATAGTATTTTTGCTATTAAAAGTTCTCTATGATATTTTATGTTGAATATTCAAATTTTTAAAGATAGATATTTCTTTCCCTTATTCATCATATAAAAGTGTTTTGAAGAGATTACTTGGTAATCATAAAAATTATCCCTGTTTATTCTGGTGTTCTAATTTCTTAAGCAATTCCTGTTTGATATGTTGTAATTAAAATTATAGTAAACGTGATATAGTTCATACTAAACTTTTTATTTTTAAAAAATAAGTCATACCAAACTTGTAATTTAGCATTTATTAAGTTAATAGGTCGGATCAGTAGCTGTTGAGATATGTAGTCTCACATTGGTTGTATGTGCAACTAATGTGGAGTTTATAAGGCCTCCGTCACTTCCACCCTTTGAGCTAGCTTTTGGGGTAGTGTATCTCAAGGTTCTTTACATGGTATCAGAGCCTCGTGTCCCAGATTCGATCCTCGTCGCCCCCACTTTCTTTCAAGTGAAATTTCTTTGTTCGCACATGTAGGTTGAGCCTGTTGCATTGTCCACTCTTCAAGTTGCATTGTCCACTCTACAAGTTGCATTGTCCACTCTTCAAGTCCAATGAGCTCTTGTGTAAGGGGGCGTGTTGAGATATATAGTCTCACATTGGTTGTATGTGCAACTAATGTGAAGTTTATAAGACCTTGGGCACTCTCACCCTTTGAGCTAGTTTTTGGGGTGCTGTATATCTCAACAGTAGCTCACCCTAATTACATTACTAAATTTATAATTTACTAATACCATGAACTATTTATTTATTATTATTATATTTTCAATCAACATATATAATATACTTATAAATTTCTTATAAAGCTACAGCTTGGCGTGTTTCGGTACATAACAACAACTGTTCTTCATTTTATATTTCAGGAGAATAAAAAAATTAAATTGGTTTCCATATTGACAAATGTCACATAAATGTAAGAATTGATCTATTTGATCAGAAGAAAAAAATATTAAGCAAAGTTTGTCTATTAGTTATTTGAAAATGACAGCACATAGGCGTAGGTTTTAAAAATTATGGTTAAGCTTGTTATATTTCCTTTCCACAGGTCTAATAAGTGAAAAATGTGTATCATTTTAAATGATGTAAAGTTGTATTATTTTAAATGAGAGAAATAAATAAATCATATGAGAGAAAATAGATAGAAAAAGTTTTAAAGTTATGGCTTCTACTTTTTTGTAAAAGTGAAAGAATAAAAGGTGTGTAATTTAAAATAACACACTTTTTTTCCATCTATTAATATATATTGTATTTGTGAACTTATGCCAAGTATGACGAATATGAATTTCTAATTATAAAATCATATCGTTCTGAGACATCACATGTGACAAAGTCAACGATTTGATTATTTTTCAGCATCAATCAAGGTTTACGTGTTCTCTTGTGATAAGAGTGGATGAAGAGGATTGAATAATGGAAGTGTTTTAATAAAGGGAAACAATCTGATCCAGCTCTTACTACGAATGAAAGGGTTCATGTCCCAACCAATATTGGATCATGCTTTACAAATTACAAGTATCACACTCTTGAACAAATGTAGTCCATTTATAGCCCAACTCAGTCTTGTCATCATCGATCAACCGAAAGTTCAAAACTATGGGAATAGTTAGATATACTATAGGATAAAGTCCGATAGTATAAGACTTGATAGTATAAGACTTGATTAAATTTTAATACTATCCAGCATTTGACATGATATTGTATAAGATAATACATTGTATAAGATAATATCATCTAATGTTTGGTAATGCACTGTATAATACTAGATAGGAGAAAATAAATATTTTTAACAAAATTACCTTTTAATTATGAATTTATATAATTCTTCCAAATATATAAGATGATATTAATTTTTATAGATTTGTTGATCAGTGTGTCTACAAAATCTATTAATTTTTATAAAAATAAAAATCTCCAATATTTTAAAATTTTATAAATTAAAAAATTATTTTTTTATTTTAATATATGAATACTAAATAATATATTAATTCTTAAGAATTGCATTGGTTAATACATTAACCATTTATCAGGCCTAATCCTATCCTCCTAGGCCCGATTAAATTATACATCATTTTGAGGTATAAAGTGATCTTGCTGTATAAGCTTATACTATACGATGGTCACACCAAATAACTAAAAATGTCATATCGTGTAGTATAAGTTTATACTATCTAATGTTATACATCACACCAAACAGGTCATAATTGTTTACAACCATATCGTAGAATGAAGTCAAAGAAACACATGCAAAAGTGAAAAAATTCTCAGTATTGATATAAATTTAGGGGTGGCAATTTCGATCGATATGGAATTTTCTTCTATGATACTGCTGTATCGAGTTGGGTACAACATTTTTTCAAATTGGAAATTTTTTATGCCACTTGAATACAAATCTTTTCTCATAATTCCTTTCAAATCCAATTTTTTTTTAGAAGTGATGTATGTTGCAGCAATAGCACCCAAGATTTGCTAACATCATACAAATACGAATACATTTAATATCAACACAATATAAATTTGAAATCGTGTTAAAACCTTCGACACGAACACGATCCGCTTACTTTGCAAATTGACACAATATAAATAACATATCAATTCAAATTGTGATACTTATTATGCATGCTGACACAACATGATAAAATATGAATAATCTGTTTTTTACACAACATGACACAAATAATCTGTAAAAAAATAATGCAAGTAAATTTTGGATTCACAAGTTGACACGCAACATGATATAACACAAATTTTTTCAAGTCAATTTTGTCAACCCAAACATGACAAGAATTTGAAATATGTTGACTTGAATATGAATTTTTTGTCACATCAGCAGTTTATGTTAAAATTATCACCTCTAAATATAATGTTATACTTACTCAAATTATAAAAGGAAAATTACATTGAACCAACTTTTTTTTTGGTAACTCAGAGGGCCAAAGCCCACATTGAACCACCCTTTACTAGGGGTGTTCGCGGTCTGGATTGGATCGTTGGAAGTAAAACTCATCCGATCCAATCCCTTTGGTTTGATCATGTAATCATTCATTCGGTTTAGATTTTTTTTCAAATCAGATCCGATCCAATCCAATTTTTTTCTGTTTGGATTGGATCGGTTTTTGTTTTTTTGAATATCCTAAAATCAGTTTCATGATTATTGTGCAAATAACATCTTTTGTAAATATTGGCTTTGTAAAAAAAAATGAAATACAAAAATATCAGTAAACAATACTATAGTTGATGAAACGTGACTAAGTTTTTTCTTGAGTTTAGTTGATGAGTTAATGGGTCTTGAGTTTAGAAATTTTTGGACTATGATTGGAGAAAGGACAAGTAAGTAGAGGATATTTGTTGTAAATAATATTGATTTAGTTATTATTTAGTTTTTTATTGTTGTTAGGTTAAAAGTAGGTCAAATATTCTCTATAAATAGAGAACCCTTTGTACAGATTATTTACAATTCTATAATATATTAGAATACCCTTTTTCAAGTTGGTATCAGAGCTCTCGATCCGAGGGCTTTGCTTCCGCACATATTATCTTCTTTTTTAACAAAACCCTAATTTCTTTGCCTCTTGCCGCCATTAGCCGCCATCGGAAAATTTTTCCGGGGACCTTTTGGACCAAGGGGACCATTGTTGACCTTATTTTTCCTCCGATCTATCATTCTACGCAGTGTTCCTCCGCCACAAACGACCGAAACACCTCCGACCGCCTCCAATCAGATCTGTCTTCACCGTTTGGACCACTTTCCAGCGACTTTTCAACCGCGACCACCCACAGACAGGTGCGCGCTCACCGGACGACCACACCAGAAAAATCTCAGCCGGCGAAGCCCATCCACGCGCTCTCACGCGCCGCCCCTTTCCCGGCGAGTGAATCCCACGCGCAGCTCCTTTCTCCGGCGCGTGGAGGCGCGTGCGGCCGTGTTTTTGGACCGGACCACCACCATTCTTCTCGTCTTCTTGTCTTCTGTCTGGATCTGTAATTATTTTTCTGATCAGAGGTCATTTGATATTCTGTTTGGTTGATTTTATCGCTGGTTGTTAACTTTTTTTGTTAAAGAATGGCCGAGCATGATAGTTCTTCGATCTTATCTGGTAAGAGCACACGTTCTATATCTCTTCTTGCTTCTTGCACTGATTTTAAAACCTCATGGATTTTGGATTCTGGTGCAACTGATCATATGGCTTGTCGTACTGAGTTGTTTTGTTCTTATCATCCTACTGTTGGTAGTCATACTATATCCGTAGCTGATGGATCCCATAAATCAGTTATTGGTTCTGGTAACATTCAAATTCAACCTTCCTTATTTCTTAAAAATGTTCTTTATGTTCCTCAGCTTTCTACTAATCTTATCTCCACTCAAAAACTTACAACTGATTTGAATTGTTCTATCACATTTTTTCCTTCTCATTGTCTTATTCAGGATCTTACCACGAAGAAGACAATTGGAGTTGTTAATGAACAGGATGGGTTGTATCATCTCCTTCCAGACCATGCTAGCAAAAATCAGTTATTAATGACATGTCATCCTTCTACTGCAGAGTCTATGATTTGGCTCCATCACAAGCGTCTCGGGCATCCACCATTTAGTCTTTTGAAGTCTATGTTCCCCTCTCTGTTTCTCAATAAGTCGGTTGAGACCTTTCATTGTGATGTTTGTGAATTTGCAAAACACCATCGAGTGTCATTTCCTTCTAGCACTATTAAAAGCAGGGAACCTTTTTCTCTTATCCATTCTGATGTTTGGGGGCCTTCTAAAGTGCACAGTGTTTCAGGTGCTAGGTGGTTTGTTTCTTTTATTGACGATTGTACTCGGATAACATGGATATACTTGATGAAAGACAAGTCTGAAGTACTAGAGATATTTATTCGGTTTCATCACATGGTTGAGACTCAGTTTGGTAAGGGTATTAAAAGACTCAGATCTGATAATGGTACTGAGTACGTCAATCAACGCCTGTCACAATTCATTTCAGACAGAGGTATGATTCATGAGCTCACATGTGTTGATACCCCTCAACAAAACGGGGTTGCTGAAAGGAAAAATCGTCACCTTCTTGAAGTTGCTAGAGCATTACTTTTTCAGACATCTGTTCCTAGTTCTTATTGGGGAGAAGCAGTATTAGCTGCAACTTTTTTGATCAACCGTTTACCTTCACGGGTCCTTAACAATATCTGTCCTATTCATTCCATGACTTCCTTCTTTCCTTCTGTTCCCATATTGCAGAGCCTTCCACCAAGAGTGTTTGGATGTGTTGCCTTTGTCCATGTTCATAAACAACATCGGAGTAAGTTGGATCCTAGGGCTCTTAAGTGTGTCTTCCTTGGTTATAACCCTTATAAAAAAGGGTACAAGTGTTATCATCCACCAAGTCGGAAATTTTTTGTTTCTATGGATGTCACCTTTCAAGAATCTGAATCTTATTTCCTGGGTCCTCATCGTCAGGGGGAGAATAGTTCTTCAGAAGACTCGTCCCCTTCCTTCTTTGAGTCTGGATCAATCTTCTCTCTTCCTAGTGTGTCTGCTCCTGGTGTGTCAGAACCTTCAAATACACCTGACATACAACCCATACTGTCTCACCAGCAACCTCAATCGTCTGAACCACTGGTAAGTCCTGAATCTCCTATTTCTTCTGAGTCTCCTGAATCTCCTGTTTCTGATTTTAATATTATTTCCTCTCATGATTTGTCTATTTCTTCTGATATCTCTAATGACTTACCCATTGCTTCTACTTCTGATGACTTACCTATTGCTCTTAGAAAAGGAAAAATATCTTGTCACAAGAAAACTTGTTCCTCCTGTCCCTCTTGTACTCAATACCCTATCTCCCACTTTGTTTCCTCTGCTAATCTTTCTGTGCAGCACAAAAGCTTTGTTTCAGCACTAGATTCTATTGCAATCCCAAAATCAGTACATGAAGCCTTGAAAGATAGGAATTGGGCTCAAGCCATGCAAGAGGAGATGAATGCTTTGGAGAAAAATAAAACATGGGAGGTTATTGATAGACCCAACGGAAAGAAAGCAGTAGGGTGCAGATGAGTTTATGCCATGAAATATAATTCTGATGGCACTCTTGAGAGATATAAGGCTCGATTAGTGGCCAAAGGTTACACTCAAACCTATGGCATTGATTATGAAGAAACCTTTGCTCCAGTTGCAAAGATGAATACAGTGAGAATCTTGTTATCCCTTGCTGCCTATTACAATTGGGATATAAATCAATTTGATGTGAAAAATGCTTTCCTCAATGGTGAGTTAGAAGAAGAAGTCTACATGGAAATCCCGCCTGGTTTTGATTCTGTGAAGGGGAAAATAAAGTTTGTAGATTAAAAAAGGCCTTGTATGGATTGAAGCAGTCACCTCGTGCTTGGTTTGGAAGATTTACTAAGGTTATGATGACCTTAGGATACAGACAGAGCCAAAGAGATCACACTCTTTTCTTCAAGCACTCCCAAAATGGGAAGCTTACTGTGCTCCTTGTATATGTTGATGATATTATTATCACAGGTGATGATTTTGTGGAGAGACAGATTCTGCAAACACGGCTTGCCTCTGAGTTTAAAATCAAAGACCTTGGGAAACTGAGATATTTCCTAGGGATAGAAGTAGCTCATTCAAGCAAAGGAATTTTTATTAGCCAGAGGAAATATGTTCTTGATCTTCTCAAAGAAGCAGGAAAGCTCAGGTGTAAACCCTCTAATACTCCTATTGAGCATAATCACAAGATGGGCTATGAAGAAGAGAGTCCTCTAGTTGATAAAGGACAATATCAACGGCTAGTTGGGAAATTGATATATCTGGCCCATACTAGACCAGACCTAGCTTATGCTGTTAGTGTTGTCAGTCAGTTTATGCACGATCCAAAAGAAAAACACATGCAGGCAGTAGAGAGAATTCTTCAGTATCTTAAAGGTACTCCTGGTAAAGGATTGTTATTCCGACGTGATGGCAATCTATCTTTAGAAGTCTACACAGATGCTGATTATGCTGGATCCGTGACTGACCGTCGTTCTACCACTGGTTATTGCATGTTTCTTTGCGGTAACTTGGTGACATGGAGAAGTAAGAAACAAGATGTGGTTGCCAGATCAAGTGCAGAAGCTGAATTTCGAGCTATGGCTCAAGGCATTTGTGAGTTACTGTGGCTGAAAATTGTTCTTGATGATCTCAAAATAAAATGTGAGGGACCTATGAAGCTGCTATGTGATAATAAGTCCGCTATTTGTATAGCTCATAATCCAGTTCAACATGATTGGACTAAACATATTGAGGTTGACCGCCATTTCATCAAAGAGAAACTTGATAGCGGGTTGATTACCACTCCATACATTCCCACTGGGCGTCAATTGACTGATCTATTAACAAAGGGGCTTCCTTCAGACAGATTTCAAGAACTTACTAGCAAGCTGGGAATGATAAATATCTATTCCTCAGCTTGAGGGGGAGTGTTGTAAATAATATTGATTTAGTTATTATTTAGTTTTTTATTGTTGTATTGGGCCAAGCCCTTTGTTGTATTGGGCCAAGCCCATTAGGTTAAAAGTAGGTCAAATATTCTCTATAAATAGAGAACCCTTTGTACAGATTATTTACAATTCTATAATATATTAGAATACCCTTTTTCAAGTATAATTAATATATTGGATCGGTTTTCATCAACCCATCTGAAAACCGATCCAATCCAATCCAATTTAAATTTGTAGTTTTTTTTTTTCAGTTTTCGATTTTTCGATTTTCGGTTATCGATTTTTCGGTTCGGTTTTCGCGGTTTGAATCGGTTTGGATGGTTGATGAACACCCCTACCCTTTACTTAAGGTTATTTTCAAAAAACCATTCTAAACTTTCAATTTAAACAATTAACTCCCTTCCACTATCAAATCATAACAATTAAATATATTTAATAATTTTAAGGTAAAAATATCCTTGTACCCGTCCTCGCACCAACCCCGACTGCTATAAGCCTATAACCACCGTTCGCCATCCTAAAAAGTCAACCTTCACTGTTGTGACATGATTGGGCAATAGTTCCGCAAAATGCTGCGGTTGATTAATTATGCAAATTATGGAGAGGATGAGATATCTATTAATTTGCTTCATTGAAAAACACTCAACATCTTGGATCTCAGATAGGACCTTAACTATGAATTAACATTTCCTACTATTCGAGATTTTTTTTTAATAAATTATATGTATCCTCCATATGAGGCAATACTGTTTAGAATGAGTACATGATTAAGGCTTTAAATTTCTCTCAAAAATATTACTGAAGAAGATCGAATTTATATTCTTATCCGCACCTACTCAGTTTTCATGCACCAACTAAGTTACTATTAGGGGTGTAAATGGGCCAGGCTGGCCTGGCCTAGCCTACAGCCCGGCCTACATTGAGCCTGACCTGACTCGGCCTATGTTGAAAAGTGGAGTAGGCTTAGGCTTATAAGAAAGTCTTTTTAACAAGTAGGCCATAGGCCAATTTTGTCAAGCCTGACCTAAAGCCTTGTAGGCTGACCTATTTAATTTTTAGAATAATATAATATAATATATTTATTTTAGGGTATATGATATACATTATAGAGCTGGGGTATTATGTTGACTCTTTCTTGTTTGTCATTTTTTATGAATTACGAGAAGTACTAGTGCATGCATGAATGAAACTTTGCTCAGTATATTTTTATAGTTATTTTTTTTACTATTGTAAAAATTTTAATGCTCACTAGTGAAATTTATATCTCGTGTAAAAAAATGCAGAAATTTATGAACACGTTAATGACTTGTAATGTCAAGCGAATATTTTAAAAATTGTTAATTTTTTTTTAAAAATATTTTGCTAGGGAGGCCTACAAGGCCTGTAGACTCTATATGGTTCTCTAATTTTTAAAAATATGCCAGGTTTGGCCTATAAATAAAGCCTTTAGTAGGTCAATAGGCCAGATAGGCTGAATATTTTTTTACGTAGGCTTAGGCCAAGAAGGCCAAAGCCCAGCCCAGCCTGACCTATTTACACCCCTAGTTACTATCATTTAATTACTGAGTCTTTTCTTGTACTGCATTAATTAGAAGGAAAAAACCACTCTTATGCTATATGTGATAACTTTATCTTCTACACATCCTTCAATAACTGTGCCACCTTTTTCTTTTCTTTTCTTTTTATTTTGTTGGAGTCCACAAATTTATCTTTATGACATGAGATAACTTATCTCCTTTAACATAAGATTAATAAAACCCTAATTAGAATGGGTCTTGGAACCCTATCCCAATATAATAAGCCTTCACAAATGTGGGCATTTTGCTCCAACGAAATATACAAAAGAAAAAAAAAAGAAAAAGAAAAACGTACATTTACTCAAAATTCTAGCATGGTGGTTTCTTCCAAACCCTTTTAAATGAGCACAGGGAACTCGCTTTAAAATGAAGGGGCAAATTGAAGATTCATCCAACTCGCCAACCTTCTTATTCCAAACAAGTCAATTAGGCCATTGTTTCCAATTCAAACTCAAGCTGCATATATTTCCTTCAAGTGCAGATTTCCTAAATCCAAATTAATCAGCTTTCTTATAATATATTTTATGACCATGTATTCGTCATGGTGGAGAAGAAGGGTATTTTTGTCTTATAATTACTAAATGTGTTTAATTGTTTTGATTTAATAGTATAAACGAATTAATTGTTTGGATCGAAAGTAGGAGAATGATATTGTGACAATCAAGTTGTGTTATTACTAAGTGACTACCAATCAATCTCACCGTTGGATCAATTATATTGATCCAACGATTATATTTATTTTCATCTTTGTATGATCATGATTCCCCATATTTAAAGTGAAAGCATTAAATATGAGAAATCATAACCATACAAAGGTGAAAATAAATATAAAGTATTAAATTTGAAAAATTATGACAATACAAAGATGGAAATAAATATAACCGTTGGATCAACATAATCGATCTAACGGTAAGATTGATTGGTAGTCGCTTGGTAGTAATACAACTTGGTTGTCACAATATCCTTCCCCTCAAAAGTATAGGGTGATATTTTAAAAATGACCCTAAGTCCCTAACTACAAGGTGATTTTATGAAATTAGTCAATTATAAAATATGAATTCCTTTATTTGTATTTATTAATTTTTTTTAAATATTAACCAGTGTTCGAAAACAAACGTGTCCAACTAAATTATTTTTAAGTTTAAGCCTCCCCTGAAATTTAACTGAGACGTCAATTAAATACTGATATACATAAGATAGATGATATGAAAAAATAATCCATATATAAAAATTTATGTGAGTATAAGACTGAATTCTCAACAAATAGAGGAGGACTAGAAATTTTTCGCTCAAACTCTCGTGAAAGGCCAATGATATTTGACCCCATTCAAATTTGAGGTATTTGATTAATTTTGTAGTCTTAGACTAAATTTGAGCCAGAAAAAAATTGGGAGGGCTACAATTCTAAAGACTCTGGAAAATATATTTTTGACTTTGATAAACAATTGACAAAAAAGAAGAAGTGATGATTGATTTGTATATAAAGATAACTAGTGAGTTAAAAAAATTAACTGAGTTAACCACAAATTATAATTTTGGTTAATTTTTTATCCCTTATGTGACAGAATATATTTATCACTAATTTTGATCTATAATTTTATAAAAATGTATTTTCATGCAGATTTCTATTAAATCTTATTTTGCTAAATTTAAATGCCAACACTTATAATGAAAATTACACAAATCCATAAATGCCCCACTGGCATTGCACCAACACAACCGAGTTTACTTGCCTAATTGAACGTTGTGCACTTGTGCTATGCTCTTATGATAAAACTAGCAGGCATATCACGTATCACATGATTGTTTTTAAATTTGAGTGAAATATAAAAAATATAAATTAAAAATATTTCAGATGAAAATTTAAAAAGTATAAATAATATATATATATATGTATATATAATTAATTAACTCAAATAAATGTAAAAACTAGATTAAAAAAATTAAAATTACTAAGAGGATATTTTATGAATAAAACAATTGATTTAACGTTTAAGATAATAAGTGTTATTTTTTGAGAAGAAATTAAACAATAAGATTTTTTTACTATAAAAAATAAATCTAATTTAATACATTGTAATATATTTATCTTCTTTTAAAGCAAGTCCCACGTAATAATCTTTTTACATAAACTTGAGAGCTTAACCGTAGTCTTGCACTCAAAAAAATATATTGTGAATATATATATATATATATATATATTAATTCTTATGTCGTAAGAATTTGTTAATCTCCTATCACTCACACTTTGAAAAACATGCATAATATTTTTTTTTTACAAAATTTGGTTACAAAATTTGGTGGTGCTCAGTTTGTCTTCTCTTTGTAAGAAAAAATGGTGATCTGCTGCTGAAGAAATCCAAAGTCATATATATATATATATATATATGGATTTTATAAGAATTATGTCGTAGAAAAAGTGATTGTGTAATGTTATAGAGATTCGTTTTACGTACCGTATTTTTTTTTTTTTGCTTCAAAAAGTGCGGGCCCCACAAAATGTTGTATGTGTAGAAAACTTTTTTGTGTCATGTTAAATAATGAATGGAAATCCCTACATATAGAGGAAGGTTATACTTACAACCTTTTTTTTTTACAACTTCTTACAACCATATCTTAACACCGTTGATTTTCGTTAATCAACGGTTATCATTTATTGTGAATTAATAATTAATCAATGAATTTAATTTACAAAAATAATAACCGTTGATTGGCGAAAATCAACGGTGTTAAGATATAGTTGTAAGAGATTGTAAAAAAAAAAAAATTGTAACTTGTAAGTATAACTTTTCTCGTATAATAATAATTCAAATTAGTGCCTCGTTCTGTCAATCGAACACATGTACATAGATACCGAGCTAGAAGGTGTGAGTGTGAGTATCGGAAGAATTAATATTAATCATCCAATCTTACATAAATGAGACGATACAGACGTAAAAAAATATTATTTTTATAAATAAAAATTATTTTAATATACAAATATTTATGTGTTCATATATCGTGTAAAAAGTTTAAGTTCGAATGTTCTATTGGTTCTTATAGTTTCATTCAGAACTGAAACTTATTTATTTAGTTAGCTAATTATAGGAACTAAAAACTAGTTAAAGCATTAAATTAAAATTTTATAATGAACTTGTTTCTTTTCTGAATTTTAAACTAATATAGTAAAGGTTTATATGTAAATAAATAAATAAATGATTGCAACTTAATGAAAATGATAATTTAAATAGAGATATAATATTATGCCTATTTTTTTTTATTCTACCTATTATTCATTAACAATGTTATATCAGAATCTTAAGATGAGACAGAAATAATAAATGTTATTTGGGATTCAGATATAACAATGAGAGTAATTGATAAAGTAAGAATAAAAAAAAAAAAGCCTAAAAGATAAAATATTATAGGTATGAAAAAAAAGGCACAATATTTTTTTTTTAAGCTTAATATTCTATTCCATTTAAAAATAATTTTAGATAAAATATATTCGGAGACTCGCTAGATTAGTTGGGTTTTTAATTAACGTGGAAAAATGTTAAAAAAATTAAAATTAAATGATAATAAGTTAATAGTTTTTTTTTGTGCTTCATAATAATTTCTGTTGGGTGATGCAAAGACGTGTTACAAAATGTCTTCCTATCAACAGAGTCTAGCATAGTTGGTAGATAACTGGATTTTTTAAGCATGTTAATAGGGGTTTAATCTCTAACCGTGCGTATGGAAAATATTTTGTTGGAAGAAGTTTATTCACTTAATATAATTTCCTGTCTCGAAAGAATTAAAACTTCTACTGTCAGCTGGAGGATACGTTGAGACACAAAAAAAAAAAAAAAAAAGAGTGTCTCCTTCTTGGCAAAACTCTTTGTAACCACTGAAAATCCTTGCGCTTTTAAGTGCCTCTTTGTTTCACCTTTTAAAAAAAGTAACTTTTATCTCTTCCTTATTTTAAAAGTGTTTTTTACAAAAGTTAAACCTATTTATATTTTTATAAAAATATTTAGTTTTTGAAAAAAATATTTGGCTTTTGACTTCTGCTTTTTGTAGAAGTTAAAATTTTTAGCTTATGAAAAAAGTAAGTTTTTGGCTTTTTTTGTGGCTTCTGCTTTTTTTAAAAGTAGACATCCAAATGAACTAAAAATGAGAAGTGCTTTTTTTCAAGAAAAAAAGCAACTTTTGAAGAAAAAAAAGCTCATCCAAACGGGCCCTAAACCTCGACTGAAATCTCTTAGTTATAAAAAAAAAAAAAAAAAACTAGAGAAATTAATTTAAAAAAATAAAAGTCTAGAATTTAAATAGCCCGAATAATTCCCCCGTTTACAACAAAGAAAATTTATTTATTTATATTTCAAAATTGAGCTAAAAAGGTAAAAAATACAAAGGATAAAGCCAGAATCAAATATTGTTGTGTGTGTCTGTCTGAAAAACCAACGCTGATGCTGTGTGCAGCATATCAAGATGCCATTGAATCTTCATCCCTTTAAGTCTCTCTGCTTTCCCAATTGTACAATAATACCGGTTAAGGATATCAGTGTTTTCAGCAGCACCTTCAATAAGAAACCACTGACCAATCCCACTAAACACTCATCTTCAAAACCCCATATTTCTTGTTCTTTTGCCAGGATTGTTCTTTCCAATCCTCATGCTTCCCTCGTTTCTAAGAAAGTTTCGATTTTGGGCGATACCCACTGCACATTTTGCACCACGAATGAGGGGTTTGATGGCTTTCCCAGTGATTCATCTCAAGAGGCTATTGATGGTGGAATCCAAGAGCTTGAAAAACTTGAGTTGCTGAACAAGCCTTCTCCTGTGCGTGTTGCAGAAGGGTTGTCTTCTGAAGTTGAAATGGACCAAGAGAAGCCTTCTGAAGAGGAGGCTTTGGCACCTTTTTTTAAGTTTTTCAAAGGTAGTAATTCTGTGGAGGAGGTTGAAGAAGATGGTGAGGTATTGGAAGTTTCTGAAGAAAAAGTTGATTTGGGTGATGAGGATGAAGAAGAAGCTAAGAATATTAATGTTGAGTACTATGAGCCCAAACCTGGGGATTTTGTGGTGGGTGTTGTTGTTTCAGGCAATGAAAACAAGCTTGATGTCAATGTTGGGGCAGACTTACTAGGTACAATGTTGACGAAGGAAGTGCTTCCCTTGTATGGTAAAGAAATGGAGAACTTGTTATGTGATGTGAACAAGGATGCAGAGAATTTTATGGTTCATGGGAAGATGGGAATTGTAAAGAATGATGAGGCAATAAATGGAGTACCAATGCCTGGAAGACCTGTGGTAGAGACTGGAACCATTTTGTTTGCTGAGGTTTTAGGTAGAACACTTAGTGGTAGGCCATTGCTTTCTACCAGAAGGCTCTTTCGCCGGATTGCCTGGCATCGAGTGAGGCAGGTTCTTATCTTTCTTTCATTCCTCTTTCCCCCCTCCTTATGTATATAGTTTAGTAGATATTCCAACTCTCATGAAGAATGTGTGAGTTGAATTCAGTAGTTCTTATGACTACTTAGTTGGAAAGAGTTTATGATTGAGCAAACATTACTTTTGGTCCTCGAAATGTATGCACGACATCACATTTGTCCTCCATTTATTAGTGACATCAAATGGTCCTTCAATGACAAGTAATGCCATCAATTTCGTCCTTAAGAGCCAATTTCATTGTATGACCAATTTGATGGCAAAAATGTGATTTTGAAAGATAAATATGAAGTTGCGTATATCTTTAGAAGGGCAACCTGGTGCTATAAAGCTCCCACTATGTGTAGGGTCTAGGGAAAGGTCAGGCCCATTGTGTGGATCTATAGTAGACAGCCTTATCTTGCATTTGCTCACATAAATCTAGCCAGTGATCTCTGAGTCACATGGCGACAACACTAACTGTTGTGCCAAGGCTCCCCTTCACATTGCATGTGTATGTAAATGACGAATTTGATATTATAACTTGAGGACTAATATGATGTCATGTATATCTTTGGAGAACCAAAATAGACATTTACTCTATTATTTCATATCAACATTGTAAGCACATGTTACATCACATTTATACTGAGATTATAGTCAGAAAGGAAATATATGTGATCTAACAAAAAAATTGACGCTCATGATCTTATGAATGCTACAATATCCCTGTTAGCAATCTTAATTCCTGTAAAGTCAGATAACATCTCCTTTCTCTTGCTGATGAGATTTAAATGTCCAATTTTTCATGTTTTGGGCAGATAAAACAGCTCAATGAACCTATTGAGGTTAGAATTACAGAGTGGAATACTGGGGGCCTGCTAACAAGGATTGAGGTCTGTGCCATTGACCTGAGATTTATGTTCATGTAGCATTTGATTAAATGCTTATCTTTTCTTGAATTTGGATGTGCAGGGTTTGCGAGCTTTCCTACCCAAAACTGGACTTGTGAAAAGAGCAAATAGCTTTACTGAATTGAAAGAAAAGGTAAGTTGCAGCCTTAGCACTTTCTTCCTAGTCAGGGAAAAAGATCATTTTTCTTAATGGGACAGCTACTTTGCTTATAAGCTTCCGCTGATACTCTGTGATTATATTATCTGTTATTTATTAGATCTGCATATAGCAACTCTAAATCTTCACAGATGCGGATGGTGCCATTATGCAAAGTTCAAATCCTGTATGATTGCTGTCTGAGTGTAATCTATGGAAGCTATATGATCTATCCTATCAAATTTGATGTTGTTCTAAAATCGAAACTAGTTTCTTTTTAAGCTTTAAACAAGTCCGTTCCTTAAGGGAGTAGTCAAAGATTTTGACTACTATGGAGTGGATAAGTATACTCTAGTCTTGATTTGAATCCTTATATATCATGTTGGATTTCAAGTATGAGAAGTGATGATCAAAAAGTGGTATTGCATAATACTTTATGAGCTTCCGCAAGGAAAATGAGTGTAGTATATTTTACAATTTTAAGTGTTCAGCAAATTACCTAAAAGAATCTGTACTTCTTTAAAATGTTTTCCCTTCCTAGGTTTCTTTACACCTGGAAGACTCCTATTAGTTAGATAGAATACGTTTGTTGATTGTTATTGCTATCATCAGTCTTTATTTTGTCTTCCTTACTCTTACTACTACTTATTATAATGGTGTAGGTGGGGTGCTGTATCTATGTAGAAATTACTCGAATAGATGAATCTAAAAACAGTTTGATACTTAGTGAGAAGGAAGCTTGGGTATTTCCTATTCTTACATGCTTTTCTTGCTTCAAATTTTCAGAGTTCTTTAATTTTGCTTTCTCCTTTTTATCTTTTGAAATTCCTGTTGTGCAATAATATGATGTTGCAGGAAAAGCTATATCTTCGTGAGGGAACACTTCTAAATGGGACTGTGAAAAAAATATTTCCATATGGAGCCCAAATTAAGATAGGAGAAAGTAACAGAAGGTCAGTGAAAGCTTGGATTTGAATAGCGAACCCTTTCTACTTTTTTGTTCTCTGTTTGATAAATCACAACTTTATTCAAGGGATTCCAGTAGGTGCATTTCTTGCTTGCAAGGTACCACAATTACATTTTGGAGTATTGCTGGATGTTTCCAAATTCTTTGATTTCGAGAAATCTTAATCCATGTCCGTTTCGTACATATGGCTGATGGAAAAGATAAAAAACAAAATAGATAAATCAGGCACACTGACATATAAGTGTTTTTGTGACTTAAAACCTACTATTCGCCCTTGACATCAGTGTAATTATTTTGAACTGCATTAAGCTAATGAAACAAATTGGCCAATCATCACTATAAAACTATTTGGTAGTTTACCATTATGTTTCGTTTCCACTTATTCCTGGTTGTAACAACATTTGAAACTGTTGAATTGATTTGAATAGTGTTTTATAACTATTAATTTAAGTATTTGTCTTGTCAAAGATCAACTCAACCTAAAAGCTTTAGTTGTTAGGCTCACGAACATGAATACTTCATACCTCTTAAACACCCCCTCATGTAAGAGGCTTTGATGCCTTGTTGAAGAGGCTCTAATAACATGGTAAAGACCAATTCTATCAAAAGCTTAAGATGTTGGGTGTAACTTCATGAATGATTTTATATCTCTAACACATCTCTGCCAAGTTCGAAAATTAAGTCACTCCCTTATGTTAGAGTGATAGTTCCTTGTTACTTACCATGTAGATTGCCTCAAAAATACCTCTTGCTTCAAAAAAAAAATTTCTATGACTAGGTACTGTAATTTTAATCCACATGCTGCTGAAATTTTCGTAGGTTATGGGTCCTAAGAGATTGAAAGTCTTATCGCCTACCAAAGTTGAATAAAAAGCCTCCTTCATTCAGAATTTGTATCACTCTTGTAAGAACATAAAGGAAAAAAACAACAAACTACAAAAAGATTCTAAGTAACCAACGTGAAAAATAAGAAAATCAATTGTACTTTTGTAATTTGCTCTAGTATCATTTTGCTTTCTGCTTGAGCCCTTAAGGAGCACATGTTATAATTGGTTTGGCATCAGTAACCTCAATTATCTTAAGGTTATCTGTAAGTTTGGAGTTCTATCAAAATTAGGGTATAGGAGTTAGCATAACTCTATTAAGGTAATGACCAGGGACAAAGGAATGGGAACTGACGTCCCTTTAAAAATTTTAAAATTTGTTTCGAAATTTTGAAAATTTGCATATAATTTAATGGTTTGATCACCTAAAAAAATGTTATAATCTTTGGCACTCCCAGTATATAAATCCTAGCTCTGCCCCCAGATAATGACATATTATGCTGGAACGTATGGATCCGGGGTTCAAAAGGGGGAGCTACTCGTGAGCCACACTCTCTAACTAGACTACTATGTTGAGATCTTTAATATTAAAAAATGAATATAAGAGAATTTAGTGCAACTTGTTTTCCTGGTCCATTGAAACTGCTAAAAAAGTAGTCCATCCTGCCTTTCCTAAATCTTAAACCCTAAACATTCCACTCATCCCAAGGTCCCAATGGGATTTGAACTTGGGGTGTCCACTTAAAAGTATTCAATGCTTAACCTTTGGGACGTGTTGTTTTGTTTCCTTTGTTTTCAAGGATTCTTTACAACATAGCCTGTAAAAGTAATTTTTTCACGTCTCAGAGCCCGCGTATAGGGGAAAAAAACATTTTATCAGATAAGAGCATGATTGTGAAAATATAACCTGATATAAATAATTGAAGTTCCAAAAGAAACATTTGAAGCTTTGGGAAGCACGATATTGGTAACTTGTAAGCAGTTTTAGGAGCGTTTTCCTTTGAATTTCAAAATAACATAGACAGATGTAAACATTTCCTCAATTGTCTGCATTTTTTTTATCTAGACCATTTTTAGCATTTTCTTGTTTTAAACACAGAAATAGGCACGACATAAATTGATTCACAGGTATTTACATTGAACTTTGATTCTCTTTGTAAGTGAAGTTAACAAATATGAGGTGCACCAATCCTTGTTGCTGAGCAATTTTCTTTATTGTTTACCTACCATATCATGGTTTTAATATTCCCACACATATCTACCCTTACAATTGCTGTATCATCTGACATTCTGGTCTGGCTACTTTGTTGTTAAAAGGTTTTGTAATATCATGTTCTTCTGCATTTTATCTCCTTCAAGATTTTTATATCAACTTCATGAGTTTAAATTGTTGAAGTTGGATTAAACTTGTCTATATACATCGACCTGACATTTACAATGAATTGATTGGGTGCCTTGCAGTGGGTTGCTGCATGTTTCAAACATCACTCGAGCTGAAGTTACTTCTGTCAGTGACGTACTTTCTGTTGATGAAAACGTTAAAGTTCTGGTGGTGAGGTCAATGTTTCCTGAGAAAATTTCTCTGAGGTAATGGATTGCTAACTTTAACTTCCTTCTGTAATTGTTGGGTGCATTTAGTATGTTACTGTTTATTTAGCCTAGTTTGGTTAACCTGGATGAGGCTGCTCCTATTTCTACCCTCCCTATAAGTAAGACATCTCATTACAAAATAAGCCATTGCCATAAAAGGAGCCAATAAGGTTATCACATTATACAAAATGGTTTAATCTTATTTGAAAAATGTAGTTTTTCCAATTCTAGGAGATGCTTGTGACTAATGGTATGAAAGACCAAACAGTGGAATTGAAGGTTTGTAAAGGGAAAAAAAGAAGAAGTGAATCTTGAGATTCAAAGATCAAAACAACACAACATTACTTGAGTTCCTATGTTAACACAGTTCAGATTTGTGTTGCAATAAAATACTGCTTTATACTTTTGACTCTTTGAGTCATGATTTTTGCATGGGTTTGAGTTGAAACAAATTAACTTCGCTTGAAGAGTAGAGTGTGGCTCACTAACATGAATGCTCTACAGTTCACTTTCTTGTTCTTTACCCACTGGACATGTTTAGTTTTAACCCTTTTGTTCCTAAACTTCTCTGTTAAAGAATTTCATTGGAGTATAAGTTTATAAGTTGCTGCTGGTGCCAATTCGCTTTTCTTGCCATGCAGCATTGCAGACCTTGAAAGTGAACCTGGCCTTTTTCTATCAAATAAAGAGGTATTTATTTATCATTTTCCTATTAAAGTTGTTATATGGTTTTAGTTGGACAGATCATGATAGATGTTTTATTTATTTATTTATTTATTTATTTTTTGCCACATGTAGAGAGTATTTCAGGAGGCTGATATGATGGCAAAAAGATATAAGCAAAAGCTACCTCATGCTGTTAACACTCAACTATTAGAACCTCCACCAACCAATGCCATCCCTTTTGAAAATGAAGCACTTTATGCAAACTGGAAGTGGTTTAAGTTTGAAAAATGATGATGAAACAAGTGGTCACAAAGCATGAAATTATTGGCTGGCAGAAGCTCAATTGAGAGAACATGACATGACATGACATTGCATGGATCACCAACCAGTTCCACGATGGGCCTGTCTTTTTGGAAGAAAAACATTATTAGCTTCGAGTGGAAAAGCTTTTGATGCTGTCCCGATGAGTTGTTTGGACATGCATTGCATAAAGAGCACAACCCTTATAATATGTGGCCAAATGGATCAAAGCGCTGTTCTTTCTTTCTCCTTTAAATTTCTGCTGTCACCAAAAAAGATTTTCCCGTTTCTTTTTATTGTGCCTCCTCTGTTGTTGGGCGTCATTTTTGAAGATATATTAATGTAGTTACATGTAAATTGTAAGAGTTTAATTTTGATTCTGTCACATCATATTTAAGCTTACACTATCTTTGAATTGTAGTATTAAAAGAATCTTGAACTTCATGATGTTAACGACTTATTAAATGATATAGTGACATTTTAAATTACAGTGTAAAAGTAATATTCTGACAATAAATCAAAGTTGAATTCAATTTATAATTACATTCAGTCACTCAAATTTTGATGTGTTTTTTTCTTCATTTATTTTCATCTTGAGGTTCCCTTTGTCTTTTTCACCTTGTTAAGTTCGTCAGCAAAAGTCGTAGAGGTTACACTGGCGATTTGGTTGGAAGCTTATAATGATTTGAAGCTCTCTGGTCGTAGGAAAAATTAGGAACTTACTTGATCTTATTGAGGTGACCTTGGCCTTTATAAAAGTTTAGTGTAAATCACATAGGGAACAGTGCGTTTCCAAACTAGATAGATTTAGCAAACGAGTTCGCATAGTAATAAAAGAAGAAAAATAGAATACTACTTGAAAAATTGAAGAAAAGAAAACTCTACGGTCATGTAAACAAACTGATAAAAGCTCACAAAAAATTAGATAAAATAAAAGCTCTTAAATTCTAAAACATTTTATGGAAAGTATATATTATTAAAAACGCTTAAAATAAAAAATATAAATAATATAACCAAGCGCCCCTACACAAAAATTTAAAGCCGGTTAAGATGGAATTTAAAAAGAATTCAAAATTATTAATTGTGAAAGGATTTTTGAAAAAATCGAAACTGTTTTGTATTTTAATCAATATTTGAAAAGCACTTATTTACCAAAAAAAGCACTTTTAAAAATTAGAATTTTGGCTTTTTTAAAAAGCAATAAGTCTTTGCTTAAAAAAAAAAACATCTATTTGGCTTTTTTTAAACTTATATCCAAACACACAAAACGAAAAGCTCTTTAACTTTGAGAAAAAAACATGAAGAAAAAAACTCAAAACAGACTTTAATATTCTTGTATACTGTGTTACTTTTTGCCCATTCCATTCTTTTCCTTCGCTGTCACTCGGTGAAAATAAGGAAACAGATAACCACGATCCCCCAAATATTTCCCTCATGTTTCATTCCCTCTATTGAAGGCAACATGATAAAAAAATTAAAGCTAGCTCTACCGAGAAGTTTGCTTGACTTGCAGCTCATGAATGATGAACATTATAACATGAGCAGCCGTAAAAAAAAAACCACGTAGTTTGAGTCCTGAAAAAATGTGAAACTCAAACAATTTGTATCCAAGACCTTTGTTTATAACTTTTGACTATTTCTCGACTGCACCCTCCCAACCAACGTGACTCATTACTCGACTCGCAACAAATACATATGTAGAATGAAAATGACAATAACAAATAAACTCCCAGACCCAGAAACCTCAACCAGTCAAACCTTAAAATTCAAACCGAACCCTAACTTCGCTTGCTGACAAAAACTCAAGAGGACACAAACAGCTCAATTGCATGGCAGTGACACAATCCGAAGACTATTAAAATATGAGAGATCATCCCAAGATATGGGCGGCAAAAGCATCGACCACCTAACCTTGTCAGATTGCCAAGTAGACTGAAATATGAATATATAATACTCAAGCTGAGGACACAGGCTCTTCATCTTTCTTATCTGCATCTGCCTTACTTCCTGATGCAGATTCTTGTTCCCCAGTTTTGTCATCAGACTTCTCTTCATCTTTCTTCCCTGCATCAGCCTTCTCTTCAACACTCAATTTCTCAAGAAGACCAGATGCTGCAGATGCATCCTCGCTTTCCTCTTTCTTCTGGGACTCAGCAACTTCTTGGAATGTTTCCATGAAGCTTTTGCAATCTAACAAACAGAAAGACAAAGCAACGGTAAATATACGTGCTAAGATTATGGCAAGAAAAATATTTAAAAAGTTTCTCCAGAGGAAATGAGATGTTCAGTTATAACCTATCCCTTCTCCATCCCCACACCCAGCCAAACAGATCACAGGAAAGAGCATCGGAAAAAAAAAGTTCACATCACGCACACCCTTATATAGATCATGCAGATCATGCTAGGGGTAAATGCAAAAGACATTTCACTTCTGATATTGATACCGACATACACTCAATCCTTGAAATTCAAAAGGGGGAGGGTACCATAATATCAACTAAAGCAATTTTTATCCAGCCAACATACATATAAATGGAATCTAAAAAAATACCTACTTCTTTTATTGGGGCATAGAACAAACTATTGCTAATTAAAGATAAGTAAATATCTAAAATATAATGTACAAGTGTAGTTGTGATCTTATATTCTTGCTTATGCGTTTAAAACCAAAGATCATGTAACACTAAATAAAAGTTATAACACAATAAAAAAATTGAAAGGAAATTCATAAAATGAGTCACAATATGCAGGCAAGTTTTGTATCAAGGATGGCAGGAACTTACAAAATTTAAGATAACTCAAAATCTGGGAGATATTGACATGTGAATCGATGTAGTCCAATACATACCAGCTAAAAATCTGTCGTTCTTAATCTTAACTACGAATTTTGTTTTAAACCATATACATAGCAATCTCTAATGATTTACTAAATTTAGCAAAATATAAAAAATATGAAGGAAAAGGAGAACAAATATCAAAATGAAAAAAGAGATGTTATGATAAGTGGCGCATGTTAAGGCTAGTCTAATCACCTTTATCGGAATCTGCATCAATGTCTATCTATGAAATCTTGCAAACAAACACAATTTCATAATACAGTTAAATAGACAAGGTCCCCTAACTATAATGCCTAATTACATAAAAATACAATTAAATTTCTCTCACGGGAGTGTGGAACATACTTCAAACAGTTCAATTCACTCTAAACAACTCATCAGAAAACGTCTTGGAAATTTAGCAAGGCAAGTGTTTTAGCAGATATTCATCAAAAGCAACCTTGGAGTTAGACAAGATACAAACATGCTAATGTTTCATCGAGCAACAAGGTGCAGAACAGAACACTGTGCTTGGTAGGTTCAGAGTTCAATCGAACAGAAAAAATGGAGATTGGCGCAATGTGGAGACAAAAAAATACCAAACACAGCAGACAAGCTGACAAAAAAATATCGAACAGAAATTGCACATCAGCAAATAGCATCCAAGTGGAGACTGATAACTCCAATCCAAGACATGTAGATGTAAGATGACCAACTTTGTGAAACAGGGAATCACAAATTCGTCTAAATCAAAAGAACTGAAGGAATATGCCTAATTATTAGTAGCACCTAAACAAAATTATCTTCAAATTGGAACTTATAAATGGATACTTACTTTCAATTGAAGGAAAACGAATGCAGAAAAGCTCATCCTTGAGTTCACCGTCTGCATAGTCCCTGGCATGCCAAACGCAAGATTTCTCGTTCCCAGCATGCTCTTGCACAGACATCGTAGGTAAAACTGCGACAATCGAGAAACAAATAAAACACACACAAACCAAAAAAAAGAAAAAAGAAACTGAATCTCAAAATCAAAATTAGAAAAAAAGAAGATGCAGATGCAGAGGAAGGAAAAAAAAACACATACTGAGATGATTGGCGCAGATCTTGAGGGTCTTGGATTGCCTCATGAGAAGCCTAACCTTGCCAGAAACCTTGTGCTTCAGAAACTTGACGGTACCCGCGCCTCTCTCCTTCCACTGATTCCCATCCTTGTCGAACCGGTAAAGCTTCGATTTGCTACACTCAATGAAAAAAAACTACGGTTAAACCCTAAGGATGAAAATAAAAACGTAAATGAGAGAATGAGAGGGCGTACAGATCTAGAATGGGATCTTCGTCCTCTTCGCCTGTGGTGACAGCAACCTCCTCGAGCTTGACGATGGGAGCCACCTGAGCTCCGGTATCCTCATCATCGCCGGCGGCAGGTGCCTCCTCCTCTTCCCGGTGCTCGGGATCGGCGCTCGACATCTAGATAGAGAGAGAGAGAGTGCGTGTAGTGCTGGCTAGGGTTTGGAAAGTGAGAGTAGCTACTCGGAGTGAAAGAGGGTGTTCTGTATTCTTTAAAAAGATTTTCTCGCATACCAAAAAAAAAATGAACAAGATTTTTTTATAGGGGTCAAAGTGGATTGGACTAAGCTTTCTTTCGAAAAGTTTAAGTCTATATCTAAAATTTTAATTTAGCATGATTCAAGTTTAGTACGAGTCTAACTATTAGTCTGATTTGACTCATTTATAAAAAAACAAATGGCCTGGCCTAGTCCATTGGCCTGTTAATTTTTAATTTCCAAGAAAAATCATGAATCAACTTCGTATTGCTAAATCAAAAATCATAATTTCAATGTCCAAACAGAATCATGAATCACGACAAAACTCATCACAATCTGCATTTAAGTTACTTTTAAAAAACAAAATGCTCAAACTAAATAACATATATTTCATCAGATCCAACAAACAAATCCATACTATATAAATTAAAATAACTACATGAATCCAACAAACACATCATGATGCTTGTAGTAAGTATAACCTCTCCCAAAAAATTTTAATATATTCATATACGCAATCTAACATGCTAAGATGTTGATTCATCTTACATAAGAAATAAAGTCAGATTTCTTTTAAAATATAATCGAATATAATTGAGTTATAAATAATTACAATTGGTTAAATTTATATCTGTTATTTTTTATCAAGGCATACTTTTTTATTTAAAATAAATAGTATAATATAAACCGGCTTGTAGGCTTATAGGTCAAGCCTTGTGAAAGTGGGCCTACGGCCTATTTATTAAATAAGCTTTTTCAAGGCGCCCGACCTATTTTACGAAATATACTAGGTCAAATCTAACCTGATGTAGGCCGAGCCATAGGCCCCTGTAGGCCGGTCCGACCCAGTTTCACCCCTAATTTCCGGTGGTAATTGATTGTTAATTAATATGTAAGTCGTTTAATTGATTATAATTCATCTTTAAATATATTTTTTTAATGAATAAATTTTTTGTATTATTTATGATTTTATACAAAATCTTCAACCATTAATGATTTACATAAAATTATCAATAATTGTTTACCGGAAAAAAAAAATATCGATTATGATTATAATTGATAAATAATTTTTTTTATTATAAATGCGTTGTACCACTTTATTGTTGCAATATTTTTTGAATATTATGTGGAATCAGTAAAGAGTAACAAATCATGATTGCAGAATAGGCTTGAAAATTGATAAAAATTCATAAATATTAAATAATTGTTTGTGGTTATATTATAAAAAATTAAAGAAGGTTATATTTACCGTCTCTTTTCACTTACAACCTTATATAACCATATTTTAACGGTTAATTTTCATCAATCTGAGAGTTATAATTTATTAAAAATTAATTAATAAATGTGACAAATAAATTATAATTGTCAGATTAACGAAAATCACCAGTTAAAATTTAATTGCAAGAGGTTATAAGCGAAAAAATATTGTAAATATAACATCCCTCAAAAAAATAATAGGAAATTTTAAAACTACTAAGTATTATTTGGTTAAAAATAAACTATAATCAATTATTTTTAAAAAATTCATCAATTGATTGATTATAAGAATACATATTTGAAAATCAAATATAAAAAATTAATGAATTTATACAAAATTTTCATTAATTATAATTACCAACATCAGTATTGATTTATAAATATTAATAATTTTAATTATTTAATTTTTGAAGTGAATGGGGGAAATAGACCAACAAGAAAGTGAGGGTTTTTTTTTTATTTTCTTTTAAAAGTGTTGCTTATTGACGACCCAAATGATAGATTTTTTTGGGTCAAATGATTCTAGAATGGTTAAACAGCCGTAGTTGTAGGCTTCTTGGTTTTCTATGTTTATAATTATTCGAGGTTTTTAATCAAAGAGAATAATCCTATAAGTTAAAACAAGAAAAAATAAAAATAGTTAGTGATTCAGTGACCCACTGGTTGAACCGGTGACCCAGTACATCAACCGGGTCAATAACCGAACCGGGTTTAATAACATTGGATTCAATAACTAATAGTAATTTTAACTCGTTTTCATAATGGGATCGTTATGATTTTCATGCAAAATTACAAGTATTAGAACCCATATTGATGTGGACAAATAAAATAATAGTACATAAATTAAGTGAAGTAACAGTGAGCCTTTTATAAATTCAATTACAAGGTAATTATTTTCAATTGGGTTTTGAAATATTCCAAAATGCCAGAATCACAAGATCACAAACTGCCTTGCCTAGCCTTCGTATTTATCAAATCAATAATAATAATAATTGACAAACAGCTGCTACCATGTTTTTATAACTCTAGAGTTGATGACTAGAAATGGAGTCTGCTTTCGATGTATCTTTAATTGATAAAAGAAGTTTTGATAAATGGCCTCACAAGATGGTTCAACCTTATTATTCTGTAGCATTTTCAGAATTACAGCAACAGCCAAAATCCCCCCTCTCTTCTATCTATTCTGATATTACAGAGTGCAATGTGGAAAAATTTACAAATCCAGTGCTTGATTCTATAAGTATTAGTCAGATGAGAAACAACATGATTGATGATACATCTGGACAGACTTTCAAGAGTAAAACAATGCCCCCTCAATACTTAGAAGTTGATCATATATCAGAGGAGTCACACCCAAAAGCCGGCAACAACTTGAAGAAAACTCTGATTAGATCGAATTCCATATGCATACTCTCTGCAAGGATGCCATTGTCAAAAGAAATCATGAACATATACATATATGTATATTAATGAATATTGAGTGAATAGTTTTAAGTGAAGTCCTAAGGGTTAAAAGGATTTATTCTTGTGCCTCTAAACCAAATTGTACAAGTATCATTTGGTTGTCAAAGTCTCTATTATGAAAGGTTAAGGACTTCAGGTTTAATATGAAGAAACACACTCAATTATCACGTCTTCAGTAAATCTATTTTGCATTTCTCTCTCCTCTCTTCACCTTTTCATGAAACCAATGTATTGAAGGAGCTTAAGTTTCTACTTGATGATGGGATGCTACCTGGAGGACTACACATCATCAATTCATCACCATGGCAGGTGGTTTTCTTGCAAGAGTTGCAATTTTCTGCCAGGAAGTAGAGGCATTGAAAGTAAAGTGCAAGGTGAAAATTTGCATATTGGAAGTGACAGTCTCTATTTGGTATAACTTTAACATTGTACATAGCTATTTTGGTTTCCAACATTGCTTATTTCTGTTTTAGCCTTGGTTCTGGTTCAGGTACAGTTCTTGGTTTAGGAACCATTTCTTGGTTTAGGGGCTTGGGGCTGCTATTGTGGCAGCTTTTGGGTGTCACAGTGCAATAAGCAGGTTTTCTACCAGGGTCATCCCATAGTTTGGTTGACTTGAAACAGGTCAGCTAGATGGTTCTGGATCACATCCCCAGCAGTCTTGCATATTTGTATTGATAGTGATAATTAGCATATCGTAGCTGCTCATCGGGTAGATTTTGAAAAGGAGCCTGGTAGGTATTCTAAGATATGGAAGCTGGAAAGTGTCTAACCCCTTGTTGGCTTAGTTGGATATACTTCTTTCTGGATCCTTTACTGGGCAAAGGTAACACTCTTTTATAGGTGTTTAGGTCCAATTTTATTGCTTAATTTTCAGGGCTGATTTTTTTATGATTATTATCATTTTGTTTTTCCCATTTGGACTTTGAAAGATATCCTATCCTCAGCCTAATTGCATTTTCCCTCAGGTCTATCCAATAAAACTTCTTTCTCAATCCAAAAAATATAAGTTCTAATAGTGAAAAATGTATAATTCAACATAAAAGCAGATTTTTCAATAAAAACTCTTACCCCATGCCCAAAAGCTTACGTGTTACGGCATCAAGAGCACATAGCCTCAAACCATCATACTTTCCAGTTGGAGAATTCTGACAATATCAAGTTGGACTGCAGGAAGAAGTATTCTGCTTTCGTTGGGACTTTGTTGTTTGCAAGCATTATTGACAACAACATTGTCAAGAGGCCTTGGACACTCTCAAAGAATGATTGTAAGAACCACAATTGAAACACCTGGCAACATCATCAATGATCTCCAGACCACTACAATGTTTAAAAAAAAAAAAATCAAAGAAAGCACAACATCATGATGGAAGCTATTAGTATATTTTGTCAATAAATAGATAGCAGAAGCACTAATGATCAGGAAGCTGGATCAATTTCCTCCTTAAATAATACAAAGTAATAGGGCATACCAATCCATATCACTTGAACCATCAGCTGAAGTCAATCCCAAAGCATATCCACGATGATGTAGAGGCACAGAATACCATCTGAAGGAATGAAATCTTTTGTTCTTCTCATTCCTTGTCTGGTTCTCCATCCAGAATGACTGCAGTTTAAGGAAATGGAAAAAATAATATATCTGAGTATCTGAGGCTTTTTGACCCTTGTAACCCTTTATTATTAATTAATTACCAATTTGACCTTGGTTATAAACTATTTCAAAAATTTAACCCCCTCAAAAAACATAACACCAATCTGCCCCTGTTTGACCGTTGACCACCAAGCCTACCCGGGTACACCCCTCTCTACCCGGGTATTTTTTGAAATTTTTTGTTTACCCGGGTAGGAAGGAGTGTACCCGGATATTGTTCTTCACACCTGAAAAATTGCTTGAATTATTTACCCGGGTAGACAGGGGTGTACCCGGGTAAATCTTCGACCACCCATTTGGCCAATAGTTTCCTGCTATTAAGCTCCTAAACTTATCTCCATCTACGGATGAAATTCCTGAGCTCGATATATATAAATATCTTAGTGACTTTTGTGTATATATCCATGGTGGAAAGTTGGGACCTGTTTTTGTATTTGACAAAAAAAGGCTATGGAGCTGAAAAGGAGGAATCCATTCAGGATTGAAATGGAATGCAGTCGTGGAATTGCTCGAGTCCAGATATTCTAAATTTGAGAGTTTGGAAAAAGATGTTTCAGATATTGCACCAGAGAAGGAATTAGAGCCAATTCTTAAGGAAACTAAGGATGAGAGATTTCCAAGCGTTGAG
This sequence comes from Gastrolobium bilobum, assembly GCF_033153095.1. Lineage (NCBI taxonomy): Eukaryota > Viridiplantae > Streptophyta > Magnoliopsida > Fabales > Fabaceae > Gastrolobium > Gastrolobium bilobum. The sequence goes on from NW_026899532.1 coordinate 553,085, forward strand.
GGAAGGGAACCAGAAAACAAGTTGTTGGATAGATCAAGGTGCTGCAGATGTTCTAATTGGCCAAACCAATTTGGAATTGATCCTGTGAGGTCGTTCAAAGATAGATCAAGGTTTTTTAAATTTCTTAGGCTTAATGAGCTGGAAGGTATTTCACCATGTAAATTACTGTCCTGAAGTTCAAGATGAGAGATGCCACTACTGAGATTAAACAACCAGTATGGTAATTCAGAGTTGAAATTGTTGTCAGAAAGATCAAGAGTTACAAGTGAAGTAAAATTCACATACTCAAGAGATGGGCTGATGTTGTTAAGTTTACAATCACTCAATCGTAACTCTAACAGTGAAGGAAGCATAGTCACCAAGGAAGAAAGTGGAGAAAGCCAACGAAGATTTACCCGGGTACACCCATCTCTACCCGGGTAAATAATTCAAGCAATTTCTCAGGTGCGAAGAACAATACCCGGGTACACTCCTCCCTACTCGGGTACACAAAATTTTTCAAAAAATACCCGGGTAGAGAGGGGTGTACCCGGGTAGGCTTGGTGGTCAACGGTCAAACAGGGGCAGATTGGTGTTATGTTTTTTGAGAGGGTTAAATTTTTGAAATAGTTTATAATCAAGGTCAAATCAGTAATTAATTAATAATAAAGGGTTATAAGGGTCAAAAAGCCGAGTATCTGACATTGCAAACAATCTTTTCCGTTTTCTGTAGCAAGATAAATAACCTCAAATTGAGACTATAAGTGCGCTTATTAGGTTAAAACATATCATGTCCATTATCCTTATAATGGTTAATGGGGTGGCTATGACTCAGATAGGCTTCCCACAACCACGCTAGAATTCTAACAAAGCAATAGTTAGAAATAAAGGAACTTGTAAAAAGGCAGCATGAATGCCAAATAAAAATTAATAAAGATAAAATCAATGGAGCAAATATCACACTTGAAGAAGAGTTAAAAACAAAGAGTATTCATAAAGGATGAGGCAATTATTACAAAATTCAGTATTCACATTGCAATGGCTAATCCTAGCCCTACAACCAACTACACCAAATTTCAGTTGACGATCACAACCAAAAACTTTATTCTGGATAATCAGATCAAGATCATGAAAGAAATTGGACAATCCAAGAACAACTCCAGCAATCCTAACCTTTGAAACTAGTTATAAGGAGAAGTTTCCTGTACAGTGGAAGTGAAAGCATCACAAGCTGCAATTTATTAGGTTTGCATAAACAGAGTAAACAGATTAAGGAAACTCACCACAGCAGAGGTCTTTTCAAGTCCAACATGTAGAGCAAGAAAAAAAAGTCTCTTCACAGATTCCAAAAATCTTCGCAAGGAACCTGAACAGAAAACATTATCAACTTTTATATCTCTAAGATATTCCCTCATGCAAATATCCTTTTCGATTGAAGCATAGACAATGCACAAAACCATTTTAACATATATTGAAATTTAACTTCATTATGAAGAACAAAGATAGCAAGTATCGTACTCTTGACCTTATGGTTAAAAAGGCTAATATCAACTAGTTAGAGACCAACTCAACTAAAAGCTTACTTGACATGGTATTAATGCCTCTTAGGCCAAGCTTTTAGGAGAATTGATCCTTGACATAAGTTCAAAGCCTCTTTGACCAAGAAGTCAAAAATTCAATCCTTCCATCGGTGCCCATCAATACAAAAATTATGTCACAAAAAAACTTAAACTCACATTAACAATCTTTCTAGTAATCATATTGTGCAGTTTCAATTAAAATTGAAAAAAGAAATCAAGTAGTAAATATTTCTATAATAAAGATACTCAAAAGAGTAGTACCCAAACAGATCAAGGTAATTGAAAACACTAGAAGATGGTGTACTAACCTGAACAAATTGCTTTCTCAAATACATAATGTGTTCTTTTATTTGATTACTAGTGAAAATCTCAGTCAAGGAAACAATATAAACTGTTGTATTTGAGGCTTTGTTTCCATTTGTTGATCAGCTTTTGGCTCAATGAATTTCTTTGTAGCATTTATCCCAGCCTGGTTGAACCCAATTCTGCCTTGTAAGCCCTCTATTTCAGCATAGGATCATTGCAAAGAGTATGGACAGTGGAATTCGATCTAATGAGAATTTCCATTAAGTTGTTGTTGCCTATCACATCATGGCTTTTGGGTCTAGCTCCTCTGATAAATGATCAATTTCTAAGTCTTCAGGGGGAATTGTTTTACTCTTGAGAGTCTGTCCAATATCATCAATCACATTGTTCTTCATCTGACTAATGCTTATAGAATCAAGCACTGGATTTGTAAATTTTTCCATATAGCACTCTGTAACATCAGAATAGATAGAAGAGGGGGGAGATTCTCGCTGTTGCTGCAATTCTGAAAATGCTACAAGAGAATAAGGTTGAACATTCTTGTGAGTCCATTTATCAAAACTTTCGTTATCAATTAAAGAGACACCAAAAGCAGACTCCATTTCTAGTCTCTTGGTAGGTGGTAGCTTGGCTTTAGAATTATCAGAAGAGGAATCCTTATATCTTACAATAGAATCCATAATCATAATATTTGGTGTATTTGAGTATCTTTGATGATCAGCTTTTGACTGAATGACTTTCTACGTAGCATTTATCCTAGCCTGGTTTAACCCAGGTTTGCCTTGTATGCCCTTTATATCAGCAACAATAGAATCTCTGCAGAGAGGATGCATACTGGAATTCAATCCAATGAGAGTTTCCTTTAAGTTGCTGCTGGCTATCACATCATGGCATTTGGGGTATGGCTCCTCTGATATATGATCAACTTCTAAGACTTCAGAGGAAATTGTTTCACTCCTGAAAGTCTGTCCAGATGTATTCTACAAAATGACAATCAAAATGCCCAATTAATTGACAGCAGTGCTTCACTGGAATAACGGGATATGATCTTATCTTATTAGATAGATGGAATCCAAGTTCCCAATTAGAACAGAACAAGTTACGAAATTTAATTTGTACCAAAAAAAAAATTTATGAAATGTATTTACAATAAGAAAGAGACCTGGATGAAGAATAGGAAAAGGCAAGAAAGGCCCAACCATGAATGCAGGCTGTAGAAATTGTCAATGCCCTTGTCATTGTGAAACTTCCAAGCAGCCCAGAGACCAATTAAGATTAAAATGAGAGAAATAAATAGTAATGAGAGATGAACTTCTCTTTAGATGTTTTTAGTTCCTGATCTTGTCTTATATGAAAGCATCCCTGCACATTGCCATGACAAACAGATAAAAGGAGTTAGTACTAACAAACAATAAAAGGATAGTAAGAAGAAACATTGTATGGAATCTGAGACAATAAGTTTATTTGACTTGAGCAGATATATTTTGATAAAAGGTTGTTATGAGCATTTTGAAGGTACCAGCTAGCCCATCTATGCTGTCTCGAACAATCTTACCAGAACAAGGATCAACTGTCTTCATTCTAATTCGGCCTCTGCCATTAGAATGGCATATTTGTTCGCATGATGTTGAAAATGCAAAACATAAAACATTCAAGAGAAATGTACAAAAAGAAAATGGAGCTAAAATATAGACATAACAAAAAATGGTATTTGTTAAAGAGAGAGAGAGAGGGAGAGGATTGAGAAAAGATCACATACCCATCATCCGAAAAAAGAAAAAGAAAAGAAATTTGAATCAAGAAAGATATTAATCAATCAAAAAGAATGATGACCCACAAGAATTCAGTGAGGAGACTTACATTGCAGAAGAGATCTTTGACCGTGAAATGGAGAGCCCGTGGGAGGACAACAAGAGTGATTGCGACACCAACCACTCTCACTGTCGTCAAGATCGGAAACCTCACCACCGGTGGAACCGCCATCCTAGAGAGAAAATGGAAATGGTAGAGAGAGAGAAGGAGATGTCATAGGGAAGGAAAGGTTATATTGATACAAGAATCAATTTTTAATGGATTAAATACCTTTTGGTCGCCGTCAATAAAAAAAAGGCTCATTTTGTTCCTTCGTTTAAAAAAAAAATATAGCGTAGATTTCTCACAGCTCAATTAATAGAGTACACGTGGAACGTTAGTTTGCTGAGTCATGTGAATCAGCAAACTAACCACGTGTGCTCCAAACTAACGTTCCACTTGTGCTCCGTTAGTTGGGCTGTTGGATGCCAACTAACGGAAGGACAAACATGGTCGTATTTTTGTAAATTAAAGATCAAAATGAACTTTTTTTATTGTTGGGACCAAAAGAGACTTTGTGAAAATTGTTAAGGACGAAAAAAGATATTTACTGTTTTTTTTTTTGTAAGCTGGATATTTACTCTTTTTAATGTACAGAGGGTGCGTTACAATAAAAATAAAAAATAAAAAAATTTGATAATGCCTCCAGTATAAAAAAATAAAAAATAAAAATTATATTTACATTTTAGTTTTAAAAACTAAAGAAAAATTCAAATAATTTTTAGTTTCTTTTGTTTAAGTGTGGGTCATTATAAATTATATTTACATTATACTCAGATAACTCAGTATAAGTGTGGGTCATTCTTGTATTGTACAAGAATTTATACTCAATTCGAATATCTTCAGTATCATCTTTGGAAGGGATTTAAAATTTTAATCCTAAATATGCCCCGAATCAGATTAGTTGCGAAACAATGAACCGATTAAAATATTTCAAAAAAAAAAGAATTTATACTCAATGGTATTGATCATACTTTTCTTGATCTAGTTAACTTAATTGCCTTTTTCCCGTGCAGTGAGTATAATTGAATTGATATTGACCTAAAATATTTAATTAATTAATTCAACATAATTGACTTAATTTTGTTAGTTACCTAAATTAATTAGGGAAATATTTTTTTTCATGAAATTCGAGTTAATATTTTTATTTTTTTAGCTGTGGGGTCATGTGATTATGTCATAAAATACTTTCTCATTTAATTTGAGAAAAAAATTGTCCAATTAACTATCGTCATTCAATGCATGCTCCGTTTTATTTGTCTAATATTAAGACTCTTTGGTGTGAAAATGGAATTCATACTATAAGAACAACGATTCTGGTTTTTTCTCGTTTGATTGCTGTTGTTGAATTCACTTCGTATCAAGAATTACAACAAAAGACAATTGATGATGCTGATTAAAACTACCAAATTAATTGAAGAACCTTATATAAGGTGAAAGGTTCATGCTCAATGGTAGGCTTGTTTAAAGAATTCAAGGAGTTAAGCAAAGAAAATGATATCACAATAGTTATTGAGGAGTTGTTTAAAATATATGTTAAAAAGAATAATAATAGACTCTGAATACAATTTGACCAAATCGCAAGAGTGAGATAAAGCTTCTTGAAAAGTAAAAGTGTATGAAGGTTTCGTTAATCCATAAGAAAACAAAGAATGTGACTCCTCTCAGATATTTTCGTTGAACTAAGACATTGAAAATGCACATGTGCTCTACACGTGTGTTAAAAACTAGTTGGAATAACATTGTCAAATAGAATGACATTGAGATAAAAGATTGGGTTCAAATTTTGGCATAAAAAAAGTAATAAAGACACATAAAAAAAAGTAAGAGTTGATGTTTCTTAATTGCAGAGTTTTGTTTGTAGTAGATAATAACAAATTTTTATGTGAGTATTTTAGCTTTTTCACCTCTCAAATTAACAAAAAATACTAATATGGTTCTTTCTTTTAATGATTAACCAATAATAGACGCTGACAAAAATTTAGATATTTTTTCTTCGTGCATCGCATGAGTACTGCAGTAGTTGTTGTTTCAGAGAGAGATGTTAGTATCTTTATAGGAAAAAAAAAACTGGCTTAAAAGACTAAAAATAAGGATTATTCCTTGTTAAAGAGCGCGGTCAAGTAAAAAATCTAAACAACTTTGTTGTATGTATTAATCCATCTTTATGTAATCAATCTTTAAGTAATTAGAATGTCTTGAGAATTGTAATCAATCTTATTCGAACATTTAACTACTTGATACATATATGATGTGATATATAGAGTAGTAATATGTAAGTATTATTTTGAATAATCCAATTGCATTGAAATTGAGATATTGTTGTTGTTGAAAGCGGGCACTTGGGCAATCATGACCCTTTCATTTTGTTGTAGAAGTAAGGCACGACTCATGAGTCTAACGAATTCCTTTCACATTGCCTCTAATCACAAAACCAACCATGTTGGAAACCACTCGCGGACCGGTGTTGTTGCATGTGTCTGCACATGCAGAAACAAAAATTTGAGAATTTTTTTTTAAAAGAATGAATGATTTAGGTCAAGTAAAAAAAAAAATATTAAGAAGATTGAAAAAAGAGAGAGTAAAAATAGGCCCAAGTCAACCCAACTAACTCATATAATTAAAAGCTTAAAGCTTAAACCTTACCTCATTGCTTTGTCTCTTTTTTTTTTTAAACATAAACCTTATTAGCTCTAAACCTTAATGGACATCAATGATTCCTGAAATTCAATCTTCATCAAGTGGAGGAGAATCGCATGGGATTTTTCACATTTTTTTGTGAAGCAAAAATGATCAACTTAACCCCCAAGGGTAGCTCAGTTGGCAGCTGAGCTCCCAAGGGATTGCTTGGTGCAAGGATCAAACCCTGCCTCAAGCAGTTTCTTGAAAAATCTTTGGGGGCCAGAAGATAAGCCAAAAATCTTTGGTTGGAGGATTAGTCTCGTCATTTCTCCGGTTGCGAAGCTTAGTGCACCCACTGTTACAATGAGGGGCTAGCCCAAACGGGCCGTACCCCGAGGGCATGGTGCCCGGAGAAGGTTGAATGGGGATACCAAAAAAAAAAAATGATCAACTTTGGATCAAATAGACATCGATAGAGGTTGATTTTTGATCAATTAACCCTTACAATTAATACATTTAAAATGTTCTTTAAAAAAAATCTTCGAGGGCGTTGCCTCCAAACCCCTACCTTAAGTGTGCATACATAATTTTTTTTTTCTGGGTCCGCCACGGTAGGAAACCAACCATGTTGGTGTTGGTAATCTATGACGGAAGAAACGACCATAATACAAACTTTGTTGAGTTGCCTATCTAAAAATATCTTTTTCCTTAATATACTTACATGATTTCCAATTCAACACCAAAATTGGAACCTTTCATGATGCACGTAAAGAATCAGCCCTCTACACTCATATTCACACTAAAATTGATTGGATAAAACCAGGGCAAGCATTATCATGTAAATTAGGTTGATTGAGATGACATAACTTCAAAACATATCTTTCTTCTCCCGTGAATTCCCAAAAGGCAAATGGAGCTCATGGATCACACTCATACACTTACAAGTGTTGATTTCACCCAGTACTATTGTCAATTTCAAATGATTTGAGCAACATGTTAAAATTCCAAGTGATTATCTGCTTTCTTAGTTTGATGTCTTAGTTATGAGATCAAATTTAATCATGAGAATGATTGGTGAGATGGACTTAATTATTAGAATAATTGAGATTGATTGACTTAATTATGGGAATAATTAAATGTGATTGTATGACTGTAATTGTGAGTTATTTTATAGGTGATTGAGAAAAAACAATTCATCATTATTTGCAAGCTATGTGCTTACAAACTATTAAAAAAATAAATAGAAAAGAGTGGAGATAAGTTAGAGAGAGTGTACCGTGCATTTTTGTGAGAAAATTATTTTACTTATTTACTTACATTTATAACTTCAAATATTATAAATTATATAACAAATATATGTAAGAAAATAAATACAATATTGAAATTCTTCAGGACAAAAGAAGAATAAATAATGTGAAATGTTTTTTTTTTTTTTCATTATAGCATGAATTAAAAGAAGCATTATACTATACAAAAAGCCATCTGAATGGGGCACAACCCATGAGCCCACCAATTTTGAAAGTTGGGCTTAGTTATAAAACTATAAGATACAATTCATCTGCCTGAGTCCATTAAAGTCATGGGCTAAATAGCATTCCAATTTTTTTTTCCTCACAATTTCAATATTCTAAACTATTTCATTAATTTTATATTTATTTATATATTTTTGTGAAGCATTCTGATTAATTCTTTAAACTTACCAATCACGTAAATCACGGTCAATGTGCCAAAAAAATAAATCATTTTTTTGGTTAGGAGAGTCTGTTTGACAATTTATTTACAGACAAGTTAACATTTACGTCAATTGAGAATAAGTTTATCTTTCGACAATGTTAAACATGGTATATTGACCTGATGCATATAAATGAATTAATTAATTCCTATAGTCACTAGCACGATATTGGAATTTTGAATTTTCTCAATTTTTTTTGTTAATTTACTCGAAAGTGCACGAAATGTCTATGCTCATAAAGTATTAATTAGAAAATGAGTGGACAAATTTAAAATATTTTTACAAAGAGAAATATGATAAGGAAAAAAAAAAGTGGTGGAAGAAATATAAGAATTACAAAAAAAGGGAAAGATCAAAATAATAAATAAAAATATATTGATTTTTACTATTTGTGTTTGTGTTTTTTTTTTTTAAGAAACTGTAAATGATAAAATAATGTATCGGGATTTAATTTTAAAATTAAATGAAAGACAACAATATGAAAAGAGTAATAATTATAGAAATGTATAAGACATATGTGAACAATCTTGTAAGCAGAAGAAAAATTTAACGTAAATCATATCGTAATCAGTTACGATATTTCAATTTTTACTATAGTTACATTACACAATATATAAACATTTTATTGCCTAACGTCTTTCTTATCAGACTTCTTCATGAAGATAACAAATGTATAAGTTAGACTATTTTCCCCCCCTACTTTGGAGTCCAAGTTTTACTCTTAATTTAATTTTTTTTTTAATTTCTTCTTAATAATTTGAACTCAAAACCTCTTACGTGCCACTTGAATCAATAGTAAAAATACATAATTATAATTTACTTTAAATTATTTTTATTATTATTCATTATATTTAACAAAAAAATAAAATATGAATTAACAAACGCATATTGCTAGTTAATATGCAAATGATATAGCATACCAAAAAAAATAATATGCAAATGATATAATTCAATTTTAAATCTACTAACTTTTTATAGTTTACTTAACTCTCTCACCACTAACCTAATTCTAACTACTTAACATAAAACTTGTTCTGATTCTATATTTATTCATCTTCAAGATGAACATTTGTTTTTGAAGTTTTCACAGATTTATTCAAAATCATATATATATTCTCACAATTTCATATCTTAAGACGTGACACAAGATCATCATAAAACTCAGAAGTCAAAAAAGTCTTTACAACACTAGTAAGTTGAATTCTCTGTTAGCCGCACACATCAATATTAAGATACTATAATTGTTTGTTTTACACGTATATTTAGGAACTGCGGCTTAAGTCGATCTCCTTAATTTGTCCTCTTCTTTTGAATTTCCTTACTTTTTTGTATTTGAAATCACAACTCTCATTGTATTTTATTTTTTTTTGGTATCCCTACTACAACTCTCATTGTTTAATTAAGCAGCTGCAAGACAGAGACAAATTATTTAATTAATAAGAGAGAATTGATCCTAAAAGAATCTCAGAGCGATAATTGGCACCTCCTATAGCCATCATAGGGTTTGGGGCTCTATGAACTCAAGTATGATCAGAATACAAGCTTAAAGTAAGAATCATGAGAATTCAAAATTATTTCTTTGGTATAATACTCATACGGAGGAAGTACATAGCATATATCCTATTTTTCTTTTTTCTTTTCTTTTGAAGTTCAATATATATATATATATAAAGTAGGACCCCAGAAAACAAGGGAAACCAATACCCATTGTGTTACCTACCCCAGTGTTCCATCCTCTAGTTGTTTATCTATTACGTTTGTGCATTTCTTAGAGTGCGTTTGAGTTTCTTAAAAAAATAATTTTTATCTCTTTTTTATTTTAGAAGTGTTTTTTATAAAAGTTAAAACTATTTATATTTTTATAAAAATATTTGGCTGTTGATTTTTACTTTTCTTAAAAGTTAAAATTTTTAGCTTCTGGAAAAAATAAATTTTTGACTTTTTTCACGACTTGACATCCAAACAAACTAAAAATGAAAAGTGCTTTTTTTTTTTTTAAAATGCAACTTTTAAAAAAAAAAAAAAACTCATCTAAACAGACTCTTAGTATAAAGATGTTTACGTGGAAACAAAATCAAAGTTATACTAAAATAAAGAATCGATTTTTCTAAAAACAAAGCTAATAAAATAATAGATACATGTTCCCTCTGTAGTTCACTGCAGAGTGCAGAGGCCTAGGTTTGTCTTTGGTTGCTTTTAAGTCCAGCTTCTTATCTTAATTGATTCACTCGTGTCTAATCAAAATATGCCACATAACTCGATTAACAAATTTTTTATAGCCATGAGTTATATCCACCATTATTAATCATAATGCAATTCTACAAAGTAATATATAGTAAACTATTTTTATACACAAAAACTGTTAACCAATACTACTTTGTTGTACATGTAGCGGCGCATTAAAGTAAACTTCGAATCTTTTTTCAAGTGACTCTTTGCTCCTCGGAATGCATAGCCCAAAAAAAGGGGAAAAGAAGACGATATGTGTATTTTTTTTTAGTTTGATTATGTATGAGATGTAATTATGATCGATATACGTAAAATATCAAGATCTTGGTTTACACCATACGCTACAGGAGGGACATGCACATTAATAGAATTATTTCTCACAAATAATTATACCATATTGCTTGCTAAGACCAATCCAAACACCACGGAGTTAATGATACTTTTACCTTAAGAAATGCAAAATGGGCACTTCAATCACCTCTATGCATTTCTAGTGGAAAATATATGGTTAAAAATATTTTGCACCTAGTCTCATCTTCTTACGCATATGATGCAGTTTCTTCAAACAATTTTCTACTATTTTTCTAATCATAATTAATTGAATTAATAGTTAATATACTGGAATATTACATAACTCACAGTCCCACATACCACCAAAGCCTAGTAACGCCAAATTAATAAAAATATATACGAAAACGAAAGAAACCATTCATTATACTTTGTAAGAATTTAATGCATGACCGTGCTCAATTCTTTAAGAATGAATAGCTATTTTTGTCCGTGTATAATTAAAGGGTTTTTATAAGAGTTATGTTGTAGGAAAAGTGATTGTGTAATGTTATAGAGATTCATTTTGCGTGCCTTAATTTTTTATTTATTTTTTTGTTTTAAAAAGTGTGGGCCCCACAAAATGTTATGAGAGTAGGAAAGTTTGTTGTGTTATGTTAAAGGATAAAATGAAAACCCATAATTAAAATATGGAATAAGGAAAAATTTAGAGTGATTCGGGTCTTTGATTGTCCTCCCATTAGGGAAGTGACACCTCAACCATTTTTTTTTTATTTTTCTCTCTCCTCTCTTCTCAAGCTATTTTTTTTTCTCTCTCCTCTATCCCACCAAATTTTTTGGGACGCATAGAACACACAAATAATGCTCTCAGAATAGTAGTATAATACCATCATTTGCATCTTTTCATATACTATTGGTATTCTTCGGAAGACAGAAGGAAATCGTCTATCTTAAAAGGGAGATTAGTCTTACCTAGACCTGTTAAAACGGGCCAAAGCCCAAGGTTCAGCCCTTCACCCTCATTTTCCAGTCCCTCTTTTTTTCAGCCCATATTTAGTAGGGTTATTTTTGACCCTAACCCCAATGACCCTCATCTCTTTGGGGTTAACCCACTAACCCTATGGGTCAGCCCGATGCTTTTTCCTTTGAAACCCTAAATATCTAATTTCTTTTTCTAGTCGCGGTTTTGTTCTTCAATTAATCATTGTTGCTGGGTTTGAACTCGATTTAGGGTTTGAAGATCCCTTGGAAGCTGCCATTGACGTCGATTTCCCTTGGGGTTTGAGCCCGAAATCGGTTGCTAAGAGACCATCGAAATCGTTCATGGTGTGAGAATTTGATAATGAAAAGAGAGGATCCACAAGAGAATTGAACGATGAAAAGCTATGCTTACGAGAGAGAGATCTGGTGAGTGATGGTATCCTCCTTCTACGGTGGATCCGCGGTGAGGTGAGACGGTGAGAGGATACACGGAATGGTGAAATCTGAACCGTGCACCCCTTTAATTTTTTTAGTTTTTTTAATTATTTTAATTTTTTTTCCTTCTGCTTGCTCTTGCTTTGTACTACCGGTTAGGCCTTATTGCTTCCTTTGTATATTTACTAATTCCATTCCGGTTAGGCTTTTGGAGCTATTTGGAATTGCATTTCATATGAGTTTATAGTACTCACTTAAAATTGGCAAGTTCATAGTAGCCTTAAAATTGGCAAGTTCATAGTACTCACTTAAAATTGGCAACAAAGGAATACAGAGATAGAAATAAATTATAAAATAGTGCTACTAAAATACTTACATCTTACCCAAGGGCCACCAAACTTTTATTCTACTACCAATCAATGAGTTACCAAGGTTGCAAGTTTCAGATGGCTGAAGAAAAAAAAAATACAGCAAAATTTAGTTTAGTGAGAGAAAAATTTAATAGGGAAAAAATTAGGAGGACAAATAAACAGAAGGGGAAAGTTTCAAGATTCTAATTCAAACTACTCTATCAAAAGCCTAAAAAATAAATGTTATGTCAAATATTGTTAGTTTGGACCGCTATCATTAAGTAATAGTACGGAGACTAGGGTAAAAATCTTTACACTAGACAGCGGTTTAAACATATAGAATTTATAGTTTGCTAAGCGTGGATGTGAATTCTTGGCAAGGAAACATGGGAAATCCAATTTGCTAAACAAAAGGAAAAAGTGATCCATGTTGTCTTCTTCCTTAGGATCCTCAGGGCTCATTTCGAATCTTATAGCATTCACCAGTAACAAATTATGGTACCAACAGTCCAACTAATTAAAAGACAATTAACAAGTTCTTTTTTGAGAGTAATTTATAAGAACATATATTATAACCTAAGATCAATGGCAACACCAATATTATTATTTCTGAAAGAGTATGGTAACATAAGCTCTTATCTTTATTTTGGTATGTGCAATTAGAGTAATCACAATTATTAATTTTGAAGCTTTAATTCTGTTTCAAAACATAACATAATGAGTATATTTAGAATTATAGTTACATGGGAGGTACACCTCCTAATCTGCACAACATATGGTTAATCAATCTATTCTTTCCAACCACATGCGTGCATTATAATAGATTCCTAAAGAGGGTGATTGCAATATGTAACTGATATGCAATACATATAGCACTAACAGAAGTCAAAACCAAAATCCAGAAGATAAAAAATGATTCCCAAGTTTTGAATATAGAAATTTAAAGTTAATCATCTCATACTCTTCTTTGATATCTGCTTGTTGAAGCCACTTGTACAAATGCCCATGGTCTATTAAGGACTATGTAACCCTGCCACAGAGCAGAGATGAGTAAGACGACACAAGAAGAATAAGTAGTAAACTAGTGATTTGATTTCGATCCCTGACTGAAAATCTATCTTACTTATAATTCAGTCATTAATTTACATTATTACAATTTAATCCTTAGACTTCTCAAACTCATTTATGGTAGGAACTAGCATGACATGATTTAAATCAGAAACTAAAATGCTTACATTTCAAATGACCAAGTACAAATTATTTGAAAATCAAAGCACCCATATGAATTTTTTTATTTTTTTTTAATAATCAGAGTCACATCACATCACAGAACCCAACCCAACCCATGTAACAAAACACTAAGGGAAAAGAAAGCCAATGTAACAAACACAAAATAGGGGAATGGAATTAGTAAATATACAAAGGAAGCAATAAGGCCTAACCAGTAGTACAAGGCAAGAACAAGCAGAAGGAAAAAAATTTAAAATAATTAAAAAATTAAAAAAATTAAAGGGGTGTACAGTTCAGATTCCACCATTCAGTGTATCCTCTCACGGTCTCACCTCACCGCGGATCCACCGTAGAAGGAGGATACCATCACTCACCAAATCTATCTCTCGTAAGCATAGCTTTTCATCGTTCAATTCTCTTATGGATCCTCTCTTTTCATTATCAACTTCTCACACCATGAACGATTTCGATGGTCTCTTAGCAACTAATTTCGGGCTCAAACCCCAAGGGAAATCGACGCCAATGGCAGCTTCTAAGGGATCTTCAAACCCTAAATCGAGTTCAAACCCAGCAACAACGATTAATTGAAGAAGAAAACCGCGACTAGAAAAAGAAATTGGATATTTAGGGTTTCAGAGGAAAAAGCATCGGGCTGGCCCATAGGGTTAGTGGGTTAACTCCAAAGAGATGAGGGTTATTGGGGTTAGGGTGAAAAATAACCCTACTAAATATGGGCTTAAAAAAAGTAGGGCTGGAAAATGAGGGTGAAGGGCTGGCCCTTGAGCTTTGGCCCGTTTTGACAGGTCTATCAGTAAGTGACCTCTAAATTGATCCGTAACATTTTCAAACTTGTATATTAGTATCATGAATAAAATTGATTTTTGGCCTGCGGGTTGGCCCTAACCTGTGAGGTTATATAATTTTTTGGCCCGTGCAGGCTGTTTAATATGTGGGCTTTTTGGCCCTGGCCCGCACTGGTTAGGGCCGGGCTGACCCGTTTTGACGGCTCTACTCTCACGAGTAACAGTGGTCCAATATACTCTTGTTTAATGTTTCTACCTATTTTCTTTATTTTATTTTTCATTGAAAAAAAAAACCCTCCGTTTTCATAACAAAACATAAAAACCCAGGCTTTACTCAAAAATGCGAAATAAATGAACAACAATTTGAAATTTTCAAAAAAAAGTCTGGGAATACCATAGGTACCATCACTAAAAAGGTTCTCAATTCTAAAATTTTGTGACATTTATGAGAGATAAGCCTCGTGTAGCTAAATTGCAAGAAAACAGTCAAAACCTAAACCTTAATAAAAACCCTATTCGTTACCTGTGCCCTAATTTATTCCAAAACCTTCTCTCTGTCATGTGACATGCAATTTTCTTTTGCTCCACTCCCAAAACAAACCCACCTCCTCTTCCTCGGTAACCAAATCACTCTAGCCTTTTTTAATTTAACCCTGAAAACAGTAATCACTCAGTTAAAAAGTATAAACAAACAAAGTAAAACTTACAAAATTTACACAATCAATTTTGTCCCTCTCAACTCCACCCTTCCTCCTATAGGAATTCCTCTATAACTACGCCACCTTACACTACTCCATGTCCTTTTTTTTAAAATAAAATAAAATAAAATAACACTTGCTTAAAACTAAGGCCACGTTTAAGGATGCTTAGTTTATGCAAAGGAAAAGACATTGAAATTGTTTTGCTTACTCCAACCCTTTAACCTTTCACAATCTCCCAAGCTGCCACACTCCTTATATTATCATCAAAGTGCTCTTTGTGTTCCCAATAAGGCAATCTCTTACATTGTGTGCTATCCCAACTCCATGGACATATTTGCACATAAACACACAGCTCTGAATCTCTTGCATTGTCCCAATCAGAAGGATTTTGAGATAGTGAAAACTTATCCACAATTGATGCAAGTACCATTTTACATTTCATAGGACTTTGATAAATACTTACAAATGTAAGGGCATTTTGTCATTATAGACACATTATTTATGAGGACTGTTTATTTTCACCGACATTGCTCTCTTAGGCTACACGGATTTTCACTCATCACTGTACATGTCTTTATTTTTTATTTTTTATATGATATATTTTTTCATTCATACTCCCTCCTCCACTTGCTGATATAAATAATGGAGGTTAATTTGGTACATGTACACAGATACTAATGCAGCCAAATCAATGAAATAAAAACAAAGCCTTAGTATTTAAATGCACAAGAGAGAAAACTGGGAGGGGAGGTTTTCAAAGTGCTTTGAACTCAAAAAAGCTCAGCCACCACACTACCACCGGTGAGCTAAACTCATTATTATCTTAAGCAGTCACGCGAATCATGAAAACAATTAATGGTGCATTCACCAATAGTCAGCATCATCAGAAGCCTGGCTTTGGCTCTGCAATTTGGTAGCTGAGAGAGTAGAGGTACTTTCTGTTAAGTTGGAGAAATAGGTAACACTATTCACTGTCCTTTCCTTTTGACTGTATAATCTTCCTTCTTAAAGATACATGACATAGACTCTTTTGTTTCACATGCTAACATTGAAAACGTTAGTGTGAAACTCAAGCATCTTACCTCATTTGCAAACCTCTTTCACATGCATGTGGTCTCCTAGAGTGGACTTTTATCCGCTTCAGCTTCAGCTTCAGCTTCAGCACCATCTTCAATAGGTGGAAGACTGACATAGTGACCTTAAAACCAACATTCATTAGACCAGTTCTTAACCTCCAACACCAAGCCATTTTCACAATCCAAATGGAAAATATTGTTCCCCATAGTGTCACCACTTTGTTATTTTCCTTACTCTTCTTCTGCCTCACCCTTACAAAGATAGAAGTCACTTGCCTCTCACCTGATGGACAAGCTCTTCTTTCTCTTTTGTCTGTTGCTGGCCCTGCTGCAAAATCTTCACCTTCTGTTCTCTCCTCATGGAACCCATCAAGCTCCACACCTTGTTCATGGAAGGGCATTACTTGCTCCCCACAAGGTAGAGTCATTTCCCTTTCTATTCCAGATACTTTTCTCAATCTTTCCTCTTTGCCTCCTCAGCTTTCCTCTTTATCAATGCTGCAACTTCTCAATCTGTCTTCCACCAATGTCTCTGGCTCCATTCCACTCTCTTTTGGTCAGCTCTCCCATCTTCAACTGCTTGATCTCTCCTCAAACTCTCTCACTGGTTCCATTCCCGCTGAACTTGGAAGGCTCTCTTCACTTCAATTCCTTTTCTTGAACTCCAACAGATTCACCGGAAGCATTCCTCAAAATCTTGCTAATCTTACTTCACTTGAAGTTCTTTGCCTCCAAGACAATCTTCTAAACGGGTCAATCCCATCACAGTTTGGCTCTTTGACATCACTGCAGCAGTTTCGGATAGGGGGTAATCCACATCTCACAGGACAAATCCCATCACAGTTAGGCCTACTCACCAATCTCACCACATTTGGTGCAGCTGCCACTGGACTTTCTGGTGTCATTCCCTCTTCATTTGGTAACTTGGTCAATCTCCAAACGTTAGCTCTTTATGATACTGCAATTTCTGGTTCAATACCACCAGAACTTGGGTTGTGTTCCGAGTTGAGAAATCTGTATATACACATGAATAACTTCACTGGCTCTATCCCTCCTCAATTGAGTAAGTTGCAAAAGCTTACTAGCTTGCTTCTTTGGGGCAATGCATTGTCTGGGCCAATCCCAGCTGAGCTTTCTAACTGTTCATCACTTGTTATATTTGATGTCTCTTCTAATGACCTCTCTGGTGAAATACCTGGGGACTTTGGGAAGCTAGTGGTTCTGGAACAGCTGCATCTATCAGACAATTCTCTCACAGGTAAAATACCATGGCAATTGAGCAACTGCACGAGCCTTGCCACTGTTCAGCTTGACAAGAATCAATTATCAGGTACAATTCCATGGCAGGTTGGCAATTTGAAGTTTTTGCAGAGTTTTTTCTTGTGGGGTAATTTAGTCTCTGGAACCATACCATCCTCTTTTGGAAACTGCACAGAACTATATGCACTTGACCTTTCAAGGAACAAGCTAACAGGTTCTATTCCAGAAGAAATTTTCAGCTTGAAGAAGCTGAGTAAGCTTCTGCTTCTTGGGAACTCTTTAACAGGAAGGTTGCCACCAAGTGTTGCAAATTGCCAATCTTTGGTGAGGCTGAGGGTTGGAGAAAACCAGCTTTCAGGACAGATTCCTAAAGAGATAGGCCAATTGCAGAATCTGGTGTTTCTTGACTTGTACATGAATAATTTCTCTGGAAGCTTACCAGTGGAGATAGCCAACATCACAGTTCTTGAGCTTTTAGATGTGCACAACAATTACCTAACTGGGGAAATTCCATCCATGATTGGGGAACTTGAAAACTTGGAGCAGCTTGATCTCAGTCGAAACAGTTTGACAGGTGCAATTCCTTGGAGCTTTGGAAACTTGAGTTATTTGAACAAACTCATCCTCAACAATAATTTACTGACAGGATCAATCCCAAAATCTATTAGGAATTTGCAGAAGTTAACTCTACTTGATTTGAGTTTCAACAGCCTCTCTGGTGGCATACCCTCAGAGATTGGTTATGTTACAAGCTTAACCATCAGTTTGGACTTGAGCTCAAATGCATTTGCAGGAGAACTTCCAGATTCAATGTCTGCTTTGACACAGTTACAATCACTTGATCTTTCTCACAACATGCTTCATGGTGGAATTAAGGTTTTGGGTTCTCTCACTAGTCTTACTTCCCTTAATATCTCCTGCAATAACTTCTCAGGTCCTATCCCAGTAACTCCATTCTTCAGAACTATATCTTCTAGTTCCTATCTTCCGAACCCCCATCTATGTCAGTCCAATGATGGGAATACATGTTCTTCAAGTCTGATTCGAAAAAATGGTTTAAAATCTGCAAAAACCATAGCTTTGATCATGATAGTTCTAGCCTCGGTTACTATAATTGTCATCGCATCCTGGATTCTAGTAACTCGGAACCACAGATATAAGGTTGAAAAAACTTTAGGGATATCAGCTTCCACATCAGGAGCTGAGGATTTCTCTTATCCTTGGACTTTCATACCATTTCAAAAACTGAACTTCAGCATAGATAATATCTTGCATTGCTTGAAGGATGAAAATGTGATTGGAAAGGGTTGCTCTGGTGTTGTTTACAAGGCTGAGATGCCTAATGGGGAGTTGATAGCAGTGAAGAAGCTTTGGAAAACAAACAAAGAAGATGAAATGGTTGATTCTTTTGCTGCAGAGATTCAGATTCTTGGGTACATTCGGCATAGGAATATTGTGAGGCTCCTAGGTTATTGTTCTAACAGGAGTGTTAAGCTTCTTCTCTATAACTATATCCCAAATGGTAATCTACTACAGCTTTTACAAGTGAGCAGGAACTTAGACTGGGAAACTAGATACAAGATTGCAGTTGGATCAGCTCAGGGTTTAGCTTATCTTCATCATGATTGTGTCCCTGCAATTATTCACAGAGATGTTAAGTGCAATAACATACTTCTAGATTCCAAATTTGAGGCATATCTAGCAGATTTTGGTCTTGCAAAGCTAATGAGTTCACCAAATTATCATCATGCAATGTCCAGAGTTGCTGGTTCCTATGGTTATATTGCCCCAGGTAAATGTATTTGACTTTTTTTAACCTCACCAAATCCATGTTTTGTTATTTATTATTGCTTGCGGTTTAAATTCTAACCATGTTTTATCACCATTGCAGAGTATGGCTACTCCATGAACATAACAGAGAAGAGTGATGTCTACAGTTATGGAGTGGTTTTGCTAGAGATATTAAGTGGTCGTAGTGCTGTTGAATCCCATGTTGGAGATGGACAACACATAGTTGAGTGGGTGAAGAGAAAGATGGGAAGCTTTGAACCAGCAGTATCAATACTAGACACAAAGCTCCAAGGTCTACCAGATCAAATGGTGCAAGAGATGCTTCAAGCACTAGGAATTGCTATGTTTTGTGTGAACTCTTCCCCAGCAGAACGCCCCACTATGAAGGAAGTGGTTGCACTACTAATGGAGGTGAAGAGCCAGCCTGAGGAGATGGCCAAGACCTCTCAACCTCTAATAAAGCAGTCCTCAAATCAAAGCTGATTTATTTTTTTCTTCCTTATTTTCTTTTCTTTCTTTCTTTCTTTTACTTCCAATGGTTAGTATTTGATTTTCATCTCTTCCCAGATGAAAACAAGATGCTGTTAGTGTGGAAACTTGAGAGTAGGAAGCTAGAGAGGAACTGATGTTTTATTCAAACGGCTATTGTTGTACAGTTTTAGAAGTATAGATTATCAGTTTATCTGCAGTATGTGATTGTGAAGTAGTAGTAGTAGTAGTAGTAGTAGTACTTGTGTTTCCCCATCTTTTACTGCTGAATAACAATTCTCCCTCATGTCATCTTTTCAAGCTGCTGATCAATTTCATACTGAATTGCCAAACACTTAATAGTTGGCTGAGTGGAATTTAGATTTCTTGTCATTCATGCTAGTTGAATGGTCCCAGTTTTTCTGCCTTAAATTCTGTTGATAATTCCTTTTCACAACTTTATTTCTCATATAGAAAAAGGGTACAAGAGAACGAGAGCCGAAAGGTATGTGGGGCTGGCTGGAAAAGTAATAAACCTGAATGGCCTATAAGAGGGAATGAATTGACTGTGTTATCATAGACAGATTAATGATAAAAAAATGAGAAAAGGAGAATCACCAAAGCATGTTGGGTTGTTCCAACTTAACCAATAAGATGGACTTCGAATTCCAATTGTGTTAAATATTTGATTCAGCTTAACCATTCCTGCAATTGTGTTAAATATTTGAAAGGGAGAATTTTGTCATCCATGTTAAAAGATTGTTTCACATAATTTAGATCTATAATAATAGTCTCACATGATCTGGAACCATAAAAATTGGCTGTAAACAAGACGGATGCTTTTTATGCGGAGTAAATTAATGTTTTAACCATGCAATTTTTTTGAGTTTATATTATTTAATCTCATTATTTAAAATACATTCTTTTTTTTTTTTAATTAAATTAAATTTAATGAAATTAAAAAATATAATGTGGACAGTGATGCTTACAGATAAAGGAATGAAGTGTAATCATTGATGCATACATGTTATCGAGGGTCAAGGGTGGGGACCAAGATTGCAGCGTGTTAGGAAACAAGCCATGCTTCCCTCTCCTTCTCCCATATGTCTTTAGCAGACACTATATTTATCTCCCATTTCACATAATTCCTGTACTTCCCCATACCACAGCTTTTATTTTTCAGACAGTGTTTGTCAAAAAGTAGATACGTCATGTTCATCACTTTGCTCTCTCACTCTCTTTCTTGTCTTGCATTCATCCCCTCTAACCCTTTGTAGGATAACAAATTTTGTCAATATTAAAAAAAACAAAATGTCATAGTAAAGTAGATTTGTGTTTCTTTCATTATCCGTAGGAAACAATTTACAGCTTTTTTACTTTGAAGTTTTAATAAATGGATTTTCTTTCATAATCCTTTAAATCACACAAGTATTTTGAACCGTTTGGGGTGACATGGGAGCCACGTATGTAACTCCAAGTGGCTGTGAATACAAAGGTTCCTTAGACAGCAATAGTATGAACTAAAGCTAAACAAGGGGTCCCAGGTGCAGTGTGTAACACGGGGTGGGGTGGGGGTTGTAAACGGCTACGGTGGCTCTCCAAGTTACGTGATAACGGCTGACACCATAGTGATCGTGTCCTTCATAATGTAGACTGAGACAATATTTATAGATCTCACCAAGGAAAGGGAGAGGAGGAAGTCAACTGTTATGGGACGAGGTAGCCTGGCCTTGCAAGTGCAAGGCCCTTTGCAACTATTGTGCTGGGAGAAAATGAAGGAAAAATCCTTAAGAATATATTCCTGATACCTGGGAAGGCAAAAGGGATGAGGAACTTCCCAAGTCCCAACATAAGCCATTTTGGTGTCTTACGTTGGGATATCTGACAGCAGCGCAGATGATAGCGGCGCTGATGCATCAGAGGTGGGAGGCCTTATATGTGGGCCGTCCTAACTTGGCTAGTTAATTAGGCTAGCCAGGACATATTTCATTTTTATATTCTGCATTTTCCGCTGCAATAATTCCTCTAATATACCGTAATGTTCTTGTTTTATGCTAATTATTAGCTGTTCAATATATCAAGCAGGACCCAAAATGCTTGTGCTTATGAGAAGATATATAATAGTTTACGAAGACATCCGTATAAGGGCAAACATTTTCTACATAAAATTTCCGATATTGAGAATTTTCTGGTTCTTTCGTATCCTAAAACTCGAAACTTATAGCATACAGTTAATTAAAGTGAATGGATCACATCCAGCAAACAAGGGACAATATTGTGCACATTATACATTGAATACATTTGACATAATTACTATAAAGGAAAACATAAAATACAAAATAAATCTAATATAAAAAGATAAAGCAATAATGTGGGCATTATGAGATGTATCGAGTCTCTTTGGTTTTGATGTTACATCCTTCGATATCAAATTACAATAATATTATTCATTTGCAGTCCTGATAATATTTACATTAGTTAGGGTCACTTCCATAAGTTTTAAACTATTTGTTAAACGAGGGTCACCATATGATTTTTTCTGGTAAGCGCATTCGAAAGGTTAATCTAGAGATTCAAATTTTTTATGGACAATTTTAGAGGCACATCTCCACATAGGCGGAAATTTTTTAATATGCTCCAAGAGTATAATATATAATACTGTTTGGTGGTCCTTTATCAAAAAAAAAAAATATTTTCTTCCATTTATATCCCGTGCTTCCTTTTAAATTCCCTCACAATTATTTTGCCCCTTTATATTTGGAAAGGGAGCACAAGCTCCGCGAGCACAAAAAGAGCTCCATAAGCGGGCCTAGTACACATTCAAGAGAATAAATTCCTTTTAGAGCTAACCCAAGGTTAGGTTACCATATGATTTAACAATAATTGCAAAATTCTTTGCAATGTACACCAGTTTTAAAATGGATCGTTTAACACCCTGGAAAAATGAGTCTTTTTGTCTCTCTGTAACATGACATATTAGTTCATAAGGTTATCACTTATCAGAATTGAGAATTTTACGGTTCATCCATATCCTCATGATTTATAGCATAGTTATTATTTTCAAGCGAATGTAGCAACAAGGGGCTCCTAGGGCTACAGCACATAATGTAGGACGCTATTTTGAAATTATGGAGCACAAAACAGTAAATATATTTGACAATTGACATATATTTATCTTACTACAATTCCAATGACTGATATAAAATCAAAACAACTTATTTTCATGAAAAATAAGAGATGCTTAGAATATCAGTAAGAGATGCTGACAGAATCTAACTGCAAGAAGGAATGGGTCTTGAATCAGAAACAGATAGAACAGAGTAAGGAAAAGGAGGGAGCTTAGCCAGAGCACACCCTCCATGGCTCTGGTAGAAGGCAAGTCCCCATGAAAAGGATGGAAAGACTCGTGGGGAAAAGAAAATGTAAGATGCCAACAAGAGAGAGTTGGAACTCCAAGGAAAAATAGCTACAGGAAAACTAACAGAGAACTAATCCATATGTTTGAGAAGCATAGGAGGCTGTTCATTTGGGTTTAGGGAAACACAAGGAGTAATGGTGCGCAAAGTCTTGTAATGAGCAACATAGCTTACTAATAATAATTATCTATGACTTATAGAATATCTTTCTTTCTTCATATTATCAACCATCAAACACATAAATCACGCCCTATAAAATGTAAGCAGTGACCAATAATCCATAAACTAAGTCAGTTCAAGTAAAATCTGCCAAAATCAACTAAAGTTGGATCCAGGAATTCCTTTGGACATGAAGTCCATCTGTGACTTAGGGAATGACTTAAATTATATGGAACTCAAATAAGATTAAGATTTCATGTTAGTCACAATTTTCTTTCTTTATTATAACATTATGTAACTAAAGCTTACTGAGGTTGTAGAGATATGTG
Organism: Gastrolobium bilobum; assembly: GCF_033153095.1. Lineage (NCBI taxonomy): Eukaryota > Viridiplantae > Streptophyta > Magnoliopsida > Fabales > Fabaceae > Gastrolobium > Gastrolobium bilobum. The sequence goes on from NW_026899532.1 coordinate 576,671, forward strand.
GAAGTTATGTCAATAAGATAGCACCAGACTACATAACTTCTGTATAACACTTTGTTCACTCTCACTAATTGGATAACCTTAATATGTTAATCATCACAATACACCACTTAAGTAGCAAGTAGCAACACACCGAACAGCTGCAAATGGCACATGTGAAGACTCAAGACTTGAGGATCTAAAAATGTTTGGCTAATTTACTACGGTGAGTAACATGTGCATAGACAGGACAAAAAGTTAATGTTGATATGTTATAAGCAAATTACCCAATTTTTCATCCCCGAGCAGTGTCTCACACTGGAACAAATCGTTAGCGCAATCGTTGCACCACAGTAGTATTATAACTATGTATTCTAAAAAGTATATAGTTATAATTTTAAAGTTATTTTTTTTCTCTCTACGTCAGCCAGCCGACAAGTTTTCTGAAAAAAATTTGAAAAGAGAGAAAAAATAACTTTAATTATGTACTCCCTAGAGTACATAGTTATAAATACCACCAGTGAGTACACAGTGCAACTGTTGCACTAAAAATTTGTTCCTCACACTGGGTGAGATAGATGTAAACCACAAGTGGAGTCGTTTACATCAGTAGAGTGTAAGAGTATCATTACTCAAATAAGTACATTGATTGTTACTTTCAATTTGTCCATTCCTATTGTCTTATAAACATCTTAATCTTCTAGTTTCTTTATCTATATAATCACTAACAGAAAATCCCATTCATTCAATCGAATAATGTAAACGAAGGTGATATCAAACAAAAAAAACAAGAGCAAACGCTGCAACAAGAATGCCAAAAGAATAGCAACAGCCCTTTAAATAAAGAAGAACTTCAATAGTCACTCTTCACAAATAAGTCATTGAGAGGTGGCTTCCAATGCATTTATTCAAAATTACAGCCAATTAAACACCCTAAAAATCTGTCACCTACATCCTTTGAGTTGAAGTAGAATACTACCATAACTCATAACCATCAAATATTAAAATCTCTTACTCATCCAATTGTTGAAGTTCAGCTTTCAACTGTTCAATCTTGAGACCCATAGACCTCTGCAAAGCTCCTCTATCCTTCTCTGGCAACCTAGCCAACAACCCTTCGAACATGCTCAGAACTTCATTGACGGCAGCACGGGCACACTCGGCTTCTTCATCGAAATACACGGTGTCTTTGGACTCCAAAGCCATCTCTATCTCTTCCCTTGCTTCTGCAAACTTGAGGTTGATGGTGTCCACCTCCTTGTTATGATCCAACTCGCTGGACCCACCACTGAAACTCCTTAGATCATGCCGAATCGCGAAGTGGGTTCTCGTGATTTTGGAAAAAGAGTGGAACTTTGATGTGGGCATGATGTGAATCGATGGAGGGAAAGGAATCGGTGAAGTGGGTATTGGGGATGGGCGAAAAGGGTGCCTAATTCTGAAGAACATGAGTGAAAGATTCGCTCGTCGACTCATTCTGTTATATTCACAGAAGCAGCGGCGACACACACACAGAGAGAGAGAGAGAGAGGCGCTTAAACCTTAACGTAAAGGAAGAAGGAACTCGCAACTCTCAAAGTGAAAAGACGCTCAGGTGCCCCAAGCCCCCGACTCAACAAATCCAATTTTCATTAGTGTTATTTTGAAGAAGTGTATCTTATTTTAAAAGGAATTAAATTTGTGTTATTTTAAGAGAGAGATAAATGAGGAGATAGTTGATAAAAAAAAAGTGTGTGTCTTATGTTGTAGGAGAATTCTAGTCTCATGTCATAGATATATCAAGTATGAAACCTATCTATTTAAAAAAACAAACAATAAAAAAAATGAGCGCCACATCTTTTTATGATGTGTATAAGAAGAGTTTGTTTTTACAATGCAAAGAAAAATAAACCCCTTAAAACAATGTTTTTTTTTTCTTATCAATGTTTGCGAAATTTTGTTTCGTATTAAATTATTAGGGATGTTCTGTTGAAGATTTCACAAAATATATTGTGGTTAGATAATAATCTTGGCTCGCTTTTACATTTAATATTTTTTGTTTTTTGTGGGTAAGTGTTTTGAACTTAAAAGTTAGAATCACTGGGTGTGTATTATGTGCTTGAAAAAGGCTCATGAAGAGTACTTATATATAGAAGTGGTAGGATATGGTATTGAGTTATAGTGTGGATTTGATTCTTACTTTAGGGAAGTATATACTTATCATCAAAAAAGTTTATCACATTTACAACCAACTTAATCACTGTTAATTTTTGTCAATCTATTAATTATAATTTATTAGAAATTATTGGATCGCATTTATTAATAATTATTAATTCTTAATAAATTATAATCGATTGACGAAAATTAACATTGATTAGATTAGTTGTAAAGATAATATACCTTTTTAATGATAAGTATATTCTATACTCTAACTTTACGCCTGTCAGGCAATAGCTCTAAGGCCAAATAGATGTTATCTGCCATTAAGTTTGTGGCTCAATTGGCACTAGTTCAAATCTTGACTTTGGATTGATGTTAAATGTTTGACTCTTTTGTCAGGCCACTTTTTCTTCTGTGTCAGGCAATGTCAATTTCACAAGTACGAGACAGGGAGTTCCAACCCACTCGTGGCATTAGATAGGGAGATCCTTTATCCCCTTATCATTTTGTTTTATGCATTGAAAGACTGGCTCATCTAATCATTCATGTATTAAACAATAATCAGTGGAGACCTATTATTCTAAGGAAGCATGGTCCTCCGATTAGTCATTTATTTTTTGCAGATGACCTCCTCCATTTTGCGGAAGCGTCTCATTCACAAAATTCTCTCTTGTTTTTGTCTAGCATCTGGACAAAAAATTAATAATGATAAATCAAGGGTACTCTTCTCCAAAAATGTCAACCATGTTAGAGCCGCGAAGATAGCTAACACCATTAGGTTCTCTGTGACATTTGATTTAGGGAAGTATTTGGGCATACCGCTGTTGCATGATCGTGCTACTGCATCCTCCTTCAACTATATCATCCAGAAACTGGATTCCGGACTATCCAACTGGAAAAGAGGAACGTTATCCATGGCTGGAAGATCAACTCTAGCAAAATCGGTGTTAGCAGCTATTCCATGCAGTCTTGCCTGCTTCCTATGAAGACCTGCGATGATATCGAAAAGCGGTCACGCGACTTCTTTTGGGGGTCTTCTCGGGACAGTCAGAAAATCCATATTGTGGCTTGGAACAAAGTGTGTCAACACAGAGACAAGGGGGGCCTGGGATTCAGAAGAATGAGAGGGGTTAACCAAGCTTTTCTTATGAAGGTGGGCCATGGTTTGCTAACTCAGAAACATTTCTTTTTTGGGCTAAAGTTCTAAGAAGTAAGTATGCTGTTGGGGAAGACATCATTCCCAAACTGAATCAAGCTAGATGTCCTTCAAATCTATGGAGAGGGATCTTGAAAGTATGGCCAAAGGTAATTGCGGGTTCCAGGATTCAACTTGGAGATGGGAAGAGAACAAAATTCTGGTGTGATCCTTGGTTATTTGATAAATCTTGCATACAACCAAAAAATGCAGCTCTACTCACGGAAGAGGTCTCCAATTGGACAGTGGATAGACTAGTTGACTGTGACGGTAACTGGAATTGGAATTTGTTAAACCAATATGTCTCTGTCCATTCTTGTGCAGCAATTGCTAATATCATGCCCCAAGTGCTATTAATGGAGAAGATTTAGTCATCTGGGGCAACACCAGTGATGGTGTCTTCTCGGTCAGATATGCCTACTGCCTACTTCAAGAAGAAGGTCAGATGCCAGGTAGTCCTGTTGTTTTTAGCCATTGGAGATGGAAGGGACTAGCTAGGATCCAAATGTTCCTATGAAAAGCTTTAGGTGACCACCTCTTAACAAATGTGGAAAGAGCTAAGAGACACTTGTCAACCTGCACTCTTTGCCCCAGATGCAACATGGCCCCAGAAGATCTTATTCATATTCTCAGAGATTGTAATTGGAGTAGAGGCATTTGGAACCGATTTCAGAATCACTCTCTCAAACCCGATTTCTTTGACAGCAGCATACAGGACTGGATTCGGCAGAATCTCACTTCAGACAAGGTTTCATACTCTCTTTTGGACTGGAACTTGTTGTTTGGAGCTACCATTTGGCACATTTGGAGAGATAGAAACGATCTGATTTTTAACCAGAAAGTTTACAGCCAAGAATCGGTCATCCGAAGAGCAAAAATTTATGTTTCCAACGTTAAGGAGGTAGAAAATGTAATAGGGTCGGTTGGGACGAAAATAAGTTCCACTTGTGAGAAACTGATCTGTTGGACTTTTCCACCACATGAATGGTTAAAACTCAATGTTGATGGCTCTAGTACCAATAGAGGAGCCCAATCAAGTTGTGGGGGAGTCATCAGAGACGACTCAAGAAGATGGATCGTAGGATTTAGTAGGAACCTTGGCAGGGGATCTTCTTTAAGAGCTGAGGTTTGGGGGCTACTAAATGGTATTCGAGTAGCTTGGAACTTAGGCTGTAGAAAGATCTTGATAGAAGGGGATTCCCAAGTTACTGTTAACTTAGTTCTCAATGGTTGCAAAAAGAACCACCCAGTTGCTCCTCTGATTCACCAAGTGCAAGCTTTGCTTCGTAGACAATGGCTAACGAAACTATCTCACACTTATAGAGAGGGTAACATGGTAGCCGATATCCTAGCTACTCATGGGAGCAAGTGGACAGACTGGGAGTGTCATATTCTCCAAGAACCTCCTCTTGAATATAGAGCAACTCTTAGTAGAGATTTGATGGGTATTTGTAGCCCAAGAACTTTAAACATTCTGTAACCTTTTTGTAATTCCTCCTTTGCAAAAAATAAAATATCACAAGTACGAGTACATCCTCTTAGGTGACCCGATGCATAAAATTTGGATCTTATCTCAACTATGTGGCACATGGTTATAACTGATCTTTCGTGCAAATAGCAAATTGGGTGTCATTTTTATTTAGCTACAGCATTCCTTGGTTATTCAATGAGTTTTGGCATTTAAAAAAGTTGCATAACATAATTTTGTTTCATATATGCACAAAAAGTAAGCAAAATCTTTTTTTTTTCCTCTCTCTTTTCTTTAATAAGTTTCTTTTTTTTTTTTTTTTTTTTTATGGATTGCATGAGACATGTAGAATCATATTCCCATTAAAAAAGAAGTCATATTTGTGACTTTTTTTTTAACACGAGCGAAAACTATTTTTTTTTTTTTTTGATAACAAGCGAAAACTATTTTCATTCCATCAAGATAGTGGTTATAGGCAGCAAGAACCAAGTATAAGGCTTTCAAATGCAGATATATTGGGTTCCATTTTTTTTTTCTGATATAATTATAACAGATATAAAACACCAAAGTCTTTTACCTTTTTTTTTTTTCTTACAGTGGCCTACTTGTAATACCTTAGATATTCGTGTGTACCACAATGTATACACCGGTTAATGTTATCGCTTCATATTTTGAATTATTATTATTTTTCACGGCTCTCCTATGTGTTTTCATGACATGAGTTTTGCACCCCATTTAATGTCTCACTTGTTCAGAATCTTTCAAAGTATGTACTATGTAAAGTCCAATATTTACAAATTTTATTAGGCTAGAACTCAGATATCCGGAAACGCTATTTTTCGTAAAAGATGTGTGTGGGATGTGTGTCGGATATGTACCACAATGTATTTGTGAGAAATAAAGGGTTTGGTGTTTGTCATTTTAAATGACATAAGTTATGTCATTTTTGGAGAGAGATAGAAACAGAAAAACAGAAATCATGGGAGAGAGAAAGTGAGTGGTTTTTTTTAAAATGACATAACTTTCTGTCATTTAAAATTACAAACACTTTATATGCCAAATGAGATATCATTGCGTAGATTTCAAAAAGTTATGTGGAATCAAAAAAAGAATTACTTGATTTGGATACTCAAGTCAAAAGTTATGGCCTTCAGAAGTTTTACGATTAAATTATTATTATTTTTTTTGAAAAAAAAATGTGATACGTGTCAACACCTGATAAGTGACGCCTAAATTAGACGTGATTGCCTCTTGAGTGACGCCCTATTTAAGGGTGATTGATAACGCCAAATTAAGCGTATTATTGTGCAATAAATATGTAATTATTTTCAAAACTGTCATAAATTCGTAATTTTTTATTTAAAAAACAATATATCCATTTTTTTGCCGCAAATCCACGCTATAAATCAATACCATATCTACATATAAGTACTCTTCATGAGCCTTTTTCAAGCACCATACTACACACCCCGTGAATCTAACTTTAAGTTCAAAACACTACTCATAACCAAAAAGTACAAAAAATATTAAATGTAAAAGATAAGGGTGAAAGTGGACTGGGTTGGGCCAAGCTTTTCCCTGAAAAGCCCAAGCCTACGTCAAAAAATTTCAAATTGGCCTCGCCCAAGCTTAGTGTGAGTCTAACTGTTAGCCTGACTTGGCCCGTTTATAAAAAACAAATGGTCTGGCTTGGCCCGTTAGCCTGTTAATTTTTAACTTCCAAGCAGAACCATGAATCAACTTTAGAAAGTACTCAAATTCTGTTGCTACACCAAAAACCATAATTTCAACATCCAAACAGAATCATGAATCATAACAAAACTCATACAATATGCATTTAAGTCATTTTCAAAAGCAAAATGCTCAAACTAAATAACATATATTTCATCAAATCCAACAAACAAATCCATACTATGTAAATTAAAATAACTACATGAATCCAACAAACACATCATGATGCTTGTAGTAAGTATAACATCTTCCAAAAATCTTTTAATATATTCATATACACAATCTAACATGTTGAGATGTTGGTTCCTCCTATATAAGAAATAAAGTAAGATTTCTATTAAAATATAATCGAATATAATTAAGTTATAAATAATTGCAATTGATTAAATTTATATCTTTTGCTTTTTCTTCAAGGCATACTTACTCTATTTTATTTTAGAGTAAATATCATTTTTGGTCCCTAACAAAAAACACGTCCTCACTTTAGTCCATTACAAAAAAAAATTAGTCAGTTGGTTCTAAACAAATTTAAAGTGGACCCATTTAGTTGAAATCGTGGTCCCTCACAATTTCAAAAAAGACCCATATTAGTCCCTCAAAAGGACTAAAATAGGTCCACTTTGAATTTGTTAGGGACCAATCGACTAATTTTTTTTTTTGTAAGGGACTAACGTGGGGACCGTGTTTTTTGTTAGAGACCCAAAAGGGTATTTACTATTTATTTTATTTAAAATAAATAGTACAATATAGGTCGGCATGTAGGCATATAGGCCCGACCTTTTGAAAGTGGGCTTACAGCCTTTTTATTAAACAGACTTTTTAAAGGCTCAAGCCCGACCTATTATACAAAATATACTAGGTCAAGTCTGGCCTGATGTAGGCCAAGCCATAGAATACATAAAACATACATGCAGTATAGAATAAAACAAGCATCACTACAAATATTTTGTGAAATCTTCAACAGAACATCACTAATAATTTAAAATGACACAAGATTTCGCAAACTTTGATAAGAAAAGAAAAGACACTGTTTTAATAACAAAACTGATAAGAAAACTGTAAAAACTTCAGAAGCTTAATTTCATGTTTTCAAAAACATGGTGAAACCAGGCTCTCAATGTAAATACATTGATTGAACCAAATATCGCGGCCCTTAACATCAGGATACACAAGGTAAAAAGGATGTCCTGCACCAATCTGTCTGTCTACCTTCGGGTCATACAGAGCTGGTCCAAAGGTAGTATACAATAGAACCGCACCCTTTTTTGATATGCACCATGGCTTTGTATAAGGAATAAACCCACCAATCTGAAGTTCCACACGAGGGATTACCATAAATTTAACCCATGACTCTTTAACACCATATTCCTTCATTAGCCACACAACCATTAAGTGGGTTCTTTCACAGTCATAAGAAACACAAAGGCAGTCTTTCAAGACAGCTTGTTCAAGGTAAAGAGGATTGTCATCACCAAAATCAGGCAGCAACACATTGCTAAATGTATCCTTTCCCAGGTCAAAAGAAAGCATTTCCCATTCAGGACGGTTAATAGATTTAGCTCTATTTGCCACCCAATTCAAATTGCCACACACAAATTTCCCATCATGCATAGACACGGGATAACCAGCGAATTTCAAATTCCGTTCTGTTTTCCAAGATCTATCACCAAATGCATAAACTTTGGTAATAGTTTTGTGCACTTCATTAGACCTCGGATCACGAAAAACAAGAACCACCTTGTACTTGTCACTCACGTGATCATAACCAAAACCATCAAACAAGGCAATCTCATCACCATCTACATACATAGACGGAGTTTTTCTGGACAACAACCTTGTAGATGGGTTCCACAACCGGGCATGGGTTTGACTTTGATGAATGAAACACACCAACCCATTGCAGGACCCACAGAGTTGGTAATTGCGCCTCATGGTGAAGTCAACATCCTCAGAAAGAGTTAATGGGTTGTTAAATATTGATTTCACGGAGCACGATCCTAACTCTCCGTTGCCGTTTCTGGTGGGTATCAGCAACCGGTGGTGGGTCAAGGTTGGATCCACCGTGGACATAGAAAGGTGCAATTTTGCGAAGTGGGTATCGGAGATCATTGACTTCCATTGCTTGCACACACACCTGCATCGCAAAAGAGACCTCACAGGGAGCCTCAGCAGGATTTCATATATGACATCGCATGGAAATAGTGCTTGTGGCGACGCGTCCTTCTCACTCGCCATAATCGTTTGTTAGTTCACTTGTCTCAACCCAGTATATTTATAGACTAGGGTTCATGGGTCTCATACCTATTTTTAAGAGGGAATCCAAATTTATTTAATATGAGAAAATGAGTGAGATAAAGTACCAGGATACAAAAAAAAAAAAAGTTTACGAAATAATTAAGATCTTTTTACTTATACGATCCTGTTAAATAACATAACAGTGAATTTAGGATATCGTGACACACAAATAATGTTACGCACAATGTACGCACAATGTTACGATCACATCTTAAGTTGATTTTCGTTAATCAACGGTTATTATTTATTGCGAATTAATAATTAATTAATGAGTTTGATTTGAAAAATGATAACCGTTGATTGACGGAAATCAACGGTTAAAATATGGTCATAACATTGTGCGTAACATTATTTGTGTGTCACAATATTCTATCCCTACCAAAAAAATAAAATAACGGGGAATCTACTTCTAATAATTTATATAATAATTAGTTTAAATTTAAATAATTAATTTTGTTGTGTTATGAAGAATTTGTAGCATATCAACACCCATTTCTTCAGTTTCAGGATTAAGATTTTTATAATATTTTTATAACATACTTAATCTTAAGTAATTCATATGATAAAATTTAAAAATGCAATTGTTTGTCTATTTTATGTACTTGATCATTAAAGCCAACTAATAACGTTTCTCATATAATTTGAGCAAACATATATATATTTTTAAGCAAACATATTTAACATCATCTATTATGTTATCAGATATTTTCTTTTATTTTTTTATTTTGTTTTATAAAAATATCATGTAATTTGAATTTGGTTAAAAGATATAAATATATGAAATATATTGAAAAGATATATGTTGACTTATTTGTAGAATGTAGATTTTTTTTTTTTTTTTTTTTTGATAATCAAGTTGATTTTATATTTTTTTAGTGAATCTTAAATATATTTTATATTTATTTAAATTTCAATATATAATAACCAAATAAATATCAATCATAAATAAGATAAGATAAGAAGAATAGAATTAGGATTTCAAATTTGAATAGAAATTAAATTTAAATACGATAAGACTTATTTTATTTTCTAGTATGATTTATATAGTATAATTTATGTATTATGAATATTTTGATTAAATTATATAAATTTTTGTTTTAATTATAATTCTAAAATATACTTAAGTTCGACTCCTCACCCCAAAAAAGTAGATTATGGCTCCTCCTCTAGTCTTAGATATTTTGTTTTTTTATAAACCATAAGTATCTTCTATAAGAGGCAATTTTGTTCGAGTCGAAAACATCCACATCATGATGGGGCTAGCTCTCCTAATTTTTTTTTTTTTTTGCATTCTTAAGGACTTAAACCCAATACCTTTCTAAAGCGGAATCAAGCATTTACCACTTGAACCAACACCCTTTAGTTGGTCTTAGAAATCTATGAATAGTGATACCCGAGGGCTTTTTCACCCTTTTGCCCCTCATTAATTAATTAATAACCATTTTGCCCCTGATTCGAAACTATCTACCAATCTGCCCCTCTTTAATTGACTACCTTGCATATTTAATCGATTAAATGGTCAAAACAGGCAAAAATGGCTGTTGGGAGATTTAATCGACTAAATCTCCCTATTTAATCGATTAAATCTCCCAACAGGCAACAAAGGGAAACAAGTCAGTATGATTTTTTAATCGATTAAGTAGGGAGATGTAGTCGATTAAATCTCCCAACAACCATTTAATTGATTAAAAATGCAAGTTAATCGATTAAATAAGGGCAGATTGGTGGATAGTTTTGAATCAGGGGCAAAATAGTTATTAATTAATTAATGAGGGGAAAAATGGTCAAATAGCCGATACCCGAGTGATTGACCCTTTTGCCCCTAATTAAATTAAAAAAATTATAATTTCGCCCCTGTCCCAAAATTATACATTAATTTACCCCTGTTTAATCGTGGGCTAGTTTAAGTAATTGATTATATGGATTAAGTAATTGATTAAGTGATGAGGTTTTAATTTAATCGATTACTTAATCCATATAATCGATTAACTTACACCAGATTAGTTTTTTAAAAACTTATTTCGATTGAAGGGGGTTAAAAGAAAAGAGGTAATTGACTACCCCTTAAACCCTAACTCTTAAATTCGTGATTTTTGCTAGAAATCTTCCTCAAATCATATGGTGGGTTCTTTCCCCAACATCATTCTTTCCTTTCTCCAAGTAATCGATATGTATTTTTCGGTTGGCTTGATTTTTTCCTTTTTCTTTTTTTTTTTGGATTTATGAACCCTAGATCGAAATGAACAATTTTGGTTCGATTGGATTGATTTTTGGCTTTGATTTTTCGTTATAATGGTTGTTTAGTTTAGGCTTTGATGGTTGTATATGGTTTACGGTTTGTGGTTATATAGGTTTTGTAAAAAAAAAAATTGTCGATTTTCAAGACTAATTTTTGAGTTTTTTTTATTATGCTTGTATTTTGTGTTGTTGATAAATTGCCATATGTTTTTGTAGGTTTGTGTTGTTATAATGGCTAGAGGACGGACCTGCAAAGAGATCCACGATTGAAAGACAGTCCAAGCACCACACGACGATTCTTCTTCGAGAATTGTTGAGCCTGACCCTGTAGACTTGCCATTTGGATATTTGCTCGATGAAGATCCCAAGGAGCATGCGAGATTTATATCTGGTTTTATTAGCAGAGTCATTTGTGAGCCGAAGTCATTGGATTCAACATTCTTTTTTACAGAGGGATTTGACGTAGTGGTTGTTACGAGCCTATATGAGAAGCTCATATTCTTGAAGGCCCAGGAAAGGGCTACAAGAAGAGGAAATAAAAGAAAGATTCATTTATCAATACTAATCTTAGTGCGACAGCAATTGAGCAAGCATCAGACCACAAAAAGGCATCAAAGGTCCAGAATTCCACTACCCATAGGTAAATTCTATAAATAAGAGGTAAAGCCTACATGTATGGTGTACTCTCTCTTATTATTATGTTGCCACTATACACACACACACATCACCCCTTTGGCTATGTCGTTAATCCTAGTTCACAGTGATTTGTTACCCTCAAAGGTATCTCTTTCATAGATACTTGAGAAAGCTCTTAGATCCAAGATACATTCACTAGTCTCTAACTAGACATCTCTATTCTTAGGATATAACATTGACACCATCTGTGGAGAAAGGTAAACTCCTACTCCCACTACCAACATGGTGAACATAAGAAGTAACAGCCACTAGCAACCATTGCATTGCGATGATATAATATTATACATGTTATCCCCATGTTCCGTAATATGTTCCCATCTTCTTGTGTACTTTCCCATTCTTTGGTTGTTCCCTTTGAATGCATGTCCCCATCTGCTTATGTACTATCCTTTTCTCTGGTTGCTTGCTGGAATTGTACCATGTTGAATGCATGTGTTTGTTTACCACTTACTTCAAAGACATTGGTTGTTCCTATATTTATGTCGTGGGGACATACTCCCTAACACCTTTTTCTTTGTGTTTGTTATATGCTGGATTTGTATTGGCCACTTATATTTGTGGCATAACGTGTTTGTGAATTGAATGAACTCATATTGTTAATTTTTTACAACCTCAGGAGTATGGAAGGCGGTAATGACAAGAGTTGGATGTACAATCGTAAAAATGATAAAGGACAATTAACTCGAGCCTTCTTTGATGGTTTGGAAGTGTTCATCCAGTTCGCTTGGGAGCGAAGAGTACTAGAAAGTAGGAAAATCAGTTGTCCGTGTGTGAAGTGTAAGTGTATGAAGTTTCAAACTACGAGCCACGTGAAGGTGCATCTGTGTAGGAAGGGCTTCATGGAGGGTTATGAATGTTGGCATTACCATGGGGAGATTCAACAGACACCAAGTGGTTATTATTACGGGAAATTCAATCAATGAAACAACCTCAATGAATATGAACAGTTAGCTATGTATGCAGCGGGACCGTCGATTGGGCATCATTTTCATCCTGGTACTCATGTTCAAGCTCCTCACATGGCTAAGGACCCTAATCCTAAAGCTGAAAGGTTCGACAAAATGCTTCAAGATGCGCGACGTCCATTATGGGATGGTTGCAAGCACTATGAAGCTAGGGCACACACAACGCTATCTACTACCCTAGAGACACTTAGCTTGAAAAGTGATCATCGAATGTCTGAGTCTGCTTACAGCGGATGGATGCAGTTCACGAGTCGAGTTGTTCCCAACAACAATAAATTGGCGAAGGATTTTTACCAAGCAAAAAAAAAGGTTAAAAAGCTTGGGCTTGGATATGAAAAGATTCGTTGTTGTCCAAAGGGTTGTATGTTATATTACATGAAAATGTTGATTGCACCAACTGTAAGTTTTGTGAACATGACAGATACAAAGTTATGAGGAACGGAGGGAACACAAGCCTTCAAGTGTTTAGCGAGATGTGGTACTTTTCTCTTGTGCCTAGGCTTCAGAGATTGTTTTCTTCAGAACAAACGGCTGGTCACATGAGATGGCACCGGGAGTATCATAGGGATGACAAATTTGTGACGCATCCATTTGGTGCTGAAGCCTGGATTCATTTTGACAAGAAAAATCCTTTGTACATACATGATTTCATTTTGACAAATTTCATGACCTAGTTCAAGGGGAAATGACTGTGGATAAATACTTAGCCAACTCATAAAATTTGGCCAAGTATTCATAAATCAAACTTTGTACATGATGTTTGTAAAGTTTGCTTATTAAAGCATGGGGCAGGTTATAATTACAAACTTTTTTGTTTACAAACTCTTACAAACTACACTATCTTCTCCCGGGAGAACACTAATTTCATTATGTTCTCCCGAAAGAACATAGTGTAATTTGTAAAAAAAATTCAAAAAAATTTGTAAACAGATCCTTCCCCTTAAAGCATTGTCTTTTCTATTCTAATCAAACTTTGTACATTCACCAAATATTGGTAGACAGTAGTGAAGCTTGTGTTATTCTATACTGCATGCATTTTTTATATATTGTGGTTAGACAATAATCCTGGCTAGCTTTTACAATTAATATTTTTTGTACTTTGTGGGTAAGTGTTTTTCAAGCACATAAAACACACCCCATGATTCTAACTTAAGTTATAGCGTGAATTTGTTTCTAACTTTATGCCTGTCAAAGTTTTGACGAAGGCAATAGTTCTAATACTGTATGGCCAAATAGATGTTAGTTGCCATTAAGTTTGTAGCTCAATTGGCACTTGTACAAATCTTGACTTTGGATTGATGCTGAAGGTTTGACTCTTTGTTAGGCCACTTTTTCTTCTCCCTTGCATACCTGCTTGCATCTCCAATATAACTAGAAAGTGTAGTTTTAGTTATAATATTTCTCCACCATCGGTTTATAAATAGTATGTTACTCTCTTAACTTCTTTGCCAAATCTTGAAGTCACTTTTGATTTGGGGTAAAGCATAGTAGAGCTGTCAAATTGGGCTGTAGCCCGTGGGACGGCCCGTTTAGCCCTAAATCCAGCCCCAACAAAATTCAGCCCCATATGTTGGGGGCTTTTTTCAACCCCAACCCCATATAGCCCCATCATTTATTGGGTAGGGCCGGGCTAACCCGCGGACAGCCCACATTCCCTGACCAAGTTTCTATCTTAAGCGAGAATTAGGTTTAGCGTTTTTATTCCTTCACATTTGTTCCATTCTACCTTTTCCAAGTTCCACCGCGTTATACCCACACTTCACCGGTTATACATCGTCGCCGCTTCCGCCGCCGCCGAAGGCTTTCAGGATCACCGGAGACCTACCTCCAGCGGCATGAGTCGCACCGTTGAATCCTTCAGCAGTCCTCGCCCTGCAGGTCCGCCGTTTGCCGCCTCCCGGAGATACCCCAGGACCCCGCCCGTCGTCCCCGAGGACTGCCGCAGCGACTGTGACTCGTCGTCGTCAGTAGTCGACGACGGAGACGGTGACATCGTTGCTTCCTCGTCGTCGTCGATGTCGTCTCGCCGTTAGCCGTTAGCCGTTGTCGTTTGATCTCAACGTGCCGCCGTTGGATGATGCTGATGAGGCAGCGTACGGAGGCGGCAATGACCTTCAGCACCGTTCTCTACCTCTGAATAAATGAATGGATCAACTCGTCGAAGAAATTATTAATTTTTTTTTTTACCTCTTTTCTCTTTGAATTTTTTGTCCTTTCTTTTTTTTCCCCTTTTTTTAACTGCGGAAAAAAATGAAATGAAAATGAAAATCATGATTGATGATCAGTTATAAGATTACGCTAATATGATCTTAATTTCTGTTAGAGTAATTATTCATGGTGTATGAAAAAGGCTATTATTGCTCCTTTTTTTTAGTTTTTTCTCCTAAATTAATAAATTTTATTTTATATATAAAATTTATTTTATAAATTTATTTAATTTGAGGATAAAATAAATTTGTATTTTCTTATTAGTTTTGTATATAAAATAAATAGTTTCAGGTTTTAATTATATAATCAATTGCTTGCATTGATTATTCTTTGAGGTTTTGTTTAAATCAGATAAATTCAGTTTAATCTATTTTTGAGTATATATATCTGCTTGTAATTGTATATCTGAAAGCTGGAAAATACTAGACAATATTTCTTAGTATTTTAATTAATTATTTTTTGGCCCGTGGGCTGGCCCTAACCCATGGGGCCATATAAATTTTTTGGCCCGTGCGGGCTTTTTAGCCCGCACGGGCTAAAAAGCCCGCACGGGCCTTTTGACCCTAACCCGCGCAGGTCAAGGCTTAACGAGCCGGGTTGGCCTGTTTTGACAGCTCTAAGGCATAGAATCTGAATATACTTCACTTTTGGGCTACCAAAGCATATTCCTTTGAAACTCAAATATAACCAACCAATGTCTTACAACATTCTCTTCCGTCGTTAGGCTATAACTCACATGAATAGATATTGATTAGTTAGAACCTATGGAGTAATGGCAACCCAATGCATAAAATTTGAATCTTATTTAATGAGTTTTGGCAATTAAAAGAGAAGTCATATTCGTGACCTTTTTTTGTAGTATACGAGGCAAAACTATTTCCCTTACAAGATGATATACTAATACCACCAACCTCAACAAAGATTGTGGTTATAGGCAGCAAGAACCAAGTCTAAGGCTTTCAAGTGCAGATATATTCGTGCCCTTTTATTTTCTCTTATAAACTCCAAAGTCTTCTACTCAATGGCGCACCACACAAATTTTTTGGAGAAAAAAAAAATATATATTTTGGGTGATGAACAAAAATCACATGATTCAATTTAATCTATTAAAAAAAAGTCGACTCGTGATCACTTTAAAATCTAAAACAAACCCATGTTAGTTCTTTTGAAGGATTAATGTGAATCTTTTTGAATTTCAGAGGACCATGATTTTAATTATCTAAGTCTATTTTTGAATTCTGAGGGATCACGAGTAGATTTTTTTTCCCTAAGAAATTAAATTGAGGCCCATAATTTTTGTTGAGAACCCAAAATGTTCTATTGTAACAGTTTAGTTGACTCTTGATTACTTTTTTATATTAAGTTAAAGTTTTTTTTTTTATATATATTCTAATACCACCAACCTCAACAAAGATTGTGGTTATAGGCAGCAAGAACCAAGTCTAAGGCTTTCAAGTGCAGATATATTTGTGCCCTTTTATTTTCTCTTATAAACTCCAAAGTCTTCTACTCAATGGCGCACCACACAAATTTTTTGGAGAAAAAAAAAATATATATTTTGGGTGATGAACAAAAATCACATGATTCAATTTAATCTATTAAAAAAAAGTCGACTCGTGATCACTTTAAAATCTAAAACAAACCCATGTTAGTTCTTTTGAAGGATTAATGTGAATCTTTTTGAATTTCAGAGGACCATGATTTTAATTATCTAAGTCTATTTTTGAATTCTGAGGGATCACGAGTAGATTTTTTTTTCCTAAGAAATTAAATTGAGGCCCATAATTTTTGTTGAGAACCCAAAATGTTCTATTGTAACAGTTTAGTTGACTCTTGATTACTTTTTTATATTAAGTTAAAGTTTTTTTTTTATATATATTCTAATACCACCAACCTCAACAAAGATTGTGGTTATAGGCAGCAAGAACCAAGTCTAAGGCTTTCAAGTGCAGATATATTCGTGCCCTTTTATTTTCTCTTATAAACTCCAAAGTCTTCTACTCAGTGGCGCACCACACAAATTTTTTGGAGAAAAAAATATATATATTTTGGGTGATGAACAAAAATCACATGATTCAATTTAATCTATTAAAAAAAAGTCGACTCGTGATCACTTTAAAATCTAAAACAAACCCATGTTAGTTCTTTTGAAGGATTAATGTGAATCTTTTTGAATTTCAGAGGACCATGATTTTAATTATCTAAGTCTATTTTTGAATTCTGAGGGATCACGAGTAGATTTTTTTTCCCTAAGAAATTAAATTGAGGCCCATAATTTTTGTTGAGAACCCAAAATGTTCTATTGTAACAGTTTAGTTGACTCTTGATTACTTTTTTATATTAAGTTAAAGTTTTTTTTTTATATATATTCTAATACCACCAACCTCAACAAAGATTGTGGTTATAGGCAGCAAGAACAAGTCTAAGGCTTTCAAGTGCAGATATATTCGTGCCCTTTTATTTTCTCTGATAAACTCCAAAGTCTTCTACTCAGTGGCGCACCACACAAATTTTTTGGAGAAAAAAAAAATATATATTTTGGGTGATGAACAAAAATCACATGATTCAATTTAATCTATTAAAAAAAAGTCGACTCGTGATCACTTTAAAATCTAAAACAGACCCATGTTAGTTCTTTTGAAGGATTAATGTGAATCTTTTTGAATTTCAGAGGACCATGATTTTAATTATCTAAGTCTATTTTTGAATTCTGAGGGATCACGAGTAGATTTTTTTTCCCTAAGAAATTAAATTGAGGCCCATAATTTTTGTTGAGAACCCAAAATGTTCTATTGTAACAGTTTAGTTGACTCTTGATTACTTTTTTATATTAAGTTAAAGTTTTTTTTTTATATATATTCTAATACCACCAACCTCAACAAAGATTGTGGTTATAGGCAGCAAGAACAAGTCTAAGGCTTTCAAGTGCAGATATATTCGTGCCCTTTTATTTTCTCTGATAAACTCCAAAGTCTTCTACTCAGTGGCGCACCACACAAATTTTTTGGAGAAAAAAAAAATATATATTTTGGGTCATGAACAAAAATCACATGATTCAATTTAATCTCTTAAAAAAAAAGTCGACTCGTGATCACTTTAAAATCTAAAACAGACCTATGTTAGTTCTTTTGAAGGATTAATGTGAATCTTTTTGAATTTCAGAGGACCATGATTTTAATTATCTAAGTCTATTTTTAAATTCTGAGGGATCACGAGTAGATTTTTTTCCCTAAAAAATTAAATTGAGGCCCGTAATTTTTGTTGAGAACCCAAAATGTTCTATTGTAACAGTTTAGTTGACTCTTGATTACTTTTTTTATATTAAGTTAAAGTTTTTTTATATATATATTCTTTTATATTTTAATATATTTAAAATTTTCTTTAAATTTTTTTTCTTTTATTCTAATTGTGCAAACATTAAAAAAAAATTCTAGGTCCAGTATTGCTTCTACTAGTAGCCCACTCGTAATAATACCTTGGGCATATTCGTGTCTACCATAATGTATACACCGGTGAATGTTATCGCTTCATCTTTTTCTTTTTCCTTTTTTTCTTTTTTTCTTTGTCATTGCTCACGTATGTGCTTACATGCAATGACTTTTGCACCCCATTTAATGTCTCCCCTGTAGAGCCCAATACTCGCAAATTTTATTAGGCTAGAATATATAATTATCCGATTAGATCATGGGATTTTGATATTTTTTAGCTAGACCCAGTACACATTGATTATAAGAAGTAAATTTACGTTTAGGGACCACCGGAGTGGACTTGACATTGACATCATCCCCAACTTTTAAGCCTTTTGACCTCCCTCAAAAGTCATTTGAATTATTTGCTGTACCTTTACCCAGCAACCAAAAAGTAAACATGTGCCAATAAGCAATGACACAATTGGCTAAGGAGTCGACTCATACATTTAAAAAGATTGGCTAAAGAGTCGACTCATACACTTAAAAAAAAGACGTGGGTTTAATTCTCTAGCTGATATGAGACTCTTGTTTGATGGGTGATCTATAAAGTGGGATTTTTTTTTTTCGCTGTCTTTCCGAAAATTCTTCTGGAGGTTGAAAAGTTTACCCTAATTCTAGTGAAATATACATATCTACTCCCACCTAAACTTTTTTTCTAAAAATAAACATGTTTTATCTTCAACCAAGAGCCACATGTCTCAGATTAAAAAGACAACGAAATTTACTTAAAAAACAAAAAGACAAAAAGAAGCAGAGTTTTGGATTACATCGAAGTCCTCGTTATTTCTTTTTATGTTAATTTTAGCATCATTATCTGTGAGTCCACCAAGTAACAGATAGTCACCATGCTCAAATAGGATAATTGTGAAATGAAACTGTAAAGGTCTGAAGAACAATTTATGATTTCATGATAGCCATGAAAAGCGCACACCAAATCCATCTTATTCTATTTCTTCCAGTTTCTATTTGCTTCTGTTGATTCATTCCGTGAATCAAGTGTAATAGGAAAAATGCCATAAAAATTTAGAAAACCATTTTTAATGCTTTGTGCTTCCCCACTTGGCAAGTGGCAACCAACAAGTATAACATATCACTTGTAATGCTCAGGCTTCAAGACACCAACGTAGGGCAAATTTCTATACATTTCGGCAAAATCCATTCCATAACCAACAACGAAATAATCTGGACACTGCATATGAGAAATATGTAAACACAGTCAGTAGATATCATTGCAACTTACGCTGCTTAGTAGTCAGAACATAGAACTATGGCTGCATTTGATTTACTAAAAAAAAGGGATAGCTCATCACACAAAAAAATAACCCTGAATTTTGTTTAATTGTTTAAGAGAAATATGTTTCTCATGTTGCATGAACATGCAACACACAAAAAGTGGGGTGAGACCCACTTTTTAAAAAAAATTCTCTCTTTTTAGTGGGTTTCATTTACGTTTTTGTGTGTTGTATGAGACAAATTATCTCATGCAACATAGAGAAACATATACCCCGCTGTTTAAATAAAGTCCCATGATATGCATCAAACGCAACCTTCATGTCAACACCAGAATCTAGGCACTGTTATTGCGTAATACTGAGATTCACGCTAAAATTGTCTAGGGAGATAAAGGAACAACTACAGCAGAAAATTAGAAAATTACAATTATCATAACTGCAGCATATCTACAATACACTTCCACCCCAAAGGTTAATTGGACATTGATACAAGAAGCAAGAGAGTTATTTTCTTTGATTTTTTAATTTTTTTTTAGTGGAAGTTAAAGCAAGTTCTGAAAAGTTTTAGGAAGCCCCTCACTCCTCAGACATCATGTTCAATTGCAACACCTATGACACATTAAATCAGAGCACATGTGGCATGTATTTGACTGCAGAAAAAAAAAATAACACAACCGAAAAACAAAAAACATGGATGAGTCCAACAAAGGGAGGAGCATCATACCTCAAAGCCACGGTAGTATTTCCCTTCACCCACCAGCTGAAAATGAACTTTTCTCCTTGCTGGTTTATCAAGGAAAGTGCACACAGAGACAGAGGACGCTCCTTTGGATTTCAAGTGCGCAATTACTCTGGATAAAGTATGTCCTGTGTCTACAATGTCTTCAACCTAATCATCAATCAAATCTTAAAAATTTAAAAGGTTCATACTTACAACTACATAAATACATACATGAGTTAGTTTTTTAGATCATAATTACAACTACGTTGCCTTTGATTTCAAATTACATCATGTTTTCGACCCATAAATATAATAAGATGGAATAAAATACCTAAAACAATGGTATGTTAATTTTATTTATTCCATTCCATAAAACTTAATTTCATTATATTACACATGCTATTATACCAATTTCACTCTATAAACTTGTTTGGATAAAGAAACTGATTGTATCTTTAAGAGTGGGATTATGTTGAGTGGAGTATAGTAAACATAGGTAAGAGGGTAAAGGGGGGGGGGGGGGGGGGGGGGGGGGGGGGGGAAAGAGAAAGGTTACCAAGATGACGTGGTGGCCGTTGACGTCAACCTTCAAATCGAAGGAAATGGTGGGTGCGGAATTGGACTCGGTTCCAGAACCGTAGGATTCAGCTCGGACGAAATCAACGGCGATGGGGAGGTCGATTTTGCGAACGAGGTCGGCCAAGAAGAGAAATGCGCCGGTGGCGACGCCGACGAGAACGGGAGGCGGAGACTCGGCGAGAAAGTCGGCGGAGATTTGGGAGGCTAGGTCGGAGACTCGGCGAGAGATTTGGTCCTCGCTCCAAAGGACTCTCTCTATGTGGGAATGCATGGTGGCCATTACCACACCCCCCTAACACACACACACACACAGAGAAGGGTTTAAGGGATATGTGGTATTACTACTATTGATTATTGTTCTTTTTGGAATTATACTTTGGAATTTTTGTAGTTGGATTCCTTCTCTTCTCATTTTCACACACATGACATGACACACCACCGACTATTTTACATTTAAATATTCAATGATTTTTGTACAAATTATATTTTTCATGGAGTTTACCCTCTCAGCGTTAAAATTTTGTGTTTTTTTTATTAATATCAAGTGAAAAATATTGTAAGAATCAAATTGTGTTACTATCCTTCAATCTCACGGTTAGATCGATTATATTGATCCAACGGTTATATTTATTTTCATCTTTGCATGGTTATGATTTTCCATATTTAAAGTGAAAGCATTAAATATGAGAAATCATAACCATACAAAAGTAAAAATAAATATAAAGTATTAAATTTGGGAAATAATGACCATACAAAGATAAAAATAAATATAACCGTTGGATCAACATAATCGTTCTAACGGTGAGATTGATTGGTAGTAACATGCTAATAACACAAC
Source organism: Gastrolobium bilobum (assembly GCF_033153095.1). Taxonomy (NCBI): domain Eukaryota; kingdom Viridiplantae; phylum Streptophyta; class Magnoliopsida; order Fabales; family Fabaceae; genus Gastrolobium; species Gastrolobium bilobum. Next base: position 598,422 of record NW_026899532.1, read on the forward strand.
TTGATTGTTACAATATCCTTCCCCTAATTTCAATAAATTTTAATTGTAAGGTGAATACAAAATTTTACCGTAATTAAATTACTTAAATTTGAATACACACCCTATTTTTATTGATCAAAGGTTACTTTTCACCCTAGTTAAATCTTATAAAAATTTAATAATTATATAATTCTTATTTTTATATATTTCAAAAGAAAAAATATTTCTGCAGTTAATGCAAATAAGTTATCTGTATTTATTTCAAAAACGATATCGTTTTGGTATTGAAATCTTAAAAAATTATAAATATAAAGACTATTATAACCCTGAATTAAATTAAAATTACAAAAACACTATGATTTCCGCTCCAAAACTACGTCGTATTGGGCTTACTGCAGATAACTTATCTGCAATAACTGCAGAAAAAGCGAACCCTGTTTCAAAAATAAATTTTAACATATATTTAAAAAGTATTAAATAATTTAAAAATAATATAAAATTTTATATAATAGAAGCTTTATCCAACGGGTGTAAACAAGCGTTGCCGCTTGTTTGAGTGAAAATAAATTTTAAAATATAATAGACTATGGTTTTTCTTTAGTGAGAAGAGCAAAATTTATGTTTTTAATATTGTATAACTATAACCTATATTGAAAAGTTCATCTCGTCGTTACTTAAAATGTAAAATTCGATCGAACGCTTATTTACAGCTAAGGATACTATCCAAATTAATTTGATTGCATGATATTGCAATCATTAGTTGAAGATGTATCTTCCAGCACCACCGAAATTATTGCGTAAGATGTGGAATAGTTATCTAGAATTTTTTCTTAACACAATGTGCAAGTGCAAGTGCAAGGTGGGGCAGGTAACGCAGTAATTAGACTTTACCAAGATATACCTTTGTGCTAGGATTAAAGGATAATAAGAACGGAGGATTTGATTTTACGAAAGGGAAGATTAAGACTAGCAGTAATCTGCATTCGACGGATGTAGAAAAGCCAATGACAGAGGAAGGATAATTGACAAATAACAGCAATTCAGAGTTGGATGGTTATATGACTAAGATAAAGTCAAAGGACTAAAAAATGTCAACGAACAATCAACCAATTCAAACTCCAAATGGACACATTAAAAAAAGTTCAGCGCTCAGATCGAATAAAGCTTTCTTTTTAAAGACTTTAGTCTTTGCTTTCCTTCAAGGCCACAACAGTGAGCAAAGACTAGAAGGAATATCCACCCAGATTCATATACCGTTGGGTTGCATCTTTACCAGTAGGAAGATTATTGACTAGAACGATTTAGAGTTCGTTTGTTTAAACTTTTAGAAAAAGTAACTTTTATTCCTTTCTTATTTTAAAAGTACTTTTTACAAAAGTAAAAATTATTTATATTTTTATAAAAATATTTAGATTTAAAAAAAAATATTTGGCTTTTGACTTCTGCTTTTCTTAGAAGTTAAAATTTTTAACTTCTGAAAAAAGTAAATTTTTGATTTTTTTTGTGACTTCTCCTTTTTTTAAAAGGAGACATCCAAACAAACTAAAAACGAGAAGTGCTTTTTTTCTTGAAAAAAAAGTAACTTTTGAAGAAGAAAAAA